>NC_140186.1:5467059-6004559 GCF_965226575.1 Pagrus pagrus
CAGAGAGCTTAAATGCAGCATGAGGAAACTGTCACCACCCTAAAACAGAAATCCAGGTCAGCTCTCCCTTTCCCTCCCTCCCCCCTCTTTCTCTCTCCTCTCTCTCCCGCTGCGGTGCTGTGTCCATGACTCAGATTCTGGTCAGTATCAACGGCTTTTCCATCAGTTTTTCCCGTCCCCGTCCAACTCTGCATGCCAGGAATAACTACATTATATCACCTCTCATACACTCCCACTGCGGTTGTTAAATCAAGCTGCAGAAGCTCTTTTATATCACTGTAATTTACATCATCTCTGCTCTCATCCGATTCTCTATCTCTCTGTGTGACAGATGATAAGAAAATGTGCTCGGAGAGTAACACAGATAAGCTTAAGACAGATACAGATCAGTCTGTGTTGTCACACAGAATTGATTTTTGTCTTATTGAAGTGAATGCTTCACTCACGGTACTTGACATGTCATCTGATAAGTTTGAGGAACAAATCACTCTTAAAAAAAAAAGAAGAGGTGCTCTTTTCCAGATGTGATCGCTATGAATCCAGCAGGCAGCGCCGGATCTAACATCTGGGTGTCCTGACGTCCGGTCTGCCAGTGGGCCCATGCACGTGAACAGAGAAAATAATGAGGTATAAAGCCAGCAGTCTGCAGCATGCACATTTTTTATTGCTATATAAAGTCAAAAACAAAAGAAAAACAGCTGTCATTGTATTTCTTATTGATTAATTGGGTCCTACAAGGAGAATGTGTATCAACCAAAGCTCAGAGTTCAGCATGTTTAGGTTGTGAAGAGAAACAAAAGAAGCGAGAAACATCCATCAAGTGGGATAGAAACTCTAACAGCCTCAGGCCCTGTACACACGTGCACAGGTATTTCTTAAAACAAAGCTTTTTCTATGCGTTTTGGCCTTCAGTTCACACGTAAACAGCGTTTCAGGTAACTGAAAACAGAGCTTTTGGAAAACTCCTGCCAGGGTAAAGACAGTCAGAAACGCAGTTTTCAGTGTTTATGTGTAGACAGGAAAGGTTTTTCTGGCTTGTCTCCTTTCTTTGGCAGACTTCTGATTGGCCGAGGTGGCCTTACGGTAGAGGTTATATCCCTACCCGTTGCTTTGGCGTGCGCTTGACAGCTTGTGTTTTCATACCGTTGGTGTGGACGGGAATTTTTTTGAAACCAGAGGAGGAAAAAAAAGTGTACGCGTGGACTAGACCTCAATCCAGTCTTTAAAAACCTCTCTGGGCTGTGGGGCAATGTCAGCAAAAAAACACTGATGTGTCAAATTTGTACATGTCATACGCATCATATTGACATTTCTCTAAAACACGTCATATCACGTTCATGTTCTGTATTGTGTGACGCACACCTGCATTAAAAATACCTTTTGCCTTTACTAAATCATAACAAAACAAACTGCTGCTAATCAAAAGATACAATTTGATCTGAGCATCAAATTCAACCTGAATGAAGCCATTTAAAATAGTATTCAAAGGTAAGGGAGGCAAGTTTGACTCATCTCATCCTGATCATCAAATACCGACACTTTTGGGTAGAATTTCAGGCCCAACACCGACCCAAAGCCTCTGTGGTTGGCCTTCCCTACATTTAATCCATTTGCACAATTTAAAAAGGTCTTAGAAAGCGTATCATCAGATTACTTAATGCCGCTCATGTGTGCAGGGACCACCAGGAGGTTCGTCAGCTCAGCCAAAAGTTGCCTCTGTAGCCGCTCACTGGTTGACCCCAGCGGGCACAGCTGCGTTGTGTTCTGGCTTGGACCTGGTTCTGTTCCATCCTCTGTTCAAACCCCACCGGCAGTGTTTTAGTTTTTCCTGCCAGATGTGGTTGATTTGGTCAATTTTCCATCAATTTTGTGCTCCTATCATGGGTAAGTGGTAAACCTAGTTGAATCGTTTCTTTTGTGTGTGTTGCAGAGTTACACAGGGTGTTTTATTTTGAAAACTGACCAGGTGCTCCGCACAGTAGCCGCGTCTGACTTCCTGCCCGGCTTGATCTGCTCTGTGGCTTCAGTCATAAATAGACTAGCAGCGTATTTCAAGTGGAGTAAAGACGATCCTGAAACATGTTGCTGCCCGTCTGGGTGGAATCACAAGTATTGTCTAAAATGGCTGTGATCAGCTCCGACGGCCACGTCGCAGCCAGGAATCAAGACTTCACTCACCTGCACCTCACACAGCATGGTTAGCAGAAGGACTCCTGTTTTCTAAGAGCCCCAAAAAAGCAGAAGCTTGAAGTCTTTTTTTTGTTTCAATCCCCTGGTCAAACATGGTAGTTTTCTTATTTTATCCATGGCTGAAACCAAAAACCTGAAAAACGAAGGCAACAAATTTGTCTGACGATCACGGAGGTCTGTTTTGAAGCAATCTGGGGATGTAGTAAGTCAAAAATAATGGTTGTTTAGAAGCTGGTTGAGGGATTCATCAAAAAAAATAAAGAAACCAAACACCCATAAAAGACAAGTTGATGATACAGTGTACGATGGGGGATTTCCACTTGATATGTAGACTTGTAGTCAAACTGGGACAAAGTCACTCTCTCCTTTTTTAGTGGTCTTGGCCTGGAGCCTACATGTACTTACCGCTCTGATTGGTTGAAACCCTGAAGGAAGTATGGCCGTGATGGTAAAAAAGAGCTAATTATACGGCAAGCACCGCCTCATAAAGACCGTTTGTTACCAGCTGCACTTCACCAGCTTGCTGCCTCTGTGAATTACTGAAGAGTGCTTCAGCAGAGGGTCTGCAACCTGGAAACACCAACTCAGAGTGCATCCACATGAAAGACTTATGGAGTTAGTACGGTGGTAAGCTCTAACCAAAGTTCTGCCATCGAACATATTTCTTTTCTACGCAGGTCTACAAATGGCAGCAAGAGAGAAAAGGGATTTTTTTCCTAAATCATATTTTAGGCTTATTCTCTTACTCTCTCAAATTTCACACAATCTATCTTTACCTTGACGTTCACAACCCTCCCACTCTTCTGTCTAGCCATCCATCACCCAGACTTTCCTCCTTCTCACTGTGGGAGTTGGCTGCTCGTTCTGTTTCCTGTCGGACAAACCAGATGCCACAGAGGTGGTGAAGAAGAAGAAGAAGAAGAAGAAGAAGAAGAAGAAGGAGAAGAAGAAGCTGTATGTGTGGCAGGAGGTTGTATTTAGACAGTGAAGACAAAAATGTCCTAACAAAGCAATAAAGATCCAAGGATACACGTTAGCACACATTATTACTAACAATTTAAATATAATGACCTACAATTATGCAATATTATTACAGTGACACAGTTGTGGTAATATGTATTACTTAATGCTTAAAACATGTAATAGGGTGCTAATTGCTAAATGTCTTGTTTTTGTAGGCCTACCCGGAGGTTAGCATCACACTTGTTTATGACACAGTGTTATTATACTAATGATTTTTGAAATGTTAATGCAGGTACCAGACATAAAAAGCAAATGTTAGACTGAAAACAAACTACAGCTTCTTACTACAATATATTGTGTGCACTTTATCTTATAAATAAATCAATCTACAGGTTGTAAAGTTAAACTTAGCGAGTGAGTAAAGGAGTGTCTTTATTGGGTGTGATGACGCTTAAACATCTGTTGTCTCTGTGCTGTTTTCAGTGAGGTTGAGCCTGAATTCCTGGGCACATAATACTCCCCAAGGTTGGTTGGTTTATTTGGAAATTGTAAGATAGTCTCATTCCCAGCTTATTAAATATTTACGCTTCAGGTTTCCCAGGTGGATTGGTGGCCGTCACGAGTCGAATACAAACAAACTACTTAACAAATTGTACCTTTTTAAGATCAAGGGTAAAGATTAGCACCAGCATAAGCGCTAGGTTATTTTTCATTTTAGGCATGTGGTGAGTTCTAGTAACTGACTTAAATTAAAAATTAGATACACAATGATGAACATGCACATATATACTATAGTGATTGACTAGACCTGTTTTTCTTTCTGTGAGGCGATGACCTCGGAGAAGAACTTGTAAAGAGAAGTTAACCTTCAACAAAACTTAATAACACAATACAACTGACCCGTACAATGATTATACTGCCTGTGTGGGACTTTGTGTGTGGTGCTCAATGACCCTGTAAGTGTAAGTTAGATTCCCTTCACCTCAAAAATCTGTCGTGCAAAATATAATTTAATACAACCAAATCATCAAGCTGCAACATCAGTAAAATTGTAGGGCAGAAGTGTTCTTCTTTATTCAGACATTCAGGCACAGAAGCTCAAGAACTGAATACTTGATTTGTGCCAAACTGGCAACTCGAGAGGCAGAAAGGCACAAAAACCTCACACATATCCAACACATCAAATTTAGAACAATGAACAATAGAAGGAGCAGGAAACCACTGTTGACAGCTGAGCAGCAAAGTGTGATTATAACGCTGTTTGTTTAATTTTGTGGTTTGCCCAAACCTGTGATCAGAAGGGAGTGGCTCATGCTCAACCCCACAAGATGTAACCAGAAGCTTTGGCAGTGATCTTTCACATATACACAGTCTCTGTTTCAGCTTTGATTTATCTTCATAGTTGCCCACATTTACACTTTACACAACCACAGTCTTCAGCTGCAAGCCATTGAGCAGCTGTGCTGGTGCTGTCGGGGCTTTTGCACAGTTTACATCATCAGGTTTGACGGAAAGAAACACCTCTATTACACCGGAGACAGGAGCAGTTTAATGCCCTTGTGAGCTTCAGCCCCGCTGGCAAACAGATGCAGATGCACGTCGCATATAACATATTAGAGCTAGCTTGACTGCAGAGCCCGTCACGTGCAAAACTGACGCTATGGGAGTAAGTAGAGCGTTATAGTCTGAAGCTTAGAAGTGAGATTGTGCTATTGATCGATATGTTTTTGACCTAGTGGTACTAAACGAAGCCTAAACCAAAAGGAAATATTGTTTGTACATTTCTTAAAAAACCACAAATGTTTTCCAGTTGATTCTGACATAAAACGTAGCGTTCATGTTGGGAATTCAACACCAACTCTAAAGAAGACTCAGTGAACTTCAGAGGCTTTGTTGTGTGCTGTGACTCTAATGAGGATGATTCAAAATGACAAGAGACACAAATACGCCTGAAATATTAGAATACAGTGTTGAGTACTTTGCTTTAAGAGCACACTGATTACCGAGAAAGAGGAGGCTGGCACCACTCAAACAATCCTGCAGTCCTGGTTTAGCTGAAAGCTTAACCAGCAATCTTCAAATCTTCAAAGCTTTGACACGAAATACTCTTCATCTAAACTCCCCTGAATCTGTAACTGAATCATTCTTCTTCTTTAGTGTTTAGTCCTCCATATGTTCCAGATTAGTCCACACTTCCTCCCAGTTCCACTTTTTCATTCATGGGCTTCCAGCTATACTGTGCATGTATGCATGTTTATCTATAACAGCAGGCCAGGCAGGATCAGGAGTGTTGCATGACTTGGCAGAAGATGTGACTTTCCACATCTTTGTTCATCTGATCTGGAGTTTGTTCAGCTGATCAGCTCGTTGTGAGGACAGAAAGGGGGAGATGAATCAAAGGGATGTCGGGGCGGAGGTGTCTTTCATGTCTTGAGATTGAGATTTGGCACTTCCTGTAGGCGGAGGTGCATGCGTTAAAAACTGCCTCGCTGGCTATGCTTTTGTTATTTTCATCCTATTTTCATTATTGATGTTTTTAGACGTCACTCATCACACAGAAAACTGATCGCAGCTCATTATATGCTGTAAGATCAGCTATATTGGCGGTTAAAATTCATAATGTGGCTGCTTCCGCCTCTGAAACTTAATGGCACACAGAGCATTGACATGACACCCAGGAGATAATGTCAGTAATGGTAATGGTAAAGTGGTGATTTCTAAAGCCCCTGGTAATACTAGTCCTGTGCAGATTCTTCCTCCTTTATCATCTTGTCCTGTGCAGCTGTGAGCCACAGTAGTAAAAATCACAGTGGAGGAATATTCACTGTAGGTATTGTAATAATACATTTCAGAGTGATGTAAGCGAGGCTGAATATGTGTTCCTCCGAGCGACTCCGCATGTCAAAGTATTCACAATCCATCTGGTACCTTGTTGTATGAATATAAAACTTTTATATTACTTCCTGTCTCGCAGTCACGTCGCCTTTTTGTTCTGTGTGTGTGTGTGACTCCGTCTCACCGCTCCTTTTTTGTCTCTCAACAGCTTTAACAGCTTTATTTTCTTTTCCTTTCCTTTCCTTTTTTTTTTTATCGTGGAGTTGTTTCATCTCCCGGTTCTGCGCGACACCTTTGGGTCCCATCTGTGGAAACTCGACATGGAGGAAGATGAGACAGATGGTGGCAGAGACCGGGGGAGTTAGCAGTGTGTTGTTCGTGTGTAATGATGCAATTTACAGAGGGCCTGAGTGTGTACTGTTTGTGTCTGCGGCGTCTCTCCTGCTCGCTGTATGTGTGTATTTGCGTGAGAGTTGAGAGTAATACATTATTTAAAAGCTAAGAGCTACCTCTCTGAACTGGAAAGCTAATTACAGCGGAGCGGCAGATGTGAGAGAAGGTCGAACGCAGAGAAAAACACTTCATTCCCGTTTTTAATTCCACTTGACTTTGAGACCGACTCACTTTAAATGTGTGTGTTACACAAAGACTAAAATATATATTCCTCCTCGAGCGTCTGATCCTAAGCTCTTGTAAAAACACGAGTGGATGGACGGCTTTAAGATGAATACTGATACGTGCACATAAAGCCAAGAGATTTTGAGGATCCGAACTGCATAAAGATGCACCCACACACATGCATTATTAATATGTATTTCTCTGTTACACTATTTCAGATTTACTCTCCTGTGTTTATCTCCCTTCTCTTTACATCAGCCCAGGTGGCAAAACAGAAATTGCTGCACACAACTTAAATTTTTAATGCTGACCCTCACTGCCGTAGCAGGAAGACTTGTGTCCTTCATTCAGCAAAGTGGAAAGTTAACAAAAAAGCATTTTTGCAACCTCTCATTGGTGACAAAATGGCAAAAAATAAAGAAAACGGCAATCGCGGATGCTTTTTAAAGCTTTTATCTGTAAAAAGACGGCATCACCTCTCTCCACTGGAGATCCTGAGATGGCAGCCGTTTGAGTGAAGGCCAAGGATGTTTTATTACTGGACACAGTAGTAATTATTATGAAAGCTGTTCAGTGGTGTTTTGAAGCCAGGACTTCCCGGCTATGAAAATACCCAGATCTTCTGTGCTGTGCGGCCCATAGAACGTACGCACTAGAGACTAACTTCTGGTTTAGCGTCCGGCTAACTTGAATGGGGATAAATTAATTTAATCGTGCAGCTCTTCTAGACTTTCCAAATGTTTTTGGACCGAATGGCTCCAGTTATGACAGTGAAACCAGGGTTGTGACGCTCAAAAAACTTTATTCACTGTTTTACAGATGCTTCTTTCACAATGTTAGCTTGTGGGAAAAGGTATTTTTGGGCCGCATTGCATCCTGCTTCCTGGTGTCTTGGTGGCAGCTCATTTGAGTAGATAGGTGGTTATATGCCTGCTCTAGATCCTACAACAGCCAATGAATGACCGTGTAGACAAGTGACCCACTCTCTCTTCTTTCTCCTCTCTCCTGAGCCACTCCCACACCAGCCTGCGGATAATGGATTCAGCATGTAGCCAAAGAGATTACAAATCCAGCGATATATAATTTATATCAGTCTTTAAAGCCCTAAACTTGGAAATTATGCAAGTTTTTATGTGTTTTGCTCTTTGAATAAGCATTTTTTCCACCTAAACACTTGTTTTTGACTATTTTATATGCATAAAGTGGCAAAATGGCAATTATTTTCTCCAGGTGCTTAAATATATCCTTACAAAAAACGTGTTCAGTTTCAGATTTATTGTTATCTTATTTAAACTTGGACCATGTGAGACTATATGATGTGGACCCATTGTGTTTTCCAGCTAATAGGGGCAGTTATAGGTTTATTTTTGCATTAAAAGATTTAGGCAAGAAAAATGAATACTGTTTTCAAATTCATATAGATTAATGCCAGAAGCACAGAGCTTCTGACAGCTTGGGGAAAAAACAATCCAAGCCTTTACTCCTAATAGTTCAACAAAACAGCTTTGTAAAATTACTTTGGTGTTTAATTTTCCATACATTTCCAGCACTGAGATTGAGGTTAACCTTAACCATATTGCTGATGCCATTCTTTGGTGCTGAATGTCACTGAACCTAATCCGGCTTTAGCAGAAGAGTTTTGTCGGGCGTTATAGTTCGAGTCTTATAACCACATGTCTTTCTCCATCCATGCATTCCTCCCTCGCACAAACACTTTCACAGCTACAGTAGAGCGAACGTGACACTGAATGACTCTGATTTACAGCAAGTTTTCTTTCGGTGTGCTTTTGTTTAGATTACTCGTCTCCGAGACTCTGAGCTCCACTTTGTCTCCCGTCTGTTTCTATACATTCAGCTGCTTTATGAGCACACATATTGCTATTCCGCCCCGTCTTCACATTTATTTACAGTTTTCTGGAGCCTCCTAGCCCATAATTTTACACAAGTGTACATGTACAACCGGAAAGACTGTAAACATCTTGAACTTGAATCATAGCCGTAGTAAACAGTGTCTCTCAAGTTGAAATACAATCTGCATCTTCATCATCAGCCCTGTAGAATAAATAGTTTAGCGTGTCCAACCCATCTCTCCCATGTGGACTGCATTAACAACCTGTTGCATTGGATCAAAGCCTGAAATATAGCCCATAATATGAGCCAACCCTTTACCTAATATAAATCAATACTGGAGGTATTCATGAGTTTTTGGTGGTGCAATATGTTAGCAGCAGCTTTTGAGGGTAGAAATGCATGAAATCAAAAAATCCTGGCATGCCTTTAAAATAATTCACAGCCATTATCATCCTGATGGGAATTAAACATCGCAAACACTTGAGCTTGTCGATTTGTGTGAGTTTTGGCTTCGCGATGAAACGTCCCTCTTCAAAATGGAAGCTATAAAATATGGATGTCCGCAGATTTCTGCTTGTCATTTAGTCTCTGTCACCACCAGTCTAACATTTCTGTCTTTTCCATAACTCCTTCACTCTCTACTACTAGTTTCCATGTCATTTACTGCAACATGCTGAGGGAGGGGAAATGTTTTACAGCCCCCCTTCCTCCAGTAAATCTGTGTTTATGAGTCAGCGAACAAAGCTCGAAACATTCTGCAGATCGCTTCGCTCGAATCAGTAACATATATATCAGGAATATCAGTGTGCGTTTTTGGATGCCTCAGTTGTATCTTTTCACTTTACTTTTAATTAAACTGCAATTTATGTACGTTGCAGCTGCATGCTTTGGCACTGAGCAGTGGTGAGATCACTTCATATACAGTGTTTTCTATGTTTAAGTTCCTATGACATGTATGTTTATGTTGGAGAATTATGCAATCAAAGATCCTATTTTAAGAAGATTCATGTTGCATCATGATTTTCCATTACGAAACTGCGAGAGCTAATATAGTGTGTGTAATGGAATTTAGCTCGTCCAGAAATTGGCTCAGTCTTTAAACCACTTGCATTCAAAACTTTTTGCAGGAGCTTACGGAGATTTAAAACATGTTTCAATGTGTCAACAGGCATGTTCACACCAAGGGGAGGCAGGATAGAGAACAAAAGGTGAGCTTTATTCAACAAAAAGCTGAGTCGTCCAGAAACTAAGAATCCAAAAAACAACCAAGACACGTAAATCCCATAAATACAAAGCAGAAACGCAAAAGCTAAACCTAAGTAGCAAAGTTCAAATGAGCTAAAACAAGAGGAAGAAATACAGAAACATAGCACGAGGTGAAACGGGAAGACACCGGAGGAAACGGGCTCAGATGAATCACAGGTGAATCACACCGGAGAAAACAGACAAACCGACACAGACATGAGGTAACGCACAGACACAAACACAAGGGCTGATTACAAACAAGACACAGGTGGACACAGAAAAAGGGCAGGAAATCGTGCAATGGGAGAAACTGAGAAGCGACACATGACACATGAGGGGAAAACTTCAAAATAAAACAGGAAATCACAGAAACGCACAGAAGCATGATCACAGTTATAGAAGAGAAGATAATCACAGCTAATATGACAATTAAAGATGTGTAAGATTTCTGCATTTAAAAAGTTAAATAAAGTGTTGAGTCAGTGTGGTCGCAGTCAAAGTCTCCCTTCATTTAAGCATTTATAGGCTTCTTGCTTGGCAGAGGGGACAACACTTCACCTGTGCGTGTCAGATAAGACCCTCCGTGCTTTACTTCCTGCCACTGATGAACCACAGCTTCACGATAACGCTGTCAGACTGAGAACAAACCAATTAATTAAGACAAAGAAATCTCTCCCGTACCCAAACACTTCACCACATTTAAAAGGAGGCATTAAGGCTGAGACGCTGTTGCCAGTGGACCTTTAGACAGCTCGCTGCCTCCAGCAAAGTAAAGTGTCCAGAATAAATGTAAAGCTGGTCATTATTTCCTGATGACTGCAGAGAAAGCTCCATTAATAGTTGTATTTTATGCCATAGAGTTGGTGGCGATGACTGCAGAGTCACAGTGTTTTAACTATCTTTAATGCAATTATTCCTTTAAGATAAGACACATTTGTCTTATGGAAGACCACGAGTGTGAGCTTGATCTTGACCATTTCTTCCTATAAGAAAATGTATGTACGTTTGTTTTCCCTTTCCAAGTATATTTAGTACTTTGATTATACCTGAATTAATAATCTGTTAAAAACAGCGGGATTACTTGAATGACTGGCTGCATTTCTGCAAACTGTATAATAAGTATCTGACGTGACGTCACCCACTGGTTTGTGGACATATCGTTTTAAAACCTCGAGTTTGGCATCATGGCCGCCACCATCTTGGTGTTTTTGGAGCCTGGCGTGACCACAGGAACCAGACAACACACCGTGATA
Source organism: Pagrus pagrus (assembly GCF_965226575.1). Lineage (NCBI taxonomy): Eukaryota > Metazoa > Chordata > Actinopteri > Spariformes > Sparidae > Pagrus > Pagrus pagrus. The sequence goes on from NC_140186.1 coordinate 5,478,015, forward strand.
GTGACTTATCATCCACAGCGTAGCAACACATTAACGCGTCGCATACATACCCTGCCTGTCACTAAGTGGGGTCATTTTCTCTGAATTTACTTACAATCAAACCTTTTTTTGCAAACCAGTGGCGTTGCCCCCTGCTGGCCATTAGAAAGAATGCAGGTACCTTCCCACATATAAAATAAAATGAATGTTGGCCAAAACTATGACAATAAGGCTCCGGTTGCAAAAAACAAACCTTTTAAATCTTAATTATTGATGAATCTGAGATCTAACTGAAAGTTGCACAGTGTAACTCCCCCTCATCTGTCTCTCCCTTTCCCTCTATCTGTTTTTTTCCGCCAACCATTTTCCTTCTTTCCCTCAGTCTTTCAATCCAATTTTCTCCTCTTCCATCCTTCTGTCATCTGCGGTCCTCTCTGCTCTCCTCCCTCCACTCCCTCACATCATTTAGCTCTTTTCATCTGCCCGTCATGCTGTCTGTTTGATTGGAGCTCACCTCTGAGGAGTTTTCCTATTCTGTGGCTTTGGGGTCATTTTCAGTGTGTCTGTTTCATCCCCATATCCTCCTACTATTTTCTCCATTTCATGTTTTTTTTTTCAGAATAGCTGATTCTTCTCCTCTGGCTCTTCTTCTCTCATGTTTCCTCCCTTTCATTCTTTTTTTTTTTTTGCCCAACCTTCTCCTTTTTGCTGTGCTGTCACCACCTTTTTTCTGTCTTGTCTTTCTCTGACTCATATTACCGTCCCTCAGGTCTTCATCACTCTTTTTGTGTTTTTTCCTGCACCTCTATCCCTCAAATCACCACATATCTCTCCTACGCGTTCAACCCTTAGTGTGATGCACGTTCGATAATCCCAGTTTCAATCATCTAAATCTAGTCTCATTTTAATTCATATCCCAGAGTGATTGGAAGCTAAATATGGATCACACGTCTGTGTTTACCCATCTCCTCTCACTAACCTCGTTCTGGGAAATCATGCTTGTTGTTTGAAGCGACTCTGAGGTTGGAGCTTGAACTTTCTCATCCAAGTCCAGTTGTTCATAATGCCCCAGTAGGTCCAGTTATTAAGGCTGTTCAATCAGCTTAGCTTAAGGCCTCAACTGTTTTCATGCAGAATATGAACAGGCCTCCTGTCTTGCCACAAACATGGGTAGATGTTTTTAGGTGTGGCAGAAAATCTCCTCAAATATGTGTTATTACACATTTTTGTATATTTGTTGCACTCCTTTCATTTTCCTCAGAATACCACATTTTAGCCTTTGTTATGACAGTTTAATATTTCACATCTGGCAGCACTAGTTTCACCAGCTCATCACGGCTCTCAGCGTCCACTACGTGCAGCTGGTGCCTGTTTATTTTTGTTTTTTTCACCCCTCAGACATGCTGCCGCTGTGTCTAGGCTTTTAGTCTTGCTTGTTTTTTCAACATATTTTTGAAGTTGTCTTAAAACTGTTTACATCAATTTTTAATCTCTTTTTTTTTTCTCTTTGGGAAGCTCCTTCTGTTTTCATAGTGCCTCTAAAGCCACCTCCACTACTGGTGATAAACTGTTGGCCCTCTGTCTTGTGCGCAGTTGTCACACAGCTTATCTCCACAGCAGATCAAATTAAAAATGTTGGTCTCATATTTTGTTGTACCTGCACGGGGACACGAAAGGTTCACATGCCAGGTAATGTCATGGGATCCATTTTTACGAACCTATACGCCCAGTGAACCTTTATCGTGAAAAGTAACCTTTTAAAAAACAATCTGAAAATACCACAGATGCTAAACTTAACTTTCCAACTGCTTTGAATTATTGTGCCCATTTCCTCCTCTTCCTCCGCTTTCTTTCTATATATAGAGGTAAACTGCCGCCCTTCAGAGATTCGATTTAAAGCCAGTTTCAGAGGGAGTGGATGTGGGTCAGACTAATCAGTGCACTTCATGCATTCACTCCCGGAGTCAGAGAACATAATGAGGTTTCTCTATCTTTGCTTTTTATTATCTCTCGCTCTGTCTTCCTCTTTCCCCCCCTCTCATATTTCTTTCTTTCACTGCAGCACACAAAATAAAAGTACAGTGTACATTTTATGATGACTCATCCGTGTTTGTGTGTGCCTCTCTGGTGGTTTTACGCTGTGATTTTTTCCACATGCAAGTTCGGGTTATGCTTTTTGATTTTGTGTGTAGGTGGCTGTGTTTTCCTTTTTCCCGGGGCAAAATCCCGTGCAAGTACTTTACTACTTTTCAAAGCGAAGCATCCATTCCCTCTGTTCTGATGTCAATGTTCCCTTAAAGAAGCCAGCTTCCACTCTTTGCACTCATTCATTAACAGGGTTGATTTGTTATGTATGACCGAGACACAAATGTTTTCTGTCTTTTCTTTTCTTAGAAATCCAAATGGTGCAGCAACCTTTCCAGTCAGTGGACGAAGGAAACCATGAACACCTGATTCCCATTAACTTCGATGTATACACGAGCAGTGTCCCATTTCAGTGGCAAGGCTACCACCTTCAGAAGTCCTCAATTCAAGCTTGAAAATGTAATCACGGTTTGACAAGGTTTTCCCACACCAAAGGCTCCTTCAGCTCTTCAGAGAAACGCAGCCTTGTTTTTGGAAGACACCCTACCAGTGTCAGTCACCTAGAAGTTATGGGGACTGCGGTTATTGAATGCAAAATTTAAATTGCATCCCTGTTAAAACGAATTCAGTATTGTGTCTTTGCTTTTCAGAAAATAAACTTCTCGACAAGATTCTACTGAGTTGCAGAAAGTTGTTTGAGGCTACAACGGACGAGGGCACGACCTCAGCTCTTAATAAACATAATACATGTAGCCTGCAGACAATGTATGCTGCCTCTTTCCTTATCTGCCTGTCTCGGGTCATTCTTTTGTTTCTATTTCTCTCTTCGTTTTTTTTCCTGCTGGACCTCTGCACACACTCGACACCCTCCTCCCACGTCCTCCTCCTCTCCCAGTCTAACCACTACTCCCAAGATAAATCTAAACCACAACGAAAACACGCACAGCCCTCAGCTGTTTAACCCATCATTGCGAGGAATGAGAGGGAGAGGCGCCCAGGGGAGCAGTGGAGGGATGGAGGAAGGAGAAAAATGAAACAGTGCTGCATGGCTTTTTCATCGTGGCGGCACAGCAGGGGCCACAGCTGTGAATCAAAAGCAGTGCGAGATCACAAGAATGTTAAATCGAGGAAATCTACATGGCAAGTAAGTTTTATTCAAAAATAACTGTAAACGTGAATAAATGATCGTGATGAAATACATGGTGCACAAGTAAAAACGCCAAATGAGAGCTGTCCACATTGAACCCTGTTTGCTCTTTCAGTTTCAGCTGCCGGCTTGTTTTTGTTCCATTTGTTCCAGTTGAGCTGCTTGTTTGTCCGAATCGATCTTGAACTGCTTTCCATTTGACTGTCAGTCAGAGAGCCATCCCGGACTTAGTGGTTGGGTTTAGTAAAGGAGAAAACTAAATAAAGCAGAATAATATCCCTCTGCTGGGGCTTCACAGCTGTCAGTTTTGGAGAAGGCAATGCCTTCATCAGTCCAGAGAAGTTGTGCAGGCAGCTGCTTTTATCCTCCCCGACGGATCGGCTCAATATGGATGACAACATCGGTCCGTCACTGTTCGTCCAGCACTTCTGTCCAGAGTGTTGTAGCACGCAGAAGTTGTTGCACACATTTGTCCACAGAATGGCTTCCTATTCATCCTGCACCACCAAGAAAGCTTTACGTTTCCACTCGTCCAATGTTTCAGGACGCCTTAAAACTAACATGACCCTCAGCTGCTCTGGATGCTGGATCAGTGCTGACATAGCACGACAAAGAGTGAAAGGAATAGAGGTTTGTAAATGTAATTCACTTGATGATAAAAAAAAATAACTTTCTCACAAGCCTGTAGTCTTTGTCAGGAAAAAAAAAAAAGCGGCAGCTCCTGTGTTTGTCTTTGAGTTATGATGATAAATGTGGTGCATCTTAGCCCGCATCCGTGGCATCTACTCAGTTTTTTTTCCATAACTGTGAAAAATTGTTTTGTGAATCCTATCGGTGTGCGAGGACACTGCTTACACTACTGCAAGGCCAGTATTCATGGTTCAGTGAGTGCAGTGAAGATGTTTTAATCTAGCAGCCCGGAGGACGGCGAGTAAACGACTGGATGGAGATTAAGTGGATTTCATGTTGCTGTAGACAAAGTTATTACCAAACACACACACACACACACACACACACACACACGCACACAAACGCATGCACGCACACACACAAGCCTGAGCTATACCTACAGTATTACAGGAAACACTGAGCAGAATCCACCTTGTGGTCTGACCCCGTTTATGAAGACACATCTGACGTGTTAACCTCTAACGGCAAGTTTCTGAACATGTCCAAGGTTGCCAGATATTACAACACACTCACACTCACACTCACACTCACACACATATTGATCCAGTCCAGGCCCAACACACAGATCAGGTCATGCACTGGACATTTTCCGTTGAGCACGACTGCATAATTTGTGTGGATTTATTCAAACAGATTATTAAAATGTCAGATTTGCCTGAAGCTCTTAAATGATTTTGTGTACTTTGGCCCAGCTGCTGAGAGTAAGATATGTCTGTTTAGTTGTGTAATGTAAATTGTGTTTCAGTGACCTGAAGACCTACCGGTTCGATGTTTTGAGGTCAGAGAGGCTGTTTGGAAATGCTGAAGACTTACAATTCTGTCCGAGGGCGTTTTTCATACTTGGCCTAAATACATTTATCTCCACTCAGGATGAAGAAGAAGAGGTCATTAGGAGAGGCTGGTGCTCGCTAAAAAATGTGTTAGTATCCAGCAAGCCCCTTCCCGACTGCTATGATTCATAGAAAACTTTCCAAAATGACAACATTGAAAGAAAAGGGGGGTATAGCTCAGTGGTAGAGCATTTGACTGCAGATCAAGAGGTCCCCAGTTCAACTCTGGGTGCCCCCTGCACCAGTGTGTGTGTGTGGTTTTCAACAAGATACCAAGCCCACTGTAAAAGATACCACAACCTAGCAAAGGCTTTCATGTCGGGTACTGATTTAACTTCCATTCTGCCACTGAGTCATGTCAGACAAAACCACAATATGCAGATGACAAGCTTTCTCCCCAAAACAGAGAAGATGTCGAGATTTATCATTTATCATCTAAACAATGTTTATCCCAGTTTAACAAAAGCATCATCACTGTCTGCAAATGTCAAACCTGCAGCCTGGCTGTGATATTTGACAGTGACCTTTCATTCTGAAGAAACAAGTTGGAAATAGTGGTTCAACAATGTTTTGGTTTTTTTACCAACTGAGGAGCAATCTAAAAAATCTGGACTCTCTCTCTCTCGGCCTGATCTCAAGAAGGTCATACTCTGCTTTTATATAATCTCGGTTCCATTATTGTAACTCACTGAATTCAAGGTTAAAGCAAAAAGAAACTGTCTCACGCCTGCAGCTGGTACAAAATGCAGCTGCTAGACTTACTGCAAGCGCTACACGACAAGAACATATCAGCTCTGTTTTAACCTTCACTGGTTTTAAGATTTACCTGGTTTGGCTATTTTATTCGGTTTCTTTTAAGTAATTATTATTAAATTGTCAGATTTTATATCAAACCTACAGATTTTCATTTCACAAACAGCTGAGTTGACCAGAGGAACATCTGTGGACGGTCATCAGGGTCTCCGGCCAACAAAAGTAGGCCACGTTTTTTTTTTTCAAGGCCTCGGCTTCAGCTTTCCAAGTGATATCATTTTTTTGGTCACAAGCAACAGTTTCTCCACTTCGAAGTTGATTCCAGCCATTCAAAGCCTCCAAGTGTTTCTCAACGTTTTTAGGTCAGAGTAATAAACATCTCAAAATAATGCACCAGGATCGGTTGATTCTCTGCTAAGACTTGTACATCTGTAGCTGTGTTAACAAAACAAGGACTCTATGATCCTACAAATGTATTTCCCCGTTCTCATGTGTATAATGTTTCCGTGTTCGTCTGTTTGTTCATACCTTCGGTAAATATTGTGGTCGGTGTCTAATGAGATTTTTTGTTGAGACGAGGCATACATACATATTTTGTTTAGCTGGAATGAAATCAGCTCCATCTGTCCCTCTAACAGTTTTCATGGGCGAAGCAAAACATAAGAGCAGCAAGATGGCCGACGTCCATAATTCAATCAACATCCCACGCCAAACTCTGCCGGCCTTTTCCTCCTGGCTCCCCGCACGGTTTCGGTAATCACTCCCTTTGCTTTGGACCCGCGCTCATTTATATGCTTCCTCTCCCCCTGATAACTATACAGATCGATTGTTAAGGTTGGTCTACAGTACATTGTGGATGGGTTGCTGGATTGTGTGACCACATGATTGATTAACCGTCTGAAGGGTTAGGGAGCTGCAGACCACTTCCTTAACTCAATCGTGGATACGCGTCCCTTCTGTCTGGCTCTCTCCTCTGGACTGTTTTCTATCAGCGACCTGAAAACCTCAGCTCCTGCGAGGCAGAGTGGGAAACAGCTCATTATACAGAAAAAAACAAGATGCAGCACTGTTTCCTTTAACCGCCCAGGGAAATATTGTCTGTGATCTCTCAGAGTTCATAGTGACACATTTTAAGCAAAACGTCATATTTTTGTGGGTAAACAGACGCCAAAACCTTCTTGATCTTAAGGCCTCTGGGCGTATGTGCGTGAAACTGTCAGCAGAAAGTCTGGAGATATATTATTCCTCTTGATGCAACGTTAGCTCAGCGGCCCAGTTAGGTGTCTTGGCATCGGAAAAAGAAAGCACCAACAACAGACACTGACCTCAAGATGCACAGATTTATTCCCTTTTTTTTTTTTTACACCTCAGTTTACCGTGTTTGGACTACAGTTGCAGGCCCAACATGAGAATATAGTATCTATTTTCATACTGTCTGTGTGGCCCAGTGGCCTAATGGATAAGGCATCAGCCTCCGGAGCTGGGGATTGTGGGTTCAAGTCCCACCTGGGTCATTCACTAATTATAATATGTGTTTGTGATGAACGCTGTGTCAAGGCAGCCTGTTTATGGCAGATTTTGGATTAAGAGCAGACGGGTGGACACTACTCCCACAGGACGAGGAGTAGTGGACTCAGTGTTTACAACACTTGACACTGTCAAGTTAGAGGACAGGGTTTTCCCAGGAATCAAACCTCTAATGTGAAGCTGCTGCTGTTTACATCCATCCAGATGCAGATCACAGAATTATTTCCTGCGTTTACACATGTTTGTGTAGGCCTACACATGTTTATAGCCTAAATAATGCAACCATGTGTTGTAAAAATGACTAATAAATCACCTTGAACCTTTAAAATGTCAATTTGTAAGTGGAGGTATTTCATTTGGTGGCTATTTGTGTTGAATGGCGCCCCTCAATGGCAGCAAAAGGAAGAGCCTGAAAACTATTTGAAGTCCTGTAATGTGATGTCATATACAAATAACATCAGATACATTTTAACTTATAAATACTGTGTTTTAAACAAGAAGAAAATACAAGTACATTTAGAAATGTTGATAGAAAATACCCCGTTATCTGTCTTATTGTTTATGAATGTCCATATGTCTTGTACCTTTTGAAAAACATTATTTTTTGACAGTGAAATATCCCGAAGTTTCTGGAGAGTCTCATATTTTTTGACTCTGCCACTCTTGAGTATGTGGTTAACTGGATTATTGTGGAGGCAAAATTCATAATTCACAAACAGAAATGTTTTAAATCTCTTCCTAAGGTTTCACCTTTTCTCCTAGAGCTACATTTTCTACTCAAATCCCTCAGTTTAATGATAAATAATAATGTTTATATCTCTCTATATGTGTACGTCTGTGTTGTTTTTTATTTTCATGTATATAATTATAATTCTAATCTTAAGAAACTATCTTATATCAGAGAATCTAAATGTCAAAATGAGTCAAAACCTGCTCCACAGAAAGTGGCGAAGGTCGTTTATAAGCATTGAACATTGCTGTACAGTCAACCGCCATGATGGATGGTTTTCTTTGGCCCCCAGAGGCCAGTTTTAGGACTGCCGTTATGCCTCATAGAGCAGAACTGTCATTATGGTTTACAGCCTTATAAAATACCAATTACAGTGAAAATGGGAACTTCCAAATATTGAAAAATCCCCAGAGGATTAGAGGCTCATTTCCATCACCAGAGTGAAAAAGATGAGAGGGAGAGAGTTAACGTGACGATAAGAGGAAGATAGATAGATAGATAGATAGATAGATAGATAGATAGATAGATAGATAGATCTTGTCTGTCATTCAGCAAAATCAAATCCAATTTCCAAGGACAAATGATGCTCCTCATTCCAGTTTTGTTTATGGGTCACAATGACTCATGAGCGTCCAGCAGCAGCACAGGCAGGGATGCCGAGCTCTGGCACCTGCTCCCAGTCCCTTTGAGAATATTGTTGTTGCTGATAATAAAATCAGCTGAGGAGAAAAACTGCATCTCTCCGGACAGTGATTCATACACCCTGAAAGTAACCCCCTTCTAAAAAGCAGCTCGTGAAACAGAACATTAAAGTTACACCTGCATACACTCGCTCGATGGAAGTGTCAGTGTTCAGTCAGCCGGTCGGTCGGTCGACCGCTACGAACTAGATTTGAAATATTTTAACAACAGCTGGATGCATTTTCAAGCTGGGTCGCCAAATAAAATGATGGCATTGTAGATTTCTGAAAACCGTAAATACGTTGGACTTGACTCCTGTCAGTAGGACGAGGGGGTGGTGGTGTTTTTTGCAGCCATCTTTGAGTCAACAGAGCTAGTATTTTTTAAAGGGCAACTCCACCCATTTTATTCCACCCTTAGGGAGTACTACTTCATATGTGAGCTGCATGTAATCTGGGTGATGTAGGCGTTGAAAAAAGATGAAGAATGCGGGAATAAAAAAGTTGGTTTCTCTTTTTTCTGCTCGATTTTGATCATTTGTTTTAAAACTGTCAATAAAGAGTCCAACGGTGTTATGGGACTGCTTTGCTAGACCAGTGGACTGCTCTTACCCACCTGGTGCCTATGTAACAGTTGTCTGCGTTGTGTTGTGGAATTGCAACAGAAGGACCGACACTCTCGCAACTTCAGACCCGCAACTTTATTGCCTGAATGACAACACGAAAATGCCTGGTCAGCTCACGGTCAAGCACAGCACTCGTTCACAGCATGGGCTCAATCCTCTCATACTGGCCATATTTAAGTACATCGTTAATTAAAAATAAATACACAAAAACACATGTACCTGAATGACAACACGAAAATGCCTGGTCAGCTCACGGTCAAGCACAGCACTCGTTCACAGCTACATGGAGGGAAATTAACAAATTAGCTTAGCCTTCAAGCTAAGGTCGCTAGTTATATACGTGAAACAAAATAAACCCTCTGTAACGCATTTAGTTACATGTACTACTGTCGACAGCTTCTTGAACACAATATCATGCTAACTGCATTGTCACATTTCAGTATTTACACAGTTTCAGTATGCTATAATGCTATGCTTCATGTAGCAAACCTACCATGGGCTCAATCCTCTCATACTGGCACTGTGCTTACGTCACAGCCCATATTTATATGCTGAGGAGAGCCCTGCTTGACCAGTGAGCGTCCGTGATGCTTGAGTAAAGTTAAACGTGATTGGCTGTCACTATGTAAGTGGAGTCAACATTAAAACTCTGTTACACCTACATTACCCACAATGCAGCTTAGCCACTGAGCGACATAGCTGAGGGAAATTTATCAGAGTCATGGAGCTGCCTCTAGAGCCACAAAAGGCATTATACTACCTTTAACATTAGATTTGACACTTTAATGTGTAAATCTGACGTTAGCGTTTAGCTTGGAGCCCTGTCGTGCCAGCTAAATGTGTTTAAAACACAGTAATAATTGCAAACTTGATTACAAAACAGAAGGATGTTTTATTATGGAAAAATGCTTTAAGTTCAAAATGTTTAAAATATAGAAGATTCAGTCTGTAAGAGAGCAAATGATCAAACAGGGGATTACATGTACAAACTGTCTAAGAACTATCGTTACATTTCAATCACTTCTAGAAAAATCATATTTTTTAATCATTCTTAATAAAACTTTATTATATTATAGGTTTTTTGGCATATTTCTTTTTACTGCAAGCTGAATTAACACTTTATAATATCAATTCTGAGGTGCCACATAAATAGAGTCGATTATTTTTAGCTTCATTACTGTACGACTTTGGAATAAAGCCTTTTCATGCTTTACCACCTTGCTGTCTGTCTGACTGAGAAGCAGTCTCAAACCATCTGCCAGTGCTTTTTTATCCTCACGTGGATAATATCTTCCTTCGCACCGAGCTTCAGGTTATGAGGATATTGATTTAAGGATGAATGATGAAGATCAGCAATGTCTCAGGGGCTGCTGATGACCCTGTTGATCCAGTCAGTGAGTCTGGTGATGCGAGTGTAGACGCCGTAGTAGTCTGGACGCCCGCAGCCTTTGCCCCAGCTCACCACCCCGGCCAGGAACCAGCGACCCGACGGCTCCTGGCAAACCAAGGGACCGCCGGAGTCTCCCTGACAGAGACAGGCGATATTTAAAGGGCAAAGATTTTAATGTAATCAAAGCACAAAATGATAAAATAATTGGCAAGACTGATGATCGATACTGGTGACTCAACTATGACATCACTCTGTGCTCAGATGTCTGGCTTTTAAAACTCATTTCATGGCCTGTACTCTGTTTGGGAACATAAAACTTTCAGGATGCAGCAAATATATATGTATTTAAACTGAGATGCAGCGTCTTGCAGGGTGTGTTTTGCAAAAATAAGATTTTCTTCTTTTTTCATTGAATCCGGCCCAATTTTGCGTCTCCCGGCAGACATACAGCCAGACAGGAAGAGAGCGAGACTACATAATGCTTGATGACTCTACCCAAACAGAACAGCGCATACTGAAAGTTAAGCTTCAGTCTGTTATATCAGTTACGAAAAATTACAACAACTTTACCTGAAATAATATAAATGTACTTTGAAAATGTGCTTTGATTTAAGCCTGCATTAATTTCTTCTTTTGTCACATGGGGGCAGCGCAACTGTACATGTAGCTCTGAACACAACACTGACACCTCGTAAAGTTGTCATGTGCATGCGACACATTCAGCAGACACAAATTAACATCTGGAGTCACATTTCTAACAAATCTAAGTCCAGTATTCACTCTCCTTTTGGCTCTGTTTTGCTCCCTGTGAGGAATATCTGGCCCTTTAGCTGCTACATGCTCCACTGTGCTTACCAGGTAGTCAGAACCTTTACCTGGCTGCATTTTGTGTCTCAAGTAGCAGATTTTAGAGCTTTTTCACTTAAAACAAACCAAAACAATGAGTTTAAAGATGCTAAAAACTCTGAGGAGTCAGGTGATACTTCTCAGAGTAATTAAGAGTAATTGAATCGCTTCTTGATATTAAAATATTTATTATAATGCAGCTTTTAGTATCTTCCGTCTGTATGTGTTTCTCTGTACCTGACAGGCATCTTTCTCTCCGCTGCGGTAACCGGCGCAAAGCATTCTGGGAGTGACCAGGTGGCCGTAGGAGCGAACACAGGCTTCCTCGCTGACCAGGCGAACATCCACCTTCTGCAGCACATTATTGGCACTGCCTGAGGAGGCCAGAGGGAGAGGGGGACAATCTTAGGCCAAAAGATTCATCCCGTTTTGCTTCCTTTTCTATTTATACATTAAGAGAAAATGTATAGACGATATTTTCAAGAGAACGACAAAAGTCTGCGTTAACCTCTTCATCTTTAAAGGTGTAAAATACATCCTACTTGGCTTTAAGTTGCACTTTTTACGTAAACAAGCAGTAAACAAAATGCGTAGTAACAGTTTTTTCATCTTTACTGCAACAAGAAACCACTTCACTGGAAATAAAGTGTGACCGCACTTTTGTAAACACAAATTTACCCAAGCCTTTTTCTCATAATGGTCTCAAAGTCAGGTACATCTTGTGGCTCTTTATGAAACTCTCGGCGCCGGAAGATGGTTTCCAACGCTTTTTTCTCACAGTCTTGGTTCGTCATTCGTAAGAAACCGCAACCCACATGTTCCCACCCACACCTCTCTTTCCTCTCCTGCCTCTTTAATTTAAACGATTTTTTTTGATGATAATTTCATGTGTTTTTGTTCTGTTATTATAATGACCCACATCTCACCATCTTATCTTATTTCAAAGTACCACTGAAGACATGGGGTTTTTTTTTCAAGGCTGCACAAGTCATGTAAAATCACTTCCTGTGAAAATCCTGTTATGCTGCATGAAACATAACCCAGTGGAAAAAGTTCACTGCTAATCCTGCAAATACTGCACTCAGACATCAGCGCTAATAAAATAAACTTAAAGTCAAAAGCACCAAATAAAAGTTGATCTTAAACGGTTTGTGTTAATAAATCTGCATTGTTTTAACGTAAAACTGTCTCTTTATGAGGCACGATGACGTCTTCCTCTAGGTCACACATGCCATTAAAGCCTGAGGACAAACTGAAATTATTATAGGATGTGCAGTCCTGAGGAAGTCTTTCGTTGGATGGCAGTTTTGCAACATTGAAAGTCCTGAGTTTGTGTATTTGTTGCATTGTGCGGTTACTTTATGGCAGTGGGTCCTTACTCTGGAGCTGCAGCCTGTTCAAGGGGTCAGGAGATAAATCTGAAGTGCCATGAGACAAATGCGCTTCTTTAAATGTTGGATAGTTTTATTTATTTTCTGGCCTCTACACTTTAAAAATACAAACTTGGACTCCTAGATAAGGATTTCAAGTTTGTATGACTTAGTAAGTGCACAATAGGAAAAAAGTGTTGCACCACACAAACCAGCATTGCACAATTGTATATTTCCCTCTAATTGTAAACCTCAAGGACAATTCTCAGACATATTTCTTCCTTGTACCGATAAATCAAACCTGTAAATCGCTTGATCTCTAAAAAAAGTTTCTGTGTTTTTGGCAGTTACGTATGCTACATATTGTGATGCTACAGTGACTTCCTGTTGACATCGGTGATTGATTTTAATTGATTGGCACTTCAAAAAAGATTTACGTGTTAATAACGTCTTTACCAGCTGAACATTCCTGAAGTTGTGAAGGTGACACAGATTTTTGAATAGCAACCAAATCCTGCTTCACTTCACTCCATGTTTACCTCACACCAGACTCCATCGATTATTCGAAGAAACATTCTCTGAGGTTTTGAGGGGAGAGTTATTTTAAACATGCAACATAGCAGACATAAAGCCAAAACAAATCTGGAGCCACTGCTGTAGACCACTTGGCGAGCTGAAATGCTTCTGTTTACCTCCACCATCAACATTCACCCTCTATCCTCTCTCCAAAATCCTTCAAAGCCTCCCTCTTCCCTCTTTCCCATCCTCACCTCCCTCGCGGAGAGCCCCCCAGCCGGTGACCCAGCAGAGCAGGTCTGGCTCCAGCTGGTGGGTGGGAGGGGGCAGGCAGGCGGGTCGAGCGTGTCCAGCCAGCTGCATGGAGGCGGGCCGGTCCAGCTTCAGCAGGGCCAGGTCGTAGTCGTGGGTGTCGTCGTCGTAGTATTGATGGAGGTGGATGCGTTGAACTCGCGCCACTTCTTCGGTCGGGCTGCTGCGGTTGAGCAGGAGTTTACCCAGGTAGACCGTCCACACCGAGGGAGAGTAGAGGCTGCAGGAGATGGAGTTACCATGTGTTACAGGGGCAACAAGTTAAATTTTTATTCAGCACATAAACAAACGTGTGATATCTTGATTGCTGTGTCTGTAGTTGCAGTTCTTGACTCGTGCCAACAAACTTACTTTTTGTTTTAGAACAAAATCTTCCTCGTCCACTGAAATTTAAACACTCACTCTTTGCTGCACAAGCTCTTAATCACCATACAAAGAGTATTAAGAGAGAAGAATTGTTAATCCTCTACAGGATGTTGCAGCTATAGTTTTGGCCATGGTCCAGCCAGCTGATTCTGGCTTTTGAAAAGACACGACTGTATATAAACACATAAATACACTGGCTTCGAGTCAGACCTTGGAGGGCGAAGCAGGACTGCACATACAGTAAAATAAGTTTAGAAGCAATATAAAGGTAAAGAAAGACTTATTTCAAAGTGCTAAAGTGCCTCATCGAATACAATGAATAAACATCTTTAGCTGAAGGGAAAAAAAGCCAGTTATGTTTTTCTCAAACTGTTTTTGTTTTTGAAGATTTCTTCTAACACCTTAATCACCACTTCCCCCCCATCTCTTCCTGCTCTTACCGGTCGTCATAGAAACAGTGGGCAGCGGAAATCACCCATTGGTTGGCGATAAGTGCGCCCCCGCAGATGTGGGTACCCCGCACCTGTAGGCTGGCCTGCCACGGCCACTCCCCCTCCGTGGCGTTGGTCCCTCCCACAATACGGCTGGAGAACTGCCGCAGGCCACAGTCTGAACACACACACACACACACACACAGAAATATTAAAACACAGGGTTGCAAATGTCAATTTTATCTAATCTATCTCAAAATAAGGTAAACATTAAGCTTGAGGATATCTTGAGAAACCTTCAGGGCAACATCATTTATCTTCTCACCACACTGTTTCTCATCAGAGGCGTCGGGGCAGTCGGTGACGGAGTCGCACTCTGGATTCGGTTTCTTCAAGCAGGTTCCATCGGCGCACACATAGGTCATATCTGTACACTGCACACCTGGACAGACACACACACACACACACACACACACACACACACACACACACACACTTTAATGCTTTGCTCTGCTGCTATTAGAGCCTCCACGCCGTAGATTTCAGGACTGAGAATTGGGTATTTTGGGGGGTTTTACGCACAATATGTAATTTCTGCTGTGAGGGGTCTTTCAATCAAGACAAAACAGAAGACATTTGCTGAGTGTTGTGTGCAGATAGGGAGTAGGGAGGCAGTAAGCTGTTCAGAGCTGACCAGCTCTGGAGGAGAGAGTTGGGTGCTACTCCTGCTGGAGAAATAAATACCCAGAGAGTCACATCGGATTCTGATCTGCAGCTGTTGACCAATGGGAGAAGATCAGAGGGATTACTTTTTAACATTTTGGGATTAGAAAGTTGATTTATCTTCACTTCACCTCTATTGTTGGGTGTTTATGTACCATAATGTTGACTGCGGACTGGAGCTGGGAGGGGAAATGTGCATTACTTCATGAACATGAGGTTACAGAAAGGAGAGAGGGAAAAAAAGAAGAGAGAAGAGCGAGAACATAAGTCTCTGGTGAGTGCTAGGTTCAGTGAGAGGCTGATCGAGCTTGAAACTAATTTAAAGTGAAGTAATCTGGCTGTTTGGGGTTGAATAAACACTTGTGTGAGTAAAGACAACACAAATGATCCTGGCATAATGCCTGGCCGGTGGGGAATACACCATTAAACAACCAACTTTGCTGATGAAAATCTATCTATAATCTATGATGTGACTAAAAATGTTTTATACACATTATGTTTAGTCTTGTGTGCCAATGTTCTTCCTCGCTCTCTGACTCTCTTTATTGTGGTAGACGACCACATGAAAAGCACCGTTACCTTGAGTAGACAGCAAAATACATATCACATATTATATCTTTAACGCTCCATTTCTGATATACACCAAGCTTTATTCAGTCAGGTGTCTGTACAGATAATGAAAAATAAAGCGAAAAGATACCAATTAAGGCCCTCCATTTTTGCAAAAGGCTGCGTGAAGTTGTGCGGGCATGTGATGTGCTTGTGTGTACATGTGTAGTTTTTTTGGTGTGTTACCAGAAGTGCAGTTCATCTCGTCCGTTGCTTCGGGGCAGTCTGGGTGTTGGTCACACACCTTGTAGTAGTCGACACACCGACTGTCCTCTGGACACTGGAACTTTGCCACACACACTGAAACACACACAGAGAGGTTTTATTATCATTTTTATTATTTACAATCATGTTATAACCTATACTTAGCAAAAGCAGGAAAATAAAATGTTCCTTCTGATTTGTTTATGACAAATGTGTTTACTCCTTATTAAATAATACCTAATTAGTGGCTAATGACCCGCCAGTACTCACATCTAAAAAAGCAAAAACCAGTCACAGCATCGTGGCTTGAAAAGCTGCCAAATCTTGCAGGTTTTCATATTCTCAGAAACTGTCTGGCATCCAAATGAGTCTACAAGATTTAGTAAGAACAGGGCTATCAGATCAGCATCACCCTCAGACTTTTTAGACCAGCCAGCGTTCGTGAGCAGCGTGCTGATGTGTTTTTTTGGAAAAAAATCTGTGAGAAGCTCAACATCATTTGAGAGTTAATTCCTCAACATCTGCGTCGTATTTGGGCTTGACTGGCCCGTGCACTTTTTAAGTTCTGCTTGCACAATGTGTTATGACTAATTATATATAATTAACTTAAAACATTGATAAGTACCACAGTTCCTCTCATCGAGCCCGTTGGGACAGTCCTTGATTCCATCGCAGGCAGGAACACACAGGCCATTAGTGGTGCACAGAAACTGACCTGGACAAGCTGTGAAACACACACAAACACAGTCACACAAGTGACATGACTCAGCAGTTAAACCATCTGAATTTGTCTGCATCCAGAACTCACGATCGGATAGGTTGAAGACTCTGTAGTGCAGCTGAAGGCCCGGCCCTGTGAGCGACACCTCTGATGTCATGACGACCGTGGCTGTCGTGGGGAGCAGGAGGAGGCGTTCGTTGTACGGCTGCAGGCCCCTGGTGCCACACAGTCTGAGAAAGAGGACTAAAAATCAAATGTACACTCCGGTTACGTCTCACTGCAGAGACAACAAGAAGGCTCAGGTGGACGTCCACACAGGTTTGAGACGAGTTGTTTAAATAACCATGGAGAGCTCTTTGGGAAGACAGTGCAGGTGAACAGGGTGAACTCATATATATCCCCATGAAACTTCCCCAGTTGACTTCTTACATTAAGACGATTATTTTGCGTCTTAATTGCTTTCCAATATTGTAAGTTTAAACATGCAAATGAAGTATTGTCTCATTAAATATGGACTCTTTTGCATACACTTCCACAGCAGAAGTCTGAACAGTGGACGAAAGACAGTTATGTTTCATGTTGTTGACATGTTAGAGTCATTTAAATGTTACACTTGTAAATAAACTCACACTTGAATTTGTCGAATGAGTTGAAAAATGTCTTTTTTGGAAATAGTTTGTGTCCTTCAAACTTTGCTTTGTCAAAAAATCCTGCATTTGCAGCAAACGCAGCCTGTCAGACCTGGTATTCTAGCTGTCAGTTTGTCGAGGTGATCCTCCACACTTCCTGAAGCACCGCACGCAGGTTAACTTCTTCACGAAACCAGCTGACAGCTTCTTCCCTAACTAGTCTGCGTGTTTTGGGTCATTATTCTGTTGAGAAGATGAAGTTAGCCCCAATCACACGCCATCCGCAGGATGTGGCCATGATGTCGCAAAAATGAAGCGGTAGTCTTCCTCATTCAAGTTCTCTTTTTACCTCGTACAAATCTGCTTACTTTTCAGACACCAGGGCAAAAAAATGTAAGAATGAAAGTGGAAAGTGAACTGTCACTGATGTAGAGATTTCTGGCTAAGACTAAAAATAAGACAATATAGGTGAAAAGGGTAAACAGACATCACCATGAATCTTTCCTAATGATGAGTCAACTCTGGCGCCACAACTTAAGCAAGACACTTAACTGTCAAGGCACCAATGACAAACCTTTCCTCGGTAAACACTGGTTTGAAAAGCATAAGAACTGATTGATTAACTATAAACAGAGATGTACAATGCTCTAAAAGTTTGTATGGGCATCTAACAGGAGGTTCGTATGGCATGCTGCTGCCCCCTGTTGTCCAGTACAGGACAGAATAATAAAATAATGATCTTATGAACATAATTTACTTGCTGTAAATGTAGTTATTTTGTATCTTTTCTACTTCATCATGAAACCAACTGAAAAGTCTGCACATCCTGACCTGAACCCGCTGTGGAAATATTTGACATGCACAGACGACTTCCATCCGACAACCAAACCACACACAGGTGGCAGTTATAAATAGACACGGCTCTCGTCAGGCGACAACCTTTTTCCGATCTCTCTGCCCTCAATTGCACAGGAGTATCCTGGCAGTAAAATGAATACTGTCTATTTATTGCCACCACCTGCATGTGTTTAAGCAGGTGAAAGAAAGTAGGGCTTGACCCTAAAATGTCTGCAGATTAAAAAAACAGTCTTTATACACAAAGTGTGGTGTGCAGACTTTGTCAGTATGTTGTTGCCTGTTGAAATTCTGACACTTGTGTACCAGAGTATGTACATGAAGCCTTTTGGGGAGAGAAATGTGATCTGAAATTCATTTATTTGTAGAAAGAGAAGTCAGCTTGCGAGACTTGGACTGCTGCTTGCACAATAGTCTGACAGCAGGTTATCTGACCGACAAGACCGAGTCACTCTCAGTTCTAATACACCAGCCAGACTCGTCGTGGCACAGCCTACCTGCGGTTCTGGATGATCCACTGGCCCTGGGTACAGGCCTGGTTGTAGCTGGCTCTGCTCAGCTCGTAGCCCTCAAATTCTAGAGACAAGCCCATCCCCACACCGGGCATCTGAAATCACACGTGGCGATAACCGCAAACACACGTACAGGTATCATCAATATAAGGGGCTGTGTATGGTTACCAGGAACTAATGAATAAATAATTAAATCAATCAAGAAGTGGATGAAGGAGAGTCTTACAGTAAAGCTCCAGCTACAGTTGGTGTCAGGGGGGTAGTAGCTGGGGAAGAAAGGTGTCCTCAGTGTCCCCTGGATCCCTGACACTGCCATGAGCTCTACAGTGGAGTTACAGTCTGACAAAGAGAAAAACTGAACTTCAGTCCATTGTGGCATCAATGATTTTTAACTACAGAACACAGGACGAAAGTCAAAAGGCGTTATCCTTAAACTAAAACTGTTTTTATTACATTAACCTTTAAAGGTTGTTTTTAAAAGTTGACTGCTGGTAGTCGGGGTTGCCGGAGTAGGTGTAGCTGCTGAAAAACACATTTTTAGAGTGAATGACTAAATGGAAAGTTTCAGCGCTCCGCTGCAAATCAGACAAGAAAACAGAACTCGATGTAGGTGAGAGTCACGAGGATGAAGGTCAGCTCAGCAGGGTAGTTAACAAACTCAAAATAAGGTCAGCTGGTCTCACGTGGGGAGACTTGCATTTACATATATATAGTCTGGGTTTTTAGGGGGTTTTGCAAAGCCTCAGCTTAGTTCAGAGCTTAAATGGTGAACATGGTAAACATCACACCTGCTTAACATCAGCATCCTACCATAGTCGTCATGTTAGCATTTAGCTTAAAGCATGGCTGCAGAGTCTTGTTTAGTGATCTTAACAAATTCCTCTGGCTTTAGTTAATAAAAACATGTAATCCTGAACTTGTAAAAGAAGGCCTGGGCTGTCTGTGGTCTCACCCTGACGGTGCCAGGCCTGTGCTGACAGCGAGAAGGGGTCCTTGTAGTTGTACAGACCCTGTTTCCAAACCACCGTCATCCACTCGCCTGAGGACAGCACACGCACCACGCGCTCATGTCTGCTGCAGCCATACACACTGAGAGGCCGGAGGGAAAGATGAATAAAAACAAGGCAATGGCTCACAGTGATGAGACCCATGGTAGACCCAACAATGTGTGATGCTCAGCAGAGGTCCTGATACGTCACAGCAATACTGTACATCTCTGACCGGATGAAACTCACGATGTGATGAGGTGAGTATCTGTGGGAGTGAGGGAGTTGTACACCAGCAGCCTGTCTCGACACTCCGGCAGCAGCCACTCCATGTGGAGCTCCAGCTGGGAGCCGGGGGCAGCCTGGAGGTGCCACAGGCAGGAGGAGCGCTGCGTGTTGGGGCCACGGAGAGCCACGGGGCTGCTGGACACCACCTTCTGGTAGCGGTAACAGTCTTGGGGAAAGGAGGCCAAGGAAAACTATGAGTTAGAGGCTCCACTTTGCTTCAGTAAATTTAGCATTGTTGTGTTAAAGTTGCTGATTGATTTGATTGTCAAAGATGGTGGGACTTATCGACAGCATGTTGAGCAGCATGTTTTTGTTTGGAGCTACGTCTGCATTGAATAAAAGACTTGAATTAATATCAACTGTTTGCTTAACACCTTCTCTTGAATGGCAATTCAAGTAATAGTAATACTTTTTTTCAGGTGCTTCCATGTGTTCATTTTTTGCTCCTGCATGCAAATTACAATTCAATCAATTTAATAACTCAATACAAAATAAGAAATTATGAAAAAAGCAGATGACAATAAAGTGTGATACCAAATGAGGCTTTCAAAAGCTCTATGACTTTGAAGTCAGTTTCTGTGGGGAGCAGAACAAAAACACAGAAGAGAAATTAAACTAAAAAACACTTTTTATGTCCCTGTATCTTTTTCATATTTCTTCACACACATTTCATTTCTGTCTTATACACACGCACACACACACACACACACACACACACACACACTGTTCCTCCCTCTGCCCCTCACTTGCTCTCACCACTGACGGACAGCGAGGGGACGTGGAGGAGGTATCCGCCGAAGCAGGCCGTGTCCTCCTTCCCTGACCCTCCGTACCACCTCAGGCCTTTCTCCAGGCTCCTGGTGACCTTCTCCAGCGTGACCTTCCCAACATGGCTGCCTGGCACAGACATCACTATCCAGAAGTGAGCCACAACACTCCCCTCCCTGCAACAAACAAAGACGAGATCAACATCCACCCGGCATATATACAGCACAGTATCACTACTTTGTTTGAGCCACATACCCAAAGGCGAAGACAGTGGTGTAGTTGAAGTAACGAGAAAGACTCGAGCCTTTCATTGTCTCCTCTATCTGAAAGGCAGAGAAATACACTGTCACCTGTTTACATGTGGAAACACAACTGAAAGGTGCATTTATGTATTATTTGAAATAACAGGAAACCAACAGCAGCAGGTATCAGAAGAATTGATGCTCCCTGCTCACCAGCTTCTGTACCCCCTTGGCCTCTTTCTTGAACGCAGGGTTGTCGTGAGAGGACAGATCAGCGGTGAAGTTACGGTTAATGATGGACACGTAGGCCGTGTACTGCTGCTGGACGCGAGGCTCCAGCACCCAAACCCTGTATTCTGTTACAGAGGACGGCATGAAGACCAACGCAGTATAAATACACAAGACGTGAAGTCAAGCCAACAGCTCTGTGTACCTAAGCTGCATTTTGACTGCAAAGTGCAGGAAATGCTAAGGTCAACAAGCTAGCACAAGGCTTTCTGTGCGTTGGTGCCCCATTGCATACAGCTGGTGCCCCTTTTTATTTTTTTCTGCCCCTGCCCCTCAAACATCCTGAGTCCGTCACTGTGGTCACATTATATGAAAAGTCAGTGCCTCCACTGAGTCATGCCGTTACCCTGACTAAAAATTGCCTGACAAAGAGAAAACTTCATACCCAAGAAGTACCAGGCCAGTGTGACTCCTGCAGCAATGAGGATGATGATGATGAAGGCCAGGAGACACTTGCAGCACCGAGTCTTCCTGGTGGGTGGAGCCACAGCTTGTCCACCAGCTCCTACCTGAGGAGAAGAGAAAATATGAAATCTGTAAGCTCCAGTTTGTCTTCTCATACAGAGGCCACGACTGAACACACTGTACAGGGAGCAGAGATGTGTTCCCAGTGGATTATGTTCAGCCATGGGACTGTTGTGGTTTTTATGTTTCGCTCCCCTGGTGAGATCTATCCTCAGACAACAAGTTGATTTAAACTGCCAACATTATCTTTATGTTTTAGGACTTCAGGATTATAGCTTCTGGCTTTTCTTGCCCACAACAAAGCAGCTAATGTTGTAGTTACAATCTAATTTCTGTCCTCATGTCCGTCTTTAATGTCAAACTGCAACAATATTCACTGAACAGTGATGATGTATTTTGGCTTTTATTTTGGAAAAGGTAGGTGAGTGTCTCCACCTCCATTACATCCCAGATGCAATCAATCTTCTCTACTTTTAGTGTCCCAACTCGGCCTAAATGATGTTTCATGCTTTAATATGATTGCAAATGGTTTTCAACTGTACTATATTATTATTCTATTTATTTGATTTTATTTTATACTTCATTGTGTTTATTTCATCTACTTTAAAGTATCTTACATTGTCTTTTTTTATTGTTTGCTGTCTTGGTTTGCGAGCGTTGTTTAGCATCTCAACATTGTGCCTCCTCAATGATCTTAAAGATAAAATAAAGGTTTTATAATCATATTTGTTCCCTGCAAAGCAAATCAGCAAAATCAAAAACAATTTGATGGGAGATATGTGCATATATTTATTTAAAGTATGTTTTACAACAAGAGTTTACAAAAAACACTTTTAGCATGAAATAGCACGCATCAAAATGGATGCAGCAGAAGAGATATTGTACTCACAAGGCAACTCAATCTACAGAGGTTGGATAAACTCACTTCACCCCGAGTCAGGCTCGTCCAGGGAGGAACACATGACAGGAAGTTTTGTGCAGGAAACTAAAAGCCAGGTACTTTTTTTGGACATGTTTTATTCCTGCTTCAACTGTAACACCATCACGAAACCAAAGGCATGTGAATGCAACTTCTCTATCTTGAGGTTTCAGTTCCCAACCAGAGAAAACAACATTGAAAACCAAAACAGAAGCCTCAACTTGAAACAGGCCTTCACATCCAGACCTCTGCTCAACACTAGTTTACTCCAACAACTCCACCAGGTTGACATAAATCAATCTGAACATAGTGAGAGATAAATACTCGATTACATATGTTGTACAAGCATTACTGACCCCATCGTCCAGAGAAGCAGGAATGACCACCTGGTCACATGAAATTGACTTCTTGGAGCCGTGACCGAGCGCCATCGCGTCACTCCTCGTCCTTTGTTCCTTCAGAAATCATCTCACCGTCCATGGAGGCTCACTGATGTCTGAATTTGAGTTTTAACTGATTTTATTTAGCATCTCTGGTGAAGCACATAGCCAGACATGTTGCTCCAACAGACAGAAAGGTTCCCCCTCTGTTTGTCAGTCCAAAGGTAAAAAAGAAAAAAAAAAAAAAGTCAATCAATACTTCCCAAAGCTAGCGTGGACTGCACATGGTAATGAGTTATCTGACAGAGTCATGACTGAGCTTGTCACTGATCATACATGTTGTGGGAGCACTGTCTCATCTGAGAGGAGCAGCAGTGAGTCAGGCAGGTGCAGGTACGCTGATGTCACCTAGCAACAGTGATGCTCCCAGTAAGCTCCCCTGCACAAGTAAACATGATGGGAGTGAGGCGGGGTCAGGGTATTTGCGTACTCATTTCCCAGAGTTCATTTCACCTTTCCATGCAAACAAGAATTCCCAATTGGCCGTAAAGTGCAGAGAGAGAAAGCACGAGGAGAGATTTGTGCATTAAAGGACAACTGTGAGTTTAAATCACGCACTGAAGTTTTAAAGTATTATTCTAGTTACTGATTTCTTATGCGTCGCACTGAACGAGGTCGGCTGTTACAGTTACAATTGCGATCAAGTGAACTTACGAAACTTACGAAAAAAATCCAAGTATAACTGAACCTGTGGGCCCAAAATACTCACTTTTATTTTAAATACTGAGTCATTACATCATTTCACACAGCGTACAGAGAAAACAACAGCAACAGAGCTGAGCGTTATAGTGGTGCACTTCAATAAACAATAAATAAAAAAAGTATAAAACAATAAAATATCAGATGAATCAAAATTTTAAAGATAAGTCAACATACATTTTCCAATCTCTCAATTCATCTTCACTGTCAGTAGTTCTTGAAATAGCTGCCATACAAGTATAAATAAGCATAGTTTATACGTATATAACTGATAACGTTAAAGATATCCTTTGGGGTTTTTGACCACTGGTGGCGCTAGAGAGACATGTTTTTTTGATGAGTGGGTCACTGCATTGTTTGTGTGTCCTTTGCACCAGAGGAAAACACACACACGAGCCTCGACCACAGGAGAGACTCGATAAACTGTTGATCCATCAATAAAAGAGTAGAAGAAGAAGGAAGGCTGCAACCCAGCTCGTCCAGACGAGCTGTATTTTGTTTCAGTCGTTTATTTACATTTCAAACAAGTCCCCAGCTACTTCAGCTGTTTCAGAGAACGCTAAAACACTAGAAAACTAGAAAACCTTTGGGGTGAACTTATCCTTTAAGCAACACGTTGCATGTAGCCAGACACACACTAAAATAACAAAATGAGACCAAGTCATAAAATGTGACAAATAGAAAAGACATTTGACAGTTAAGTGTAGCTTTGAGAATCCGATACAATGCTGTTATTTCTATAGTCGGAGGTGAAAGTGACCTGACCTTCGACCCAGATACTTTTCTGTAAAAGCGAGGCTGGATACATGAATATCTGCATATCTGCCTGAGTCATACAGATAGCTTTTTATCAGCAATGATAGTTGTGTGACAACAACTCCCACGCACCTAACGTCAGAAATAACATATTGTACATTTGAGCTAAACACAGGTCGCCTATACGTGTTTCCTACTAGACACACAGTTAGCAAAATGAATATATAAATATATATATTTTTCTTTTTTAATGTTTCAAGTATTAAAAAAAAAACATCCAGGACATAATTGAAGCATAAAGACTATAAGGATACTTCTGCTTTTTCTCTTTTTGTTTCGTGATGTTGTCATTGGCACGGTTTTTCTCTTTTTCTTTGGTCATAAATAAAGATAAATATCTTCGAAGTAGAAGAAAATAGAAACATTACATTCAAACCGTCACTGAGAAATGATTGTCACGTACAGATGAGAACAGACAAACATTTACTGGCTCTTGCCGATAAGCTGTCATGCTACATAATTCATTGTACAGCAATGTGCTGAAGGGATTGATGTCTGTATTCAGGTCTGTTCCTGTCTTACTGGCATGTATCCATCACCAGAGGGCTCCACTGGCCTGTTAGGTGCCATCAGAGCGATCCTGCCCAGTATATGAACTGGCAGAGTGCGCAGATCTGGACTCAGAGCTGCCTCAGAGAAGTTCAGAGGCACCGGTGTGAAAGAGGGCAAGGAGCATGCTAATACGCTGGAATGAAGAGGAGGAAGAGGAGGAGAAAACAAGAGGCTTGTGGATTCAGTGGGCAGATCGACATCCTCCAGGCTCTCCTCCTGACTCACCTGCTCCTCGTCCCCGCTGCTAATGACTGAATCCAGGCTATTGAGCTCGGGGCTGTCGTCCTGCAGCTTCTGGACTTGCTCGTAGCCCGAACAAACCTGAATGGACCCTTTGTCAACTACACCTCCAATGCCTCCTAACAGCTTCTGAAAATCTATTTCTTTTCTATTCTCTTCCTGTGTCTCCTCCTTGCCTTCAGCATCCTCATCAGTCACGTTGATGCTATCGACCTCCAGGCTCTCTTGACTGACCTCTTCGCCACTGCACATGCCTGAATCTAGACTCTGGAGCCTGAAGCGCTCCACCTGCGGCCTCTCAACCTTCTCGTAGTCAGAAATTACCAGCATTGGCTCACTGATCTTGTTGCCCTCGGAGAGCAACTTTAGGATCTCTTCCCTGCTTTCTTCATCCTTATCCTCTTCTTCTTTCCTACCCTCACCTTGACTAGCAACCGGTCCATACGGTGTATCAGCCTCACAAGGCTTCAGATTCCCCGCAGTGAGCTGGGAGACGGGGGGAAGAGGAGGAGACAGCTGGGAATAACTGGGATTGGAGAAGCTGGAACTGGTCGACTCGTAGCTGCTTTCGACTCTCATCTTCTCTTGCAGTGCCGCCTCTGGACTGATGGGTAGAACAGCATCCACAGAGGAGGTTACCTCGACGGAGTCGATGTCCACCGGCTTCGAGAAGGAATTCATGGTTTCGATGGTGAAGTATGGGCTGGACCAACTCTGGAGGATTCAATGTGAGAGGAAGGATCGGATAAGTTAAAAACACAAGGTTGTGAAGCTGCATTTAACTGCCAGTCTGTAAACAGGTAGTGTTTTAAAGGTTGAGGTTTTAACCACCGAATCATAAAGGTCATGTGTCTTTGACGGATTAGTAATCTGTCTGGTTTCACCGCCTACGTGGGCCGTACATCCTACTGTTTTTTGTCATGTTGTGCTCGACCTTTTTTAGTATGCACTGCTATCTTTAACGCTGCACTAATAAATACTTTACAGGAACCATGAGTCAAATAAGTATGTGCCGTCACTGCCAGGGTTTGCTGATAGATGTTTATTCCTCATCAGTGCAGTTCCCTTAAACTCTGTGGACATTAAAGCATCTTCTCAGCGAATGATTTTGGATTTAGTTTCTGTCCAGCTCCACATGACAGACAGTTACTTTAGATAGTTAAAGTCACAATTTTGTGCCTTTGTGACATCACACTATTTCACCATGAAATAGCATAACTTAAGCCTGGCAGCTAGTTTGGCACAGTAGGAATTGATTTAGCACAGCTGCTCTGTTGTTGCTAGCGGTGCTGGATCAGGCATGTGTGAGCTGACCAATCAGAGGAGGCTGGGTATACGGGTGGGGGGCCTTAAAGAGACAGGAGTTACAGCTTGCAATAGCTTGGTTTGTTGTTTTCTTTAATGCAATGAATATTAAAACTTTCAGCTTAAAAAAATCAGGTCAGAAACTTAAAATTTACAATCAAAATATCATAAAAGTGGGTTTTTTAGCTCCAAAGTGCTATAAAACTATAGTAATACTGCACAGAATTTAAATTTGGTTGTAAAAAAATTGAAAACTAGTTGAGATATTAGCACTTTGGAAATCAAAGATTCTTTGTTCGGGTAAACACATTTAACGCTTCAACTATTTAATGAACATATGTTCATAAATATTTATATATGTATGTAAGTTATATAGAGGCATCAATATTAAGTTATTAAAGTTATGACCAAGAGTTTTCATAAGCTCACCTGGGAATTTACATCCTTCAGGAAGGAATCCTGTGCTTTCGGTATGTGACCTGTGATTGTCTTCTTTACGATGTAAATCCTGAAAGACAGAAGGACATTGTGTGAAAAACACACTCTCTTTAACAAAAAAGACATATTGTTCCACCACAGGTGACATATATATCTTGGAGTACTTTGTGGGCATGTCTGCTTACCAGGTGGTTTTGTCAGTCTTGAAGAGTATGAGCAACAAGGCAACCGCTATCACACATGCAAGACTGCCGAAAACACACCGAACAACATCTGGCGAAGACAAGACACAGATTTTACGTCATTTTTAGTATGTTTGAAACCAAATTTCTGTCCATTTCTTACAAATTGCTCCTTTATTATTTCGTATCAACAAAATTTCCTTTGCTGGGATTCAAGCCGTTTGTAAAATGTTGCTTTCACTGACTGCATTTGTTCAACTAAACCAATTAGCTTTGTTCATACTTGGCAACCTGTACCTGAAGGTGGTGGTTTTGGTTTTGTTCTCCCGATGATTGAATTCCACGATGCCGTTGGGCTCCAGTCACTCCAGGTTGAGGAATATTTTTTTTCATTGGACTGCACTCGAACACGTGCCTCGTAACGCGTGTCTCGAAACAACTGGTCAGGTTCAAACATGTTTGCTATGCACTCCGATTTACATGCCTTTGGTATTGTCTCCACAGAGGGATCCTGACGAGGAAGAAACAGATGTGTGCATGTTTAATTGGCTGATTTTCATTTCTGTTCATTTTCTTTTGCTTGGATTTCGTGCAGCCGCGCAGCATAAATCATTTACACAAATGATTTAACAATCACTCTCACAATCTCTCCAACACTGAAGGCAGAAACATCGGCCTCACAGACACACACTCATTTATGCAGGATAACATAGACACAAAATATCTACGCACACTCCATGACTTATCCGCTTCTTTCCACTGCAGTTCGCAGCGATAATAAGGAATTTTCAGCCTTCTGACTTGAGGGGCCCAGGAGAAGGTGGTGTTGGTGATAAGTGGTTTTGATGGAGGATCCAGCTTTACTGCAATATCAGAAAAACATAGTTTGTTTTAGGTCATCGTCCTGAACAGCTCACAAGGTAAGTCAGGGGGAAGTGATATATCTATTTCTACTCACTGTGACAAGCAGGCTTGTAGACAATGTCCAGACTTTTCTCCTCAGGTTTACAGCGCAGATTTATGGACCACACACCGTAGCTCACAAACTGAGAACAGTTTAAGAAAAGAATATCGCTTTTAGAAAACATTCAAAGAACCAAAAAAAGATATTGATAAATGCAAGGCCTTTAAATGTCATGATGTTATTTGTTTGGTGGTAAAGGTGATGGACAGTTACACTCTGTGATGCTCGGATTAAAAGCACCAGTTAACCCTTAAGTGTAGATATCAGCTCAAGAAAAAATTACATAACTTTATTACAATGTTTTGTGAGAGAATCATGGCATTGAGGAACAACCTCTGAGCCTCTCAGACTTACAATATTTTTCATTTCGAGGAACATGGAGCACTTCCTTAGCGTTGGTCTGGAGACATCAACAGGCTCAAGTTTACAGGAACTTCTTAAAGAAATTTGACTGTAAGACAATCATTTCATGTTCATTTCATTTTGCTACACTTTATTTTGGTACATAGTTACTGTGTGTGTATGGACACCTCTGTCCAGCTTTTCTTTTAAAACCTTACCTGTCTATTCTTTTGGCATCTATTGTGCACTCAGTGTCTGGATGGTCAGACGCAAATGTGCTGTTCCACAAACAAGTGATGACCTGATAGTAGTCATTGTAGCAGGTGAGATCTGCAAGAAATAAGGGAGACGGGGTGAAATCAAGAGCTTTTCTCAATTGAAAAAAAGATATTGAAATCAATTATGCTAGACAATATAAAAATGTCATGTCAAGTCATCAGACAATCACTAACTTTTGATTGGGAGGGTGGGACAATCGCTCCCCTGCCCTGCGATGAGGCAGACAAAAGAGAGAGCGAGAAGAAGAAACAGATGAAGGGTTTTCTTAATTCCCTCCATTTATCCAGTCATCAGTCTTCTTTTTCCTGGGATCTCAAACCAGTGGGAACGTTGGTCTCCGAAGCGGGATGATTATTTCGTGATGGTGGGGGGGGGGTTGATGGATTGCTCTCGCTCCAGGGTGTAACTCACTGCCTCCTCCTTCTTCTCATCCTGTGCAGGTGAACAGATAGAGGCAGAGGGATGACACTTGCTGCATGTTTCCTTTGCAGAGTTTATTTTCTGCACACGCACGGCCGAACACTCCTGACCACAAATACAGCAGGAGCACGGCTGTGACACCATCAGGTGATCGAAAAAACAAAAATAGAAATGTTTCAGATCCTGCCTGTGTTTGTGTGCTCTGGTTCCACTTTCACAGAACCAATAAAACACCTGTTGGACTGGGTCATAAGTCAGAGCGTGATGCATTGATAGGGCCACATGGAAATCCTGTAAAACTGCATTATGTTCCTCCTTGCATAGCCAACATCACTAATCATATAAGACAACGTTGAATGTGGAGATCCCGCAGCTCACCTGGTAGTGAGCAGTGACCCATTTACAAAGGATGAATGCTTACTGAAGCTGCATGTCTTATAATCTTCAAGAAAAACAGTTAATAAGTGCATATTTAAGGATTTATGAACCTTAACAAGGCATTGTTCGCTCTTTAGATCCGGTAGCTTCAAAAAGCATAGTTAACTTTTTTATTAACGTTCTTTAGCAGTCTATTAACTGTTAACAAGTTTCTTATAAGCGCTTATAAATGTCTTATAATCTTGAAATAAATGTGTTTATTACTGTTTAAATAGTCTCGCTGATGTTAAACACTGTACGTTTGTTTTTTGCAAGCTGCTGCAGCACTGGGCAGATATGCCTGCAAACGTTCAAAAACTACAACCCCAGTTTTTGACTTGACTATTGCCAAAGGGATGCCAAAGTTGCAAATTCTGCACATAAGTAGCCTCAAAGAGACTGAAAACTGTCTAGTCTTAGGGGGGAATTTTTGCCATTAAGTGCAGTCGAGGCATTAACTGAGCACCAACGCTCGCTACTTCATCAACTTTTTGACCCGATGCAGCTGTTGACGAGCCGAACAACGATCAAAATGGAAAAATATCTTGGACTTAAAGCATAATTCTTCACATCTTCCCAGTCAAGATAAGTCGCATCCGTTGATTAATAAACCGCAGCCCGTTTCATGAGATGTGGGTGTCAAAAGCCCTGCATACCAAATGACTGTTGGTGAAACTGAACATCCTTTGTCAAAATATTTTTGATAGTGTGCTTTATAGACATAGTCAGACCTGCGTCTCATTAAAAAGAGGGAAAAAACCCATCATTTAGTGAGAAGAGCTGCCTACAGGTATCACATCCCGTCTCACCACCCCACCTGATGTTTTCCTGACAGTACAGTAGTCTTATATGTTATAGGCTCTGACACGCTTAACCTTAGAAACAAGCAGAAGATATGTGTCTTACCTGTTGGTGAGGCTGCTCAGGATCTGCTTCAAAGCGCTGCTTTTATTCAATTCACCGCCCTGCGAAAGAACTGGGACAGTTAAAGGTTTTCTTCTTACTGGAAATGGAAAAACCAACAGAAAGATAATGCTCTCTGAAGGTCACTACTTAGAAGTTTTAATCTCAATTCAAGATCAATCCTTTAAGTCATCTCTCAGTTTGAATCTACCCACGCTCCCCGCTAGCTCTTCAAGTGTGAAAGGTGTGTTGTAAAAAAAAAAATGCATCCTCTTCAAGTTTTTTGTGGTTAAGAGTTTTTCACACTTAAGCAGCTTCCTCTGCTATTTTCTTTCAGCTAATAAATAAGGGCCTATTTTAATGGCACTACCTGTTGTGCGCCTGTTTCTGTAACGAGAAGCTGCTAGATGATTTAAAAAAAGATCCAAAAACACAGTCCTTACACAGGTGGAGGCTGCAGTGTTCGTGCTACAACCCCTGTACAGGCTAATTGTCTCCTTTCTTTTACTTCCCTGCTGCTTTTTATTACCACCTGTATGCTGTCAACCTGTGCACATACTGCGCACGCACACACACACACACACACACACACACACACACACACACACACACACACACACAGTGTTTCTTCTCTTTTTGCCACGTTTGCCCTTTCAATTGATACATGCTGAACTTTTGTAGCTTTCTGCATGTGAACCACACTGACATTTAAACTGTCAAAAACAGGATGAAATATAAAAATGTGTGTGTGCATGTATGTGTGCATGTGTGTGTGCGTGCTTGCGCATCAGGTACGATTGTGGCGTGTGGTTATTACAGCCGAATGCAAAGTCGACCCACAAACACCCACAGCTCTAGATACAACTACTTTCACTCTGCACAGCACAGCACCTTTCGAAGGATATTTAACACATTTTTATATCTGTTAGAAGACATATCCATGAACGCAAACGTTTGCTTTTTGCAGTGCAAACACAACATTTTAATGTTAACATTTGATTTTTCCATTTGCATGCACAGGGGAACGTTCTCGCTGACACCGCGGTCACCTGTTTTGTGCGGTTTGTTAAAGGTCAGAGGGTTTTTTAATTTTTTTTTCTGAGAAACCAAATGTTCCAGTATTCTGACAGGTTCACTTCCTGCCAACGACACCTCCTGTTCTTAAAACAGCATTAATCAGATCGTGGCTCATGTTCTCAGAGGTCGTAATCATTCATTTATCGTCAACGAGGGAATCAAAAGGCTAAAGTGTATCTTCTCTGTCATACTGCGTGACTGCCAGTTATCAGGGGGTTGACACAAGCCTCAACAAGTTCTCACTTGTTGAAAAAGTGTGAGAAAAGGGAAGCTGAGCTGACTTGACCTTCTTAAATTCACAGTATAAAACAGTGTTAGATTCAGGCCACCATGTTCCCGCCTCTGCTTGTAAGGTTGAAAGGTTTGAACAAGGGGCGTCTAAACTTTTTCCCAAAACTCAGTGGTGGCCACAGGCTAAAAGCAGGCACCTATTTAACTGTATTCTCATCAGGTAGTTAAAGTTGCAAGTTGCTGGGATCCTAGCTGGATACTAGCTGGTATTGGTAGCTTTCCCTGTCCCACCATCGCCAGTGTAGGTACCAGAAATGGAGGATCTTGCTCTCTGCACCTTGCAGAGCAGACAAGCCTCTTCATGGAGTTCTCGGTCCTGATTGAATAAAGTGGGCAGAGTTTTGGTTTGTAGGGGGAAGAAAGACATGGAAACACTAGAATACAGAGCTATTTAACACGTATTTTAGCAGCTTTCCATTCTATCTTATGGTTCGGGAGACTAGAGCTGATATGAAAACATGCTGTCAAGGATCGGGAACGTGGAGGGAGATTGTCCATGCACATGACTTGATGTAATCATTAATGGCGACCTGCTCAACTGAGCTGTTGCTAGCTTAGTTGGCTTAGTGAGTTTGCCTCTCTTCCACGAGTCGATGCATGCTACCTTCTGTGCGATGATACATTTGTAGTTTGGTACATAGGAACTGTCCCTTTAATAAGAGATTGTGCGTGATGAAATTAGACTAATCTTTTTTTTTAAAATGTAACTTTAGTCTTTTCACATTTACTCTTTTGCCCGGGCTGTCCAGGATAAAATGGTCTCAGTGTGGGCAGCCGATGGAAGCAGGTTTATAACTCTGTGTGATCGATTAATCTTGAGTTATGCGTAATGTGATCACAGTAATCATCACAACCAAATATGAGGATGCATTGCACCTATAAAAGCCTGATGTCATGAGATTCAGTCATGCTGTAAAGTCCACCAACTTCCCCAGTATTCCCCGAGTTAACACTGGAGCATTGAGCGACTCGGTTCAGTCAGCGACACATTTTACGATCAGCATCTGATTATGGGAAAGGCCTCCCAGGGGAAGCAGTCAGCTAACTGTCTACTTGACAGTCTTACTTCTTTCTAACCTCTTTCACTGAGATACCTTTTGATTTAGGTCTTCCGCCTTCTGACATTTGGACTTCCCCTAGCCTGCTCCAACTGAAATGAACCCAAGAAACCAAGAAAAGAGCTGACACTCTCTCTCTCTCTCTCTTTCCTCTCTTTCTTCTCTTTCGCTCTCTCGGTTTCTTGTAGACACTCGCACAAAAATAACCACAAACACACGCAAACGCACACACAGAGAGTAAACACACACAAAAACCACTTCCTAAAACCCTTCTCTTCCCAGAAGCTACCGTCGTTTCCAAAAAGAAAAAAAACTACTTGACTCTCCCCCAACCCCCCGAAATATGCTCTTCCTTTTCATGAATACTGATACGGATGCAAAAACTATTAAGATCACAGCTTGTGACAACTTGTTGTACTGGTTGGCAGAATATAAGTGTTAGTGTCGCACCCATTTAGATGCATTAATACTGACCATTTATTTGGCTCGTTTCACACAACATACAAACATTTCAGCTCATTCGAAATCTTTTCTTCGTGAAACTACATTTTAAGTGTCGTGCGGTGATCCCGGGATTAGTAGGCTCCTGAAAACGTTGGTGGAACTAGAACGAGTCGGTGTTCATCGTCCACACAATGGTTAATACTGAGCCAAGAAAAAATAAGCCTGAAAAAACACATTTGAGAGGTGATAGAAAATATGTGATGGGGTCAAATGAAACCTGCAGGATCTGACGTTCGCATCAGAAACAGATCATGACAAAAAATTGCGGACGGGAGCAAAGGAGGAACTCAGGTGATGTTTTTAAGCACCACACAGTTAGGAGGTCAGGGTCATGACTGTACTTCTATGAAGAAAAGTTCAACTTCTGCGATATAAAATGACCTGATCATTCACATAACTTTTGCACCGTGGGGCCTTTCAAACATGCACATCACCCTCCTCGGGCTGAGCTGGCTATCATCCGGTTTAGCCCTCCGCTAATTCGAATGGGGGAAAAAATTATTAAATTGTGAGGCTTTTATAGACTTTTGTTTTGTTACCATAATGAACGGATCAAATTATGACAGTAAAACAAGTTGTGATGCTCAAGAAAAAGTATCCATCCATTTACAGCTGCTTTCTTCAAGTCTGTTTGAACGATGTGTCTAATTGGCTTCAAAGCCTGGCGCACTTCCTGGGTCCTTCCTGGGATCTTTTTGCCACTGAGCAGCTTTCATAGAAATACATTCATGACCCTGACCTCCTAACTTTGTGGACTGTTTGTGGACAGAAGTTCCTCCTTTTGCTTCTGTCTTCCTTACCCACAGTGGCGAAGTCACGACACGCCTAACTCTGGGTCTGATTGGCTCGTTATTGTCATCCATATTGGCTGGGTTGGTTTGGTTTAGGCATGAGTGAAAAAGATTGTCGTTTAAGGGCAGTGCTGGGGGGAAGGATGGACAAGGATAGGTAACAAAACATCGGACAGCGGTCGTCGTTTTTAAGTGAGTTAGCTGAAGCCGCATGCAGGTACATGTGGCTATTTCTTGGTAGGCAAACAGCAGAGCAGGGCTGCTGTAGGTGTTTCATTTTATTCTTTGTGGTCACTGTATCCTGCCTGCTCTGAAGTGCGAAGGGGAGAAAGGTTGCCTGTGAGTGGAAACTGGCCCCTTTTTAACTTCTTCATTGAAGAGTAATGAATAAGCCAGATTTATATGTATGGTGCATGACACTAGACAACACTGAGGGATATCAACATCAGCTAATCAGAGGATGTGTGTAAAATGCATAGAGGAGCACATGAAAATCCACAACCCAGCAGACATATTTCAATTAAATACAGAGTATGCAAACCACGCATGGGCAGAAAGTGACGGTGTTTGGGTTATAGAGCTATAGCTGGAAGAGTGCGGTTTGATGTGGGAGAAAATGAATATGATTTGCAAAAGCAGCATGTAGGAGTGAACAGCTCAGCCAGCAAGGACGTGACTGATGAGTCGAAGAAGAGCGCGGTCTTGTCAAGCTGTTTGTTCAACATGCGCTCGATCGATCGCTACAGAACTCGTTCGGACGGCGTGTCCATTCACGCTCCCGCAGGATGCAGTGTTATAACTTCGATGCCCCACTGGCTCTTCCTCTAGCGCCACCATCAGGTCAATCTGTCTGAGCATGCTGACATTAGCATTTAGCCTCACGCAGCCACTGATGTGATGAAGACTCTTGTTTATCAGGCAGAGAACACGGTTAACAACTGATATGCTGCCTCTTTTTTCTCCCCCCCACCTCCTCTCGCTTTCTTCTCTCGCTCACCTTCCCACAAACCGAAACACTCTTTCACCCACATACCTGCCTCACTCCTTCTCCTTCCTGTTAATGTCCCCATCTTTCTTTCTTTTTTGGCATGAAAGAGTGTATGTAGAGCACGATGTAGTAAACACTCTGTTCTTACTTTGATACAGACACTAAGTGAAGGGTTTAAAAACAAACTACCCCTTATAGACCATATCCACATGGCGGCCATTTTCCTAGTAGGAAGCTCAAACACTGGGAGAATGTTTTGCTGCTGTTATCTATGTTGCCAGTTACAATGAATCTGACAAATTGTTATCATTTTAACATTTCCTGGTTGATCGTATACTGAAAAGATGATGGATAGTGAAAATCTGGGGTGACATAGGGCAGTTTTTCAACATTTTTGATAACTGACAACCCCTTAAATAAATGTGTCCAAGATGTATGCTGAATTTTTGAGAATTGGTGTCTGTCTTTCCTATTGTATCGTGCAGCGTGTATCAAATGTTAATGATAGGAAGTGGTTGAAGGCTAATATTAGCTGTTGTCTAAGTACCTTGATATATGGGTTGCCCCTCTGAATCAGTTCTTTTCAGTTGCTAATCAATCAAGAGGTGGTTAAATGATAACAAATTGTCAGATTTCCTATGTTGAGACAACTTGCGACCACAAACACAGCTGCACAGCAGCAGAATTTCCCACCAAGTTGTGATGTCAGACGAAAATGGCCGGCATGTGGATATGGTCTATTAGTCAGTATTTTTAAAATGTAAGATTACAAGGTTTTAAATTGATAGCAGGATGAAACAATTTGAAAATGTTCATAGGCTTTATTATGTCTCAACTTCTCAAAGAGTTGGCTAAAAAGAAACATCTCTGATGACACACATGACTACACCAGGGATCAGCTGTCATTTTCATATTTCCACCGAAGCTCAAAAAAAGAGAATTTATCTTCACAAACTTCACTGCGGTCATTTTACTCAGTATTTGGAGGTGTTGCCTTTCCTGACAGATGACAACACCGTCGTCATCGTCGTTGTAAAAACCACTTCTAATCTAATCATCAGAAAGCAGCTCGTGAACAGACACAGCTCGCTCTATCTTTCTCTACATCACCATAACACTTCTGCCAGAGTATAATTTCCTGACAAAGACTCATTCATTCATGGCCACGACAAAGAAGTATGACCTACATCAGATAAAAAGAGTTAATTTAAATAAAAGCTCACCTGTCCAGTGTCCTTTTCGGCGGGGAGCTCTACCCCTTACTGTCACGTACATTCAGAATGATGGTTGATCAGATGTTTCCACGTCTGTACACTCATTAAGACTCTTTTCAGAAACTACTTTGCCCTCAAGTTCAGAAGTGACGTATTCGGAAATGTTTCTGAGTAAGAAAAAAAAAAAAAAAGGCTGTGGTGTGTGTGTGTGGTTTCCCTGACAGCGTTATCTGGGTGTCATGCGATCCATGTTTCAAGAAGGGTGAAACACCAGGGTGAAAACCCCTCTCTCTCTCTCTCTGTCTCTGTCTCTGTCTCTCTGTCTGTCTGTCCCTCGCTGTTGTTTTCCTGCCTCTACTTTCCGTTCCCTTTTGTGCTGTTCATTACATTTACCACTTCAGTTTCCAAAAATGTGTTAGTGTCACGTGGTGAGAAGTAACAGAAGTGTGTGCTTTCCCAAACTAGACCAAAGAAAAACACCTTAAATGACCCCAAACAGCAAACACACACACACTTTAACACAAACTGAAGGACTCCTAATATATATATTTTCTGCCATAAGTTAGATGAGAGGTTTGATACCACACAGAGGGCTTTTTCTTTGACCAAAACTAAATTGTTGGTTGGAAGTTGGTTCCCAGTTGGAGCCATACATAGCAGGTTTTCCTTGACCTGGAGTGTGAACCAACGTGGGCGTGTCGTATTGTGCAGAGAAACATGTCTTGATAACAATGTTTCCACTCAAACACATGTGGAAAAGTGGGCTGGTTCGGTTCCTAGAAATAAATATATGCTCGTGCTGATCGTAAAAAAAGTTTTTGAGTCTCATTCCCAACTCTGGGTCAGCGGTGACCCGGCTTGCTCATCCTCGCCTGGAGGGGGACAGGCAGATTCTGACTGTAGGATCTCCAGTTTGTGATTTGTTTTACTTTGGCGCCCCCCAGTGGCTGCACACCAACATTGTAAAGTTGCACTGCCCTTACCCTTCACAGCATCATTCAACAGCAAAACATTGTAATATTGTGATGCAGACTGTCCAACATAAGCTGTCATTTGTCTTAACACAGTTAATGACAGAGGTCCTTTCAGCCTGCGGGACACCCAAGTTTCTCAGGAAGTGCCGCCTGTTACGTCACTCGTGCCCTTCATGCCACACTGAACTTCAACTTTTGGTAAACCGACATATACAAATGAAACTTCTGCCCTGGCAACATCTGCTCTCACATCTCTGTTTGTGTGGTGGCAGAGTCTTAGCATGTTACATGACATCCATTATGATCTCTGCACGTTTCCAGTCCGATGCTCTTTGATTTGGATATCCCAAGATGCCCTGATGAATATTTACATTTTGGTTTAACCTCATTTACAGCAGGACAGCAATTAACACAAACAGAGGACCACTGACATCTAATCAAATACATTTCACATTATAGTAGCCCATTGATGACTAACAACTACAATATCAAAGTTTTCAATTGGACATATTTATCCTGCCTTTAATTTAAAAACAAGTTTATCATTCATTTTACATAGTAGGTATCATGTTTACACTGGATTGCAGTACGCAATAGCTACCAAGCATTTGAGAAAGCTATTTCTGTGTCACACTACATTCAGCTATCAGTCACATGAGGTCACTCATTTTGTCATTTTCCAAAAAAAAACCCTACCTATGATCCCTGGTGACTGATAACTAACAAAAAGGATTTTAAGAAAAACGTCTTTAGCCTCACACTTATACGTATATATGTACGTTAAATGTATTTGTGCTTATTATTATTATTTAATATTTAAGACTTAATAACAAAACTGGATCAAATAGAGACTCTTTTGACAGTGTAGTGCCCCGTTGGTCCACCCATCTCCAGCACAGTGGCGGTGGACCTCATGTTCACAGCCAGATAACAGAACACATTTCTTTATCAGATCAGCACACTCACCAGTTAGGGCCAGGACGAGACGGCTACTCCCTCACGCTGAAACAGCACAGTTGGAGACATTTGTCGACTCCTATATATACACAATGTGCAGAACACGCTAAGTTCTCAGAAATGACTCACAAAAGTAAAAAAAAAAGAGGAAGGCGTCACTTCTCAATTTTATTTTGTCACCTTGCCTTGGTGGGTTCTTTGGAAGGTGTGTGTGTGTGTGTGTGTGTGTGTGTGTGTGTGTGTGTGTGTGTGACGATCTACATCAGCATTCTGAATATCCAGTTCAAAGGTCTGAAGTCCGACTTGTCCAACTCAAGCTAAACCCCCCAAGATATACATACTCACATACATTTCATGAGGGGTAGACGATGGGACGACGAAATTTCAACGACTCCCAACTCATTGTGATTCAAAGTGCAGCTCTATTTTATTCCAACAGGAGTATTACAGCTGTAAACAAACATTTTCCAGTCTCAGAAGATATTAAAAAGTCAAGTTTAGTGTTCAAATATCGCTGGCTCTATAGTCACGACATCTATTAATGTGATTGGGATGAATGAAATGTCCCTCTGTGATGTTTCTCAGGATAACCCCTTGTTTTGGGAACAGCTTCACATTTTGGATTCCTTACCACTCTCGTATTCGTGCACTAAATATGGCAGCAGGTTAGCTTAGCTTAGCATAAAGATTGAGGGTAGGGGGTACAGCTAGCTGGCTCTGACAAACCACATGTTGTTGTTTTCTTTGGTTTAAACAAACAATATAAAGTGTAAATTAGTCAGATTTAAAGGTGCTGGCTGGCAGTTTCTAGTCTTTATGCTAGGCTAAGCTAAACGGATGCTGTCGTTTCATATTTATAATACAGACATGAGAGAGGTATCACTCTTCTCATCTCTAACTCTCACCAAGAAAGCGAAGAAGCAGTTTTACTAATTGGAATTTCCCAAAATGTCAAATTATTCCTTTAAACTTAATCACACAAAACAAGCAAAGAACATCGTCTGTCTTGTCCTGACATCCAGAAGCAGTCCGGTCCAGTTTCCCAACCGCACCTCCGTGAACCCAATCACAAATGTTTCCCCCGTCCTTCAGATATGACGTTCTCGGGCACGGCGCGGGTGTACCACTCCGACCACGCGCCGTCGTACACCGACACCCCGGCGTGCCCGCATTCGTGTGCCGCCAGCGCCACGTGACACGCGGTCACGGCCGAGCCACACAGGACACAAAGAGGGCGGCTGAGGTCCACGCCAGCTCGGGTGAAAAGAGCCCGGAGTTGCTCCTGGGGCAGGAAGTGACCCGACTGGGAGAGGAAGGAGTGGAAAGGCACGTTGACGGAGCCGGGGATGTGGCCTGGTTCTGTGTCTGTAAAACAGAAAGAGAGAAGAGAATGAGAGGAGTGTTTTTTCTATGATTTAGACCACTTCACTTGCACTCTCAGTTAACCAACAACTTCCAGGTGATAGACCGATCAACATAAAAAAGCTAGTGCAATAAAGAAGAAGCTCATAATGTTCAGGATTTGTTGAAACTTTCAGATATAGTGATTAATCTTGATGGCAATTTGAGTTTCTAATGTCGTTAAATCTGCGTTAATTGATTTTTCAGTCACTTGGGGTCAGCGCAACAAGCTGCAAACACAAGGCTGACATATTATCACATTAAAAAGTTGACGTGTGCTAACGTGTTAGCAAACAGTGACTCATTTACACCTTGGTCAAACATAAGCATCCATTTGAAGGTTTGTCTGCACCCTCCTGACAGACGAAAGACAAATATTAACTCCCCACGATGTTCGGCAGCAAAACTCCTTGTTAAGCTGATAAGGCTCCTGATACTGAGCATGCCGGCTGACTGTCACACTGTCGTGGCTTAAACAAGAGCTTACACATGCTTTTCTTTTACCTCGACAAGTCTACATCTCTGCAGGACAAGCCAGA
Source organism: Pagrus pagrus (assembly GCF_965226575.1). Taxonomy (NCBI): domain Eukaryota; kingdom Metazoa; phylum Chordata; class Actinopteri; order Spariformes; family Sparidae; genus Pagrus; species Pagrus pagrus. Next base: position 5,518,293 of record NC_140186.1, read on the forward strand.
GTAGTTGCAGCTGACCCCCCGACACAGTCACTGTTATGGATTTTGTGTTTGTTGTCCATTCCACATAGTTTCACTCTTGCACTGGCTCTACTCTGACAGCAAACACACAATGTAAACACAACCTGCAGCTGCGAGCGCTGCATGCAGCGGGCAGACTAAGAGGGTCACAGGGCACATGAAGTGTTACGTCACTCCAGCTGCAGTGACTCAGAATTATTCAATTAACCTGCTATCAACTATTTCCTGCTGCAGACTACTGTCATTACATCAGCTGCTAAATCATTAACTTCATTTGACAAAAAAAGGGGAACTCTGGTCGTCTGCGTAGAAAAGTTCTGGCCAAAGTTCACTGCTGAGACTGCTTTCACAAGTGTAGTTTCACCTGTGGATGGGAACTGTGACGGCACATCAAAGCTTTCCTCTGTGTGTATTAATGTGTGTGCTGTATGCCGTATGTATGCAGATACAGTGTGTGTGTGTGTGTGTGTGTGTGTGAGTGAGTGAGAAGAGTGGTGAATAAGATAAGGCACGTACAGTGGGCGTCTTATCACTGAATACATTCTGCAATCTGTAAAGATCGACGTAAGGTCGTAAATGCTAGACCACTCACTACTTCTACTGTCCCTCCTCAGTGTGTGTGTGTGTGTGTGTGTGTGTGTGTGTGTGTGTGTGTGTGTGTGTGACCAAATGGGTCAGTGCCTGTTGGTTAAAAAAGCGTGGTTACACTCTTTATGTGTTTGTGTTGTTCAGTGACGTAGGCTCGGCCGCTGCCCGCCTGCCTACTGTGTGTTTGTCCAGAGTACACTCTGTAAAAAGCCTTCGTACGTGGAAGTCACAGACTTCGTGGTCCATTATGGTTTTTCCATTGCGTGCCCCTGCCAAGCAGAACCAAAACTGCCACAGAATTTGACAGGCATGACTGTATTATGACTCAGTTATGGAGGCGCAATAGTGACGTTTCTATTCTTTAAACAGTTTTTTTAATATAATCCATCTGTTTTTAATGGACAGCGCGGAGTAGCAGGCACCGTTGTGTTTGTTCTGTTTGTCCTTTTCGCTCACAACTGCCAAAAAATTTAAATTGTCCTCTGGCTGTGACACTGCTAAACTCATCTTTCATACTCATATATATATTTAAAAAAATGTTTTATTTTTGTATGGCTCATTATTAATCCCTCCATGTATTTCTTTCTTTAAAAACGAAATCTCGTTTTCTAAGTTATGTTGTAAGATGACGCTTATTTCATCTTGTATCTTGACATTCATCATGCGTCAGGTTGACTGTACTATAGGAAGGTTCTGATGACAGTTTCTCTGAAAACGAAGATGCAATATTGTTCAAGCGGATCAAACAGATCATGTAGAAGCGGAAGTGTAGCAATGAGTAAGACAAGTTTCAGAGAAGATGAATAGCAAGGCGGTCAATTACAACACAACACAATGACTTCCGATGACTATTGTGCTGACTCATCTGTATTAGGCAAGTGCCACAGAGCACCTACAGTAGTTCATGTGTTACTCAGCACATTATGCAAAAACTATTTAAAGTATACGGAGAAAAAAAATGAATGAATTAAAGAAAATTGTGGTATTCATGTTAACAATAGCAATTATATTTAAATGTGTAGCTCAGTATGTCTTAATGAGACAACAGGACCCCGGGGTATGCAGGTAAATATCCCTGCATCTCAGTTCTTAATTGTATTTTAATTGTACTTGAAGTTGTGATTTTTTTCTGTTTAGTAAGAAAAGAGTTTTTCCTTTCTTGACATTATTGGTTTATTTTGTTCATTTAACCATCTAAGTAGTGAACTCACCACTTTCATACATCTCCCAGCTGAAACTACAGGGGCTGTTGGACCGTCACCTCTTGAGCTACAAAGCAGAGACATCTCGGAAACACAACACAGATGTCTTTGACATGACATCAACACTGTTGCTTCTTCTGACTTTGTTGATTTTAGTTTTTTAATCTAAAATTCTGACTATATCTTACAAATTGCCCCTTCAAGGTTCTGGTTTCATGTAATGCAACAATCGGACTTAATTCATTGCATTGAGCATCGATTGTTTTTTTACATATGTGATTGTGCGTACATGCACCACAATATCCAGTATCCTCATTAATATCATGATATTAATTTAATTTGAGCTGTTTTTTCAGGTTATCAAGCGCAGACTACCAAGACCTGAGAGTCCACAAGTTTCCTTTACGTCACAACTGTTGATTGCTGCTGACATGTTTGTGTGCAACGGAAACCAACAGCGTGATGTGTCACAACATCACAAGTCACTGTACGATCTGATCAATGAATGAATGTGTCCAATCAGTGACAATTGATTAATGCATATTTCTTCTTGGGGCAGCCACTAAAGTTAGTGTTAGTTAAATACAGGCAAGTTAAGATTATAGTATTTTGTTCACATAATGATGAGTTACTGTTATAATGACCTCTCTTCATTTTTTTTTTTTTACCAAAGTCATTGACTCGTTACAGAGGGGGCTGCTGCGGGCGTCATGTAAACCTGGCTCAGCTAATATGTTACTTAGAGGAAACACAGAGTTGTTAAACATACGTCAGCTTCATAGCATGACGTCCTATGGACGACCTTTGCTTTATGGAAACTGCAACTCAGCATCTTTTTACTGGAGTGTCGAGGACATTCCTGTTGGCACAGGAAGTAAATGAGCTGACTCGGGTGTGATCCTGAATCAAACCGTGACAGAATCCTGTGTCAAGTCTTTCTCAACACTTGGTGGAAATAAACCTCGAGTCATCCGGATTACCACAGTGAAGAAGTGAAAGGCTTTAAAAGGAAACATCAGCAACGGTCTTCCGAATGAACTTCTCTGCCGATATGACAGGTCGAAAAGATGAAGCTCTAACTATGTGCAACCATTGACCGAGTCGTTTCCTTATTTTGCCCAGTGGGACAAGAGAAGGTATGATAATATATTATCTCCACTATAGGTGGTATTGGCATATCGAATATTTTTGAAATATCAAAAATGTTAGATATAAATATTAGACCTTAATTAGTTGGGTTTTTTTTGTGTATTTGTTTCATTAAAGTTTGTGGTTAAGAATAAATGTTTATAACTTATTTAAGTCATCTTTTCTAGACACAGCAGAACAAACAGAAATAGACTTTCTGTGCTGTTTTCACTGCTGTCTGCAAGATTTTATTCACTAAAATGTCTATGATGTCATAAGCACCCCAAGCTACAAATCAGTAACGGCTGATAATTAATGATTATTAATAATTAAATAAAAGGAGGATTATTTAGGGTAGTAGAGGCATGACCTACTTTTGCTAGAAAAAGTAAAAGTTAACTAAAGGTGACTTTTGAATCTGTTTAGATTTATGTTTGTTACAGGCAAAACGGATGATAGCACCATCGTGGAAAAATGTAAATAAACCAAGTATCTGTAGATGTTTAACAGAGATGTCAACATGTATATCCTTAGAAAAGATAACGTATTCTCTGAAGGGAAAACAAGAGATGTTTAAAAAGAAATTTCGGGATCCTTTTTATTCATTATCTTGAGAATTCAGACCTGCAAAGTAGTGAAGCAGCAGTGTGAAGCTTGAAATGACTGATAAGTCTCTCTGTTGGGATGGAAGCCTGGTGATGCCTCGCACTGTGTTGACTGTACAATAAGATGAAAATTGACTTTTGTGATAACTAACTGCAGGAGAAACTGTTTTGTTTTTGTTTTGTTTTTAGTATTATTCTTATTATTATTATTATTATTATTATTAATAATAATAAATTTCTGACTGTGAAATCTGTAATAATGTTGTTTATATTTCCATCTTGAAAAGACAATAAAGAAAGTGTTTTAAATGAATGAAGTGACCTTTGTTTATCATACAATCTTTTCATGTACGGGGCCCATCATTTCCTTGTATTATGGACATTATCTATACAAGCTTCAGTTTTTGTTTTCCTTGTGTGTTTGAAACACACTTGAATAAAGTGAATAAAGCTGAAGCTGAAAAAAAAACTAATGCACAAACCAGACCTCTCCCATACAGTGGAGGATCTTGCAAACTCCGCTGCAAAAGTCATGTTCATGCTCTCACAAGAAATGACTGCAGTAAGAATGACTTTACAAAAATCGAGCTGTACTGGCCTCTCAAGGAGGAACTTGTGCTGTAATTTGAACTGATTGTTGTATGTTTGCACCTGACCACAGTGCCACATTACAGGAAATAACCAACCATTTGCATAAGACATTTCTTAACACTGTCATCATGGCTGCACAGTTGCTTTCAGTCTGGCTGCTGTTTCTTGCGTAACTCCAGGCTGCAGGACACCTCGACAGAGGAGTGTCATCACCGTTACTCAGACTGATCAGATAGATAACTCACTGTCTCTGGGTTCAGGGTCCAGTCCTCTGAACCTGCCTGCGGGCCTGGCGTCCACCACCTGGAACCGTTTGGTGTCCAGGTTATCCAGGAGGTCCTCGTAGGTCTTGATCCAGGAGCGGTTCAGGGAGGCCTTAAACTCGGTCGGTGCTGGTCTGACGTACTTGTCACTCACAGGTCGACCCTCCAGCTCCCAGTTCCTGAGCCCCCCGTTGAGCAGTGAGACCGCGCTGTGCCCGAACACCCGGAACATCCACCACACGCGGGGCGCAGAGAACGCGCCGAACTCGCTGGCGTCGTACAGCACGACGTGCGTGTCGCTCTCTATTCCCAAATTCCCGACATAATCTGCAAAAATCTTCTCTGACGGTAGCATGTGGTCCAGAGGAGAGGTTTTATCGCAGCACTGGTCTATGTCAAAGAAAGCTGCGCCCGGGATGTGCCTCTTCTTGAACTCGCTCTTGGCGTTGCGCCGCAGTTTGGGCAAATACCAAGAAGTGTCCAAGATGCGCATTTTCCCCTGGACCTTCACAGCCTCGGCGAGCCATTTAGACGTGAGCAAGGCTCTCGCCTGAAGCGCCATGGTTAATTCTGGAGAGGTAGACAGGCTGCAAAGTTGACTGTGGATGGACCCAGTCCTGTGCCAAAGGTTGGGAGTGGTGGAGAGAGCAAGAGGGACTAACGGAGGAGAGAGAGCGCAACGACCGACACGCCCCCTGTTTGCCATGCAACAGCTGGAAGTGAATGGAGGCGAGACGCGTTATAGTAATGTGATTACTTTGGAACAAGCAGCTATTAGGCTGTTTAAGTCTGTAAACACTGGGTAACCTATTTAAACCCATGCAGATATTTAAACAAAAGTACCTCCAGGTCACAACATCATTATGCCACATAATTATAGCCTCATAGAAATATTAATTATTAGTCCAAAGAGGCCTTTTATTTCCAAAGTAGCAGATGAGACCTACTCTCTTTCTCTGTCTGAGCTCCCTTTGCATTCATTAATTTATAACTTAAGGCACATTATTTGTATTTAGGTTGGAGACAGCAAAATGTGAGTTATTTAATCCAAGGTATTTGCAGTCGCCTCCTCTTTGGTTATACCTGCACAATAAAATACTAGCCTTGACACTAATATTTGTTATTCTCTCTGCAAATGTATATCAGTTCCAAATACTGTACTGTGAAGTTATTATTATTATTATTATTATTATTATTATTATATAATTATCATCATTTTTATTGTTGTTAATTATTATAATTATGATAATAACAATTATTATTAGTAGTAGTAATTCAAGTAAAGTAGGCTCGGTATAGGAGCTACAAGTTGCTGAAGGAACTTTACATATCTTCGCCTGTTTCCAGTCGGTTGCTCTGAAGTGGTGCACAGGGGCCGCTCGCCGGATGTTGACGGTCTCACACGTTGCTGCTCAGAGTTGAAGGAACTTTCTAATCAATGTAGCTTGTTTTCCGTTTAACAAAACCTCATATTTTTCAATCAGGATGTCGGCATCGTTGATCAGGAGAGGACTGGAGCTGCTGAGCGGCGATATTAAAGGTTAGTCTAGACTTTTAGCATGCTAGCTAAATTACAGTTGGCTAACATTAGCATCGGTGCCTTCTGTCAGCCTCGATCAGTGCAGTGTTGTTTCACCGCTGCAGTTTGGTAATAACACAGGTGTAGTTAACCACATTCAACCACTGTTGCTGTCTTGAAAGAGGAAACGGACACATTCATTCTCATTTTGCTTTATTTACAGTTATCTTTTCTCATTATGGTTGTCTTACTGCCTTGCTCTGTCCTGTGTGCACCCTGCCAGATGCCAGTAAAGCGAAGAAGAAGCAGCAGAAGAAGCAGCAGCAGACACCCAGCTCGGCCACGGCGATGAAGCTGGTGAGCACAAACCGGCAGGGAGTCACCAAGCAGGTCAAGCGGCTACAGGGTCGTCTGGGTCCCGGCAAGAGCAAAGCTACAGTCAAAGACAAGAGGATCAAGTCTGCAGTGGGTCAGTGTGTTCATAGTCCTGCTCGTCATAGGTGTTCACAGCACAGTACATCTTTCACATGGGCTATATCAGAAGCAGTTTGTTTCTAAAGGTCATGTAGATATTGACCATACTGACTAAACGGAAGTTTAAGGATTTGTTTCTGGATTGAAACAATATCAAACAGTAGATTGTCAGGCTGTGAAAAGATTAGTTCAGTTCATCTTCATTGTTATCAGGATCAGAAATACTTGATCCCTGAGGGGAAATTGCTTGTCTTACAGTTGCTCCCATTCAAAATGCTTAGAAAATATGCAGAAAAATAAAAACTATATATAAGCAAGAATAATAAAAATAGAATAAAATTGTTGTTGACGTTGTTGATGTAATTGCAGTACTAGTAGCCCTCTGGTGTTTGTTTGACAACTTCTGTTATACTTTGCTTTTCATGGCTCTGTCTCTTCTTCTCTTGTGTTTATCATAGAGGAGTTCAGGAAGAAGCAGGGGAAGAGCCACCTGAGCGATAACCTCAAGTATTTTATAAAAACTGGCTACAAAGCAACAGATTCTGACACTTTGAAGGTAAGAAAGGCAGAGATCACTCACAGCTATCATCAGTATTGATTATTGATTTATGTTCAATTCCAATCCATGGCTTTTAAAGTCAATTTTCATATGTGGTTTTAAAGTACAGTCACAGAAAGATCTGACAGAAAAGTGAGGTCATGACTTGCTCTGTGTTTCACATAGATCCTGAACCACAACAAGGGGAGACAGTCCAGAGATCGCCCGGAGCCACCCGCCAAGAAGGCCAAGGAGCCGGAGTCTCTGTTCACAGAGGAGGAGTTCCAGCAGTTCCAGAAGGAATACTTTGGCAGGACTGTCGAGGGGAAGAAATGAAGCGCACCGACACACAAAGACACTGCAGCCACAGTGGAAACACCAGGGCTGCGTTTTGTGGATCAACGTGGATTTTTCTGGATGTTGGTTCCACTTCGCTCAGCTGAACATTTGGACGAGAAACCTTAGAGGAGAAATATTTGTACGAGTTGAATCTGTGCTGATGTTATGATCACAGACGCATGCTGATGCACACAGGGAACATGGGAGATACAATGTTTTTCCTGCCAAGAGTTTTACTCCAAAATGTGTCCATGCAGAACATATAATATTATACATACTGTGTAATATAATATTATACTTTATTAGTTAACACCTCAAAACCAGTCATTGGTCACTAGTCATTTTACAAGAGAAATGTGCAGCTTATTCAAACGCTCTATACCTGATAATGTGGGGAAACTGCTCATGTGTCTTATCACGCCTCCCTTCATTCACTTCATTTTCACATACTGAATATTTAACCTATATCAGTTTTGTCACAGAAACGTTCAGTTGTCCTCCAGTCACAACTCCAATCAGTCCTGTTTGTACTAGAATTTAATTTAATTAAGGCTGTTTTTTTTTTTGTTTTTTTTTTAGAAGTATCAAGAATCACAGGTTTCTTTGTTATTTTCATTCTTTGTGCAACGGAAATAAATCTACACACACAAATTGATTCAAACTTGTAGCAGTCCCATTGTTTGAGACTTGCTGTCTTTCTTTGTTTTTAGCTGATTTTCCAAAATCCCTCTGGACTAATTGCAGGAGATTCAGATCATCTGTGCGCAGGGTGGGGAGACTGACTCCTGATTGAGGAGTGGAAGCAGCTTGGGGCATTTCCCTCCCAGCCAATCATGGTGTGATGACACCCTTTTTGTGAAGGCTTAAAAGAGGTGGGGAACGGCACCCAGGTGGCTCTCACACTCATTCTGAATCTGTCCCTGACTCACTGAGAGCCTCATCCTCTTAGATTGCCAGCCAGAGACTCTGGTCTGTTTAGGCCCTGTTGTGTTTTCTTGGCTGCCCCACATCATTCTAGTGAGGAAGCTGTTTATTCAGGAACCCTTGAAACCTTATAGCTCCTATACACCTTCAGTTTGACATTTTATTTCACTGGGGCTTGTAGGGCTTGGGAGTTTTAACGGCAGGTCCATAAAAATGTCTTAAATTCACTTTTTATAAATATGAGACCTAAAAAGTCATTAAGATTTGTGAGGTCCTAATGACCACAAAAATTGATCTGATTTTATTTATCTGTCTTTTGATTTCTTTTTGTCAAAATAAGTCAAAGTCTTCTGCCTGACAGTCGACATTTTTGATGTTACAAATCTTCAAACCTACCACTGAACCGTATACTGTCTTTTTACTGCTGGCAAACTGTATTTTCACCCAACTCACTCTTATAACTATATTCCTACATAAAACCTACCTCTGCATGGGACTGAATTGTACGCACCTTCGATGCTTGAATGAGATAAAGATGATCTTGAAAATAATCAAGAAAATCTGTCTTAAATTTGGGTAAAATTAATCTTTAAAATCATTGAATGCATGGGTCTGAGACTTACACACCCAGTTCAAGTGTTGAACAGTTTCTGTTTGGCGTTGCAATAACACAAAGTTATATCACTTGGGGATGAACGCTTGCGGTACTCAATGCAGCCATCGGCTTTGTTATCTGCAGAAAATGGAGAATATTTTTCATTCCAACAACCGCAGATCTTTTAATCGGTGCATAAATAAGAACAATGCAGGTGCTTGACAGAGCCATGAATGAATTGGACCATTTCAGATGTTAGATGTCATTCGTTTTCAAGTCTAACCTGTTAGGGTTTTGGGATCAGCGTTCATAAAGAGGTGATGAAAGTGAAAGAGTGCAGCAAAGGAGAGCGTGATCGCAGGACGACTCGGATACAGCAGGGAAAGTTACACAATGTCCCGGGTAAGAAATAAGATATTTAAATCATGTTCAGCGATTATTAACTATTTGTATGTTGATAATTAAACCTTGTTACTGTTTAACCAAAATGTTATTGGACAAATTAATTTGAGTGATTGCACATTTAAAGCCTTGCTGATTGCATGGATTTTTTTTTTGTTGTAAGATTTTTGAGATTTCTGCCAACAACACAATACAGTGGAGGTAAACATTTGAAAATGAACTTCTGCTTAAGGAGCAACATCTCTGTTGTCAGTTTAAGACATGTTTCAGCAGGGTTTAGTGAAATCACCACCAGTTTATGCAGTATGCAATGTAAACAAGTGTCGTGTGGAAACTCAAACACAGGATACATCATTTGTCCAGCAGTTAAATCTTTTACATGTGTTGCATATATTAATAGATTAGAGGAGTGAATGTGCTTTTACACACATTATTATTATTATTATTATTATTATTATTGTTATTATTATTATTATTATTATTTAAAGGAAATTATTTGAAATTATAAGTCTGGAGGGGATCTTGTTCGAATTGATCTGATTTCCATCTGTGTGTCGGAGGTTGTTGGTTGCAGCAACATTATTTCTACCTAATATCCAGTTGGCAGAAGGAAACATTAGACAGTAATCTAGGATTTTTAATCAAAGCAAAAGTGAAACCAGTAAACGTGGCGTGGGTGTGCCATCAACAGATGTGATCAGCCTCCTGTGCTGCTTGGCAAGATCAATTAACAGTTCAGTTGTCTTCGATTCGACCTCAGCAAACCGTGTTCAGATTAGGAATGCAGATCAACAAAGTTACATCCTGATTATATTTACACCTTGCTCAAAACACTGCGATGCATTTGATAAAAATCGACAAAGCAGTTTTGTGAGGATGTCTAGATCACAGCCCTGATAGAGTCTGGCTGAGAATTTGACTCCTTCACTGAAACAAAAAGTGATGAGTGATGCACCTCTCTTTCTGCAGCCAATTCCCACGCCAAGGAGACAGATTTTGCATCCAGACAAAACTGAGGACGACGAGCCAATAAAATGTAGCTCGAACCCTCAGTCGCCCACAAAATCTTCAAAGGTTGGTCTTCAGTGATCTACACAATCCATTATGTTCTGTTTTTTACGCTAATGAGATTGACTCTGCGTGTCAACAGTTTCATATTCAGATCCAGTGTGTCTGCATTGATATATTTATATTTGATTATGATTAATATTCAGACTGATGGGATCATTTTATCTTGAACTGTGTGATGTACGCCTCTGCGGTCCTGACATGTCAACTTAACAGGAACTTATCATTTAGTCCAAACACCTAACAAGCCTGACTATGTTACTGAAACAAGACTCAGAATCTTTGAAACTGTACCACTGTGCCAGATACTAAGACTCTTTTAATGTAGTTTGTTTATTCCCATTCAAACTCAGGGAGGTTTGGTCGGCTCAGCTCCTCCACCGGTGGCACCAAAGAAGTTCACTGTTAAAAGAAGTCCAGCAGGATTTGACTCTGTAAATGGCACTTTTGAAATAGTGAAGGTAACACTGCTTGTTTTATTTCAAGGTTGCTGTGATTTTTCTGTGTTGCTCTGATTTTGTCTCTCCTAGTCCGTAGTGCAATAGTAGAGTGATCGGGGAATCCCAAATTCAGGAAATCTGAAGAAACATCTACAGTAAAATTTGGTCAATGTTTTGAAGAGAAGTAGCATTAAATGTCTCCACTGGGTGCAGCGTGAGCAAATCAGTTAGTTAGTGGGTAAAATATGATTAGTTACAGCTACTGAAACCACAAAATATTCTGGTTATGTGTATTACTGGTAAAGAAATTACATAAAACTGAAGAAAAAAATCAGTTTTAACGTGGTAAAAATCAATCAAACCTTTAATCACACAGTGGCATTTTACTCACCAAAGTTCACCACAAGTCCTGCATTTAGCTTCAGAAAGAGTTACTCAGAGAGACAATATGTAACATTTCTGCATTACAATGTCTAAAAACTAAACCTTTGTTGTATAGTTTGTTGAGTTGTGAACTTACATCATCCCAAATGTTCCCAACCACGTTCAAACCCAGAGAAATCAGTCATTTGTGAGGACTGAGGAAGGAAGTCGGCAGCATGACTAACTTTAACAAACTTCTTTTGTACACATAACGTGAATGAAACGTAATAATATGACTTCTCGTCCGTGAACATTTCTGCCTATATTTTTTCAGCAGCACTGGTGGTTGTTGAAGACAACGATGAAAATTGAGAAATTGAGATTGAGAAGCATCTAGCAGCAGAAATCACATACTGTGCTTTTCATACACATGAAAAATATATGATTTGTCGATTCACTTAAAGCTGAATCCTTTGTTATTGTCTCAGGTGATGGCTGAACAGTCAATTGATGATAAGAGTAAAGCCAAACCTCTTCGTCTGCCTCCTCCAAAACCTCCAAAAGAACAGCCTGACGACAAAACTGAAACCCTGGTAAATATTTTACAACCATTCAGATATTTCACTTCATCACGCTGATATAATCTTTTTTAGCTGCATTTTATCTCTCATCTTCAACCAGGACGCCAAATCTTTGCTGAAGTGGTGGGAGGTTGTGACACGTGAGTCAGAAAACCAGTTTGAAAAGTGTTATGTCTGATGTACGTTCTTGTGTTTGGTAACTGTTTGTGTTATTGCCTTACAGCCTGGAAGTCTCTGTGCAAAGACCTCAAACTTCGAGGACACAAAGAAACAAAGTAAGTAGATTGTTACATCTTATATATTTCTATAAGTGAGACAGATTGGTGCTCTTAGGTAATCATTAATGTCAGTATGTGACTGGACGGGTTCCTCAAACTAAACTGAAATACTGAATAATATATCCGACGCAATGTTTTCACAACACGTTCCAGGATCATCAAAGTTAAAGCTGAACACCTCTACAACGCCACCCAGGTTTACATCCACCTGCTGTCTGTACATGGTGACGCCCTGAAGGAACAAAGTGCTGAGATGCTCTGCATTGCTGACAACTTAGACAAGGTAACGAGACCAAGTGATTAGTGATTTTCGTTGGAGTCATCACTGAGCATTGCAATACTTTTGACTTTTTTGATAACTATATCAGATGCATTCCCTTTAAAGGTTTCAAAGGGTACAAAGATCGCTGGCATCACAGGTGGGGCCACAAGTGTAGCAGGAAGTGTGGCAGCAGTGGCCGGGGTGATCCTGTCTCCGATCACGCTGGGAGCCTCGCTAGCTCTGACTGTCGTTGGGGTCGGCGTGGCTGCAGCTGGCGGCGTCACGGGTGCATCAGCAGCCATCGCCAACAAGGTGACCAGACGTGTAACAAACTTTTCTGACTAATTATGGCTTTGTTTGTGGTTGGTGTTTGTAGGTGGCAAAAGAGGTTGTCTAACTTACTATTCTATGGTATATAACATTTCTACCTTGGTGACCCCAGTGGTAGTATAAAACAGCACAGCCTGGCAGACAGCAATGCACTGGAAGAACTGCACCTATCCAACCCAGACTGTGTCATTTGTCTATAAACATAGCTGTATTACATAGAAATATTCAAAAATGCTGAAGACTTTTTTTACTTTGATTTACCACCATGTACTTATAGCTGCTGATCAAAAACTCTGTTCCTCCAGGTGAATGTCACTCAGGACAAGAAGAAAATAGAGAAGACCTTCCAGGAGTACGACCGCCACATGGAGGATATTCAGAATTGCTTGAAGTTCATCGACGAGGGTATGAAGCAGCTACAACAGCATGATCTGTCTGTCCTGAGTAAAGCCAGGGAGGAATCGGTGAGAGTGGCCAGGGCGGTGCAGCTGGCCACTACAGGAGGAGGAAGTGCCAGGGCCATAGAGGCTACCAGTAAAGCGTCTGGGCTGATGGAAGGCTTCGCACTCGGCCTTGATATGCACTTCATCCAAGGAAAGGATGGTAATAAGCTGAAGAAGGGCCATGAGTCGAAGTTGGCGAAGAAAATCCGCGGCCTTGCAGAGGATCTCTATAAGGCTTTGGATGAGCTCATGCAACTCAGAGACTTGTACAGTACGAAAGTTTCTGGAAAGTAATATTTCTTAGCTTATAGACCTTCCCTTGCCTAATTTCAGCTTCATGCTATTATACTTGCATCTATTTTTTCAGATATTTACATTTATACAGCCAAAATCTTGTAAATTAGCATTGAAAGGATATTAGACTTGACTTGACTTAGATTAGACTTGAAAGGATATAGTTGTAATAAAGAGGTGCTTCTCTGCTGATATTTTTCCTTCCACTTAATTTTCATGTGTGTATTCTGTTTTACTTTCATTTTTTCAAAGACATACATTGTCTACTGTATAACTTCTTGTTGTTGCAGCTTCAGACTGGACCTGATCTTTAAGTTTTAATTGGACCAGACATAATTATTAAAATTTGGGTTTATATTGTGTAATTTTTTAGTCATTTGTAATATGCATAAATTGTTTCATGTGGAATTTTCTATTAAATCTTCGCCTTGAAAGCACTTTAAAGACTAATTATCTTTACTTTGTTTTGTTTAACCTTTCAAGCCTTAAGTATTTGGTTATATTTATTACTTAGGATGTGTGTATTCTTACATAAATAGAGTAAATAAATAAGAAATAATCCTCTAGATTTAATTTTATATACATATATCCTCTGTGCTGTTGCACATTGTCCTAAAAGACTTGAATGAAATGCATTTCACTACGCGCAACTAACCACCAGAGGGCAGTCCAGTTCTCACCCCAATGAACCACGATAGCCGGGTTCATGGAGTTTAACCAACAGCTGCAATGAATTCACAAGAGAGACTGCGTGTTACTGATGCAGAGAAAAACCAACACCCGATAAAAGAATACAATCTAACGCTCTGGTGTAGGGACAGTCCAGAGAAAGGGCAAAGAAAAGCTCATGAACATTTCATTATACACAACAACATGATTTTATGATAAAGAAAAGCCTATCGATAGCTCAAAATCATTAACTGTATCTGTTTTAATAGGTGGATGGATGCGGGGGGAAGTAAAAGGCTAAATGTAACTGTTTTGACTGTATTTAAGAGATATGCTTCTAAAATAACTGAGCATGGAAATTAAATTATAGTACTATATCTATATTAAAATCATTTTTTTATGATGGAAAAGTATGTTGAAGTTGTATTATGTAATGTTTGTTTCGGTCTTTGCCTCTTCATCCGACGCTGACATTGGTAGAAGAGTCAGAAAGCTGCTCCATCTTTAATGTTTACATTTTGGATTTGACCTACATTTGGCACTTGGTGTTTAAAGCCCCATAAGGGTCTATCTCGTCAGCTGTATAGACGCGCTATACATCTAACCAATCACAAACAAGAGTCGAGCGGAGCAAACGCAGCGGTACGCGTGTTTGCGTCACCTCTACGCTACTACCCCTACCAAGCGGAACGGGGCTTTGTTCGTCATTGCTTGTAAATTCACTTTTCTGAAAAGGAAACTCCTCCCATCTGTACTGCTACTTACAAAGGAAACAAACGCTTCCGCGGAGTGATACCGCGGAGGACTACAGTAGGCGGTGCTTCGGCTCTCTCTATATATATATACCCGTGTCACTCTCTCCGCCTGTTCTTCGTTCCCACAACATAAACACTGATTACAGACACTCCGTGGACGCTCTCCCGCGCTAAAATGGCAGAGTGAAGGCGTGCGGCTATCCTTGCAGCGGCAAAAACCCGGCAGTGCAGCGGCTAAGTGCACTGGCTATTTCTGGCAAAATGGCGTAAGTTTCTTTTTCCATAAATTTCACTTTCGCGAGTGCGTCTGGCTTCGACCGCCACAAATGTCAACTCCACCGGCCAGTGTAGATAAAGTTAACAGACTTGTTGAGTACGGTTAAGCGCTCTGGATGTTATCCAGTATTACATAATACAGCTGGTAAGAGTACAGCTGGCTCCAGATGTGTAGCTTCATTTCCTGTTTTGGAGTTGATGGTAGTGTCATATTACAGGCTGTCAGTTGAAGTAGATAATGTTGGTCCCAGCCGGCGCGACAGTCCGTGTCCTGTCTTTTTGTTGTCGGCGTTGAGTGTTAACGTTTGTCTCGGTGGAAGGCGACACATTGTAAAGTATTTTACAGCGACAACAAGGCTGTTCGCAGTTTTTCCAACATTGGTAGTGTTTTGTGTGTATTTAACACTTGACAACGTGGCGTGTCCAAAATGGCGCGCAGTGTCCTTTTCACTCAGCCCTCGCACAGATGGCTCTGTTGTGAAAATGGCGGTTGCCCGCCCACATCTCCGCCGCGAGGCGTTGAGGAGGGCGGGGCTACCGGCAAAGCATGACCAAATTAGGTAATATTATCCCCCGGTGGAGGGCGGGGCGTTTCCCATCAACGCCGCTTTGACACTTCAGAGAAAGAGATTAGCCAAAATTAGCCTCCCCTCCCCCACACGAGAGGCGCTAACAGCCTTAATGACCTGAGCACACGCTGATATGAAAGTTTGCGTGATGGCTGATATTCACGAAATGTTTTCCAGGAAGTACAAACTCTATGGGGAGGTATTAAATATGTGTGTATATATAGATGTAGTTGGATCCCTTCAAAGTATCACTAGCCACGTCGCACTACACCCTTCTCTTCAGATAAAACATGCCTGTTCAGACTTCTTGTGTGGTAGTGGAAACTCATTAGCTTAGTGGCAGCCGTCAAAATGTTTCTGCCCAAAGTTAAACCCGCAATACATCACTTGCATCAGTGCTGAAACTGTGTAGTCCTCATTCCCTCTCCATAACATGCCTCGCATCTCTGTATCTCCTTTTTACACAGGTCTCTCTCAGCAACCACCCTCAGCTTTGCTGCAGTCGACAGCAGTACCAAACCGCTCGACTTCCTATCGTCACCAGACACTCCTTTGTCTTTATTCACCCTTTTACGGCTACCACTGACCAGCAGCAGCCATGACACTCTCCCAGCTGGCCTTGGAGGACGTGGAGGCCCTGTACTTAGGTTGGTGTTGATATGACAAATGTTCCCAAAACACTACTTCAGACATAAGAGTACAATACAGAGCACCCAGTTTGTGAAACAAGATGTAACGTGTGGCAAATCAATAGATTTACTTGACACCTGAACTAAAATATAAAATGTAAACATTGTTATAATGTCACCTATTAGATATTGCATTTTCATGAACCTTTCAATGTGAATGGTTTTTAAGTTTGAAAGATTATTTTAGTGTGGCATTAGATGCCTGGACTTGGCTAGGATACAAGTTGAAACCTACCATTTTATTTGTTAAAATTATTATTTTGTACAGAAAATTAGATGCTTAACGTGGATGTCCTTATCCACAGGGCCCTCGTTTCTGATGGCTGACCGCATGGGGCCCCTTCTGGACCAAGATGAAGAAGAAGCTCTTTCTCCCTCCTCCTCTCTAGAGGGGAAGGCGCCAGCTTCACCCCCCCTCTCTTTCTCCTCCTATGCGTCTTCCCTGTCTCCCTACCAGACCTTGTCGTCCTCACCACACTCTTCTGCCTCCCCACCTCCCTCTCCTCCTCCCACGTCCTCATTCCTGGGAACCAAGGCCAGAGCGGACTCACTGTCCCTCCCCTGGCTGGGTGCCAGCGACCTGCTCGACGCCCAAGTTGGAGCAGATGATGGTAAAGGTGAGCGTGAATTAAAATTTCCATGTTTCTAAAGCAAGATTAATCAGTTGAGGTGGGCAGAAACTGCATGAAAACGGGTGAAGGAAGGGAGGGAAGTCTTGCTGTGACTTAAATGCCCCTCATTTACAAAGTTAAATTACATGACACTGAAAACGTCTACGGGGAAAAAGTTTAGGAGCTAGAATGTTTCCACCAAGTTAGGAATGTAAATTGCTTTCAGGCCAGCTGTAAATATTTTATGTGGGTGGTTTTGTGTTGGTAAAGCACTAATGGTACCCTTAAGGCAGCATGTCGAAGATGTTAAAATTAGGTTGTTTGAAGTCACAATATCCCTTTTTTAAAAAGGTGCCACATTATGATACTCCTGTAGTCAAATATGATGGAAGTTTGTTTTTTTTTGTCCTGTTGGACACCACACACTTTGTGAGAGACCCAAATTCAAGATGCAAATGAGTAATTGGTAGGTGTGGTGTGTTGTGAAGAACCCTCATTGGTTAGCAGCTGGCAGGTGTGGCTCTTGTGTGTAGTTGAGACTGCCTTGAACTGGTTTTGTAAAGTGTAACTACACAATGACTCATATCTCTTTGTCGCAGTAGTATCAGTCATTGGTATGAAGATCATTATGGTGCTTGGCATCTATTGAGCACAAGTTCACGGTTCCACGTGTGCTGGTTGTTCAACTTAAGTGCTTACATGCGTCATAAAATCGTAGCAGTAAGGGTGGCAATTGAAAACGTGACTTGAGCTTGAGGTCATAATTGAATATATTGATATTAAGGCACAAAGTCTATATCTATCTATCTATATTGCCATTGTTTTGATCAAATATTAATGAATACATCTTCTCTGTCAGCAGATGATGCTTTTGCGGGCATGGACTGGATGTCAGAAAAAATCGACCTGAGTGAATTTGACCTGGATTCCCTCATTGGCTCCTGCTCCTCCGATGAGTCTCCCAGCTCCCCCGAGGATCTCCTGGCCTCCCTAGACTCCCACATGGATCTGGACCTGGATACATTGGACACAGCCATCCCCACCCTTCACGACAGTCTGGAGCTGGGCCTTTCACTGCCCAGTATCCCCACTCTGCCTCTGGAGCTCCCTCTCCCTAGGGCAGCTGAGGCTGAGAAGACAGAGTTGGCTCCTGACCAGGAGGTTGTTATGAAGTCTGAGCCTCCCTCCCCAGCTCCCACGCCATCTCCCCCCTCCCCAGCCTACACATTAGAGCTGGGGAGTGAAGTGGATGTCCTGGATGCAGAGAAAACAGCCACACCCCTCACAGCCACCATCATTCCAGATCCCAGTGGAAGCATTCAGACCACCAGCCCCATTGTGCTCTCTCTTCCCCCCTCTAGCCACATTGTGGTGGTGCTCACCAACAAAGATGAGCCCTCCCTCATGTCTCTCCCTGACCAGTCCATTAATAGCTCTCCTTCATCAAGCGATTGCGACAGCGACTCTGGCATCGAGTCAGTTGTAAGCTCACCTACTCGCCACCCCTCCCCTCCTCCCACCCCCTCTCCAACAGCTGGATCCTCCAGGACCAAACCCTACTCTAAACCAGAGCCTGACGATGCTTCCTCCCCCTCCGCCAAGACCCCCAAGGTCAAATCTGTGTCTGGTGCTCCAAAGGTGGTGGAGAAGAAACTAAAGAAGATGGAGCAGAACAAGACAGCAGCCACTCGCTACAGACAGAAGAAGAGGGTCGAACAGGATTTGCTTTCTACAGAGCTCGAAGGGTTAGAGAAGAGGAACCATGAGTTGGCGGAGAAGGCGGAATCCATCAGCCGAGAGATTCAGTACCTGAAGGACCTGATGGAGGAAGTCCGTAAGCACCGCCGTGGAAAGACGAGCTCAGTGGCTCAGTAACCAGGTTGTGTGTCAAACATAGTCTGCGGTTGCAGAGTAGACGGCGTTGTTTCTACTCCAGTACTTGCATGCCATAGCAAAGTCCACTTCAG
This sequence comes from Pagrus pagrus, assembly GCF_965226575.1. NCBI lineage: Eukaryota > Metazoa > Chordata > Actinopteri > Spariformes > Sparidae > Pagrus > Pagrus pagrus. Next base: position 5,537,074 of record NC_140186.1, read on the forward strand.
TATTTGAAGAATGTGACTGAAGAAGAATGGCATGCAAGGGTGGATGTATGAAACGTGCTACTGAACAGGAAAGAGGGAATGGCTGGATGAACAGTGAAAAGCCTCTGAAAGTTGATGAGATTATTAGTGTAGAGCAGGGGGCTGGGAGGTAGTCAGGTGAAGCATCTGTACATGCTTGTCTCCCAGTCCCCTGTTAGCTCCCCATAATGTACTTCCTGTCTTAATAGCAGTACTTGTACAAACAGGCAGGCTGTATATTTGTCTTTGTAGACTAGGCATGCAAATCATGAGTCACCGTAGCTCCTGATAGTGTAGACTTGTAACCCTTTTGACAAGATATTCCCTCACACACCCAGTATCAGTCGATATCCAGACCCCAGCACAGCTTCAGTAAACTCTTGTCACTAAAGTGAGATACCACTTCTACCTTGTTGTTACCCACTCCTCTTTAACCCAGTGTCACCCCATTTTGACCTTCTTCTTAACAGCTTCAAGTCCAGAAAGGGGCCTCAACATATTTAAGAAATCTTGATGTTACACTGTCACTATGTTTTTTTTTTTTTTTTTTTTTTGTTTTGTTTTGTGTATATAGTTTTCACCTCCTTTGCTTGCTGATCGTGGCTTTTGTTATTTAATGCTGCATTAAACATGATAACTTCTGGAGTAGCGCAGAGTGTCTTAGCACAACAGTTTGGCTTGTAAAAAAAGCATCTTTTTCTAATAAACATCTATCAGTGCTCAAGTGATGTGTGTGGTGTGCTTTACTGATGGCAGAAAAACTGAGTAGGAGGGATTTTTTTCTTATCATTGTCAAAATATTAACAGTGGTCTAAATGTCAGAAAATACAGAACATGCACAAAAGTTGCTAATTCCAATCGACAGTTACAATCAGATGGTGGTCATAGTGATCGTTAATTCAAATATTAAAAGTATACAAGACAATTCAGTTGGTGAAGGTGGAATGAAAGGTATTTTAACGATAACTTGATTTCCAAAAGATTTATCAGCTAGTTTCTACCAAAGTATTAAGCTATTAAAAGATTATATCAAAAGTATTTTGATGTTTACAGTAGTACACGTGTAGAAGAGTAAAACGCCTATAATCTACAATATGATCATAGCAGAAACTGATTTTCTGATAAAAGTCAAACTCTAAATATGTCTCACATATGTACATTATTAATCTGGTCTGAAGAAGGGAACCATCAAACGTATCATGGAGAAAAGGTGTTGGGGAATGTGTCAGTGTTATTTCCCCACTGCCCTTACTACAGTGTACCGTACTGGTATTTACATGTCCCACGCATGAGTCAAAGCTTCTGCCTCTAAGCTTTGTTTGGTTTGTCGAAGTGATTAAACAGCAGTGTAATAAAGCTGGTTGGTTGGTGCCAAGAAAAGAGGTGTGAACACAGGAGCATAGTCGGAGGGAAAACCAAAGCATACCTGGTGGACTAGTGAGTCTAGTGAGTGGCCACCAATATGAACACGATGATGTGATTAAAGGTCATTCCTGAAGACTGCTATTTAACTTATTTACTCTTATTAACCCACACACAAAATCCCTGATAGTCAGTGTCAGTTCGTGTCAGTGCGTGTAAAGTTCCCCCTGACTTAATTTAGAAAACAAGTTCATACTGGTCGACTTTTAACTGCAAATAGCTGAAGTGAAGTCCCTGTGTCACCGCCTGAAGCCAAATCTGCATTTTTCTGTCAGGAAATGAGAGAAGGAGGACGAAAGCGAGAGAAACACCTGGGCATAAGTTTTACGGGAAGGGCCTTGTAATTGTGAAACCAGACTGCACTGACCAGTCTCACACCTCTGGCAGGCGGATGTCAAAGAGACGAGGGCGGGAGGAAACACAACATGGGGGTTGAGCTACAGATGTTTCAGAGCAGTTAGGTCCACAGTGCCACAGATGTGTATATCAACCACCTTTAGAGTATGAACAGCCTGTATAACTGATTTCAAAATGGTATATAAGTTGACATTGTTTTTCTAATTTCAACAATATTTGAAGTGAGGGTTGGTTTGATGATTTGTTGTGCTTCCTCTGGGGGAAAAAAGTCAAGTGTAGTATCCCCGAAAGTGATACTAGCAATGTGCTGACTACTGTCAAGCAGCTGTGTAAATTTAGTCTTGGCAGTAAAACCCCCTGAAGCAAAGGCACAAATACAAACTCACTCCTCCCTGACAGATTCCACAGTAGTGAGGCCTCGCTCTCCTGAGAAGACAAAGATAAGAAGAGCGACCCAACTGTAGGCAGAGACAGAGATAATACAGTCTGCTTTATTATGACTCTCGTGTTTCCTTCAAATGAGCCGATCAGAAGAGTAATACCTGAAATTGAAATAGTTGTTAAGAAATTGTAAATCCTCTTTAATCTCTCTTTTTTTAATTGTTGTTATGTTCAAACAAAGTCTTTAAGGTTTGGAAAATGCTTAATTTTATGTTTTCAAGGTTAGGAGCATGACTGAATTTAATTATACTTTGTGAAAAGTGCTTCATTTTCAACATAAACTGGTGTTTCGTCACCACAATCACTCATGCAAGTCAGAAATGGTTTAATATTTGAAACAATCCCTGGCAATATTTTTTGTCTCCTTGAGATTAAATAGTCATGATCAGAACACACGTAAATACATTGATCGCTGTGTGGATATAGGAATTCTGTATTTTTACACAATTGCATTTATAGTAACAGTTTAGATGTGATGATAAAATGCTTTGAGTTTTGTTTTGGTAGCTTGAAAGTGGTTGAATTTTACTTTTAAAAAGCCGTGTGAACCCTCTAAGTCTAAAAAGTAGGTGTTGGTCGTATTTTTCATCACTTTTCATAAACTTTTATATCTCATAATTTCAACTTCTATCCTGTATTTATGACTTAATATCTCATAATATTGACTTTTTTTCCCCAAGTCTTGTTTTTTTTCCCTTTACTGGCAGAAATGGACTTCCACAGATATCACAGTATCCAGCCTGGATCCTCAGTCTGAACTCTTCTTACACTTACTCTGAATGCCTATACTTGCTTGGCTAATGATCTAAAATATAATCTCATAATCAACGGTGGGAAAATGGCCCAGGTGAGTTGATGCGTGACTAAGCGGCAGGTAGAACCTGCTTTAGAGAAAGAGATAGTGAGTGTCATCCTCAAATGACACATGATCTGAAACACCCAGGGTAAAGCTGAAGATCACGTGCGTGTGGAGTCCGGTTACTGCGAGAGAAAACTCCAAACATGCTTCACACATAGACCCTGCGAAGGTTGAGAAGTTTGATTTAAAGCAACAAGGATTAATGCAAAATAAAAAGAAGCACAGTTTTAAGTAAAGTGATCTTCTTCACTCCAGAGAGCTGGCTGATGGAGAGAAACCGTTTTTTAACCACATGAGCGGATCATGGGTGTGGTGTGGTGCCTGCGGGCAAAGCTTGCAGATTATTCCTGTCTTGTCACATTCCTCTACAGTCCGTAGTAATCAGGATCACAACTGATTCATTCAGTTCATTTATTCATGGCAGGGTGACGCGGGGTCAGTTTTGTTGTTTCCTTCGTTAGACAAAGACTCTGTCAGACCAGAATCTGTTTGTGTGCAGTCATGTGTCTTACTTGGAGAGTTTGTCACGACTGGGTTGGTCTGAACTAAAGCCTATTTTTACATACAACACAGAACGTGCTGCTTTGTGGTCAAAGAGGCTTCTGTAAAGGAAGGATTGACACATGTATCACTGAACTGACCATCTCCATGAATCTTAGTATGTTAAGATTTTGTTGAAACTGTCATAGAGAGGTGCTGATTTAACTTTAAGGTCATTTTGGAGGCTGTACTTGGTGGTGTTTCTCATATTTTGTCACGCCGCGGTTGACAAACTATATTTTCTATTAAACTTTATGACGTCTGGATTTATTGAACTGCTTTTTGCATTAGTTTAAGCTCGGCGTGCCTTATAAACTGGCCACGTAGCGTATGAATCGTTAAGCCCTCCTCTAATCTCTTTTCCTTCCTTGAAAGGTGACATCTGTTTAGACATTTTGCCGGGAGCCAACTAGTAAAACCGGTCTTAAAAGGGTAAAATTCACTCACACAGCCTAAAGTGCAGACTGCTCAGAGAATCCTCAGCCTTATTTCGAATTACATTCTCTGACTGAGGGGTGAAACCCAGTAAGGCTGTAAGGCTATACATAGTTTTTCTACTGTAAGTCAGTGATAGCAAAGCAATCTGGCACATTCTGATATTCCGACCGCGGGCTGTTCTCAGGTCTATTCCTGGCGGATTTTAGCGTGTGACACATGGGGAACATGTGCTGGATAACCTTGTATGAACTGTGGATACTGTCACGTTGATATGATACGTTATGTGTGTAAAATTAATTCTTATTTATGGATTGAAAAGTCACCCAGGAACAAACTGGACTGCGGGATTTATCTTGGACTGCCACTTATGTTGACACATGTAGACTTAAAGCAGCAGAGTGTGCAGAGCGACTGGTCCCAAGTTTGCTTCTTTCTTTTGTAAATTTACATTTCGTAATAACCTTGACATTACTCAACACCGTAATACAGGGAAGTCCATGACCTTTATATATTTAACACTCACTAGACTCATTTCGACAGATTTTCACTGAAACACAGACAGTAGATCATTTTAAATGGATTAATACGGATCTGCCAAAACACTGGAGGGGTTGTTCTGTTGTTCTGCTGCAAGAAGGATACAGATCACCAGAGTTTACAATAAATAATGTAATCTCTAGTGGTGAATGAAGCCTCCTACATTGAATAAAACCAGTAAAACAACAGATCCACTTGCCCTAAACATTTTAGATGTCCTTCCGCTTGCAATGAGAACATGGTTGTATTGTAGCCTCCTGAATGGTATAAGTAAGGTTCCTTGCCTTAGAAATGACTAAAGAACAATATCGTTTAGGTACCTTGGCGGTGTGAGTCCAGACTGAACTAGAGTAGGGTGCATACCTCCGCCAAGGCCCAACAGTCCCGGCTAATTCAGTCAAGCCTAATCCAATATCAAACTCGATAATCCTGCATCACTATAAATATTCAACCTCCCATAACTGCTTAACCATAATTTACGCCCACTGGATCTGAGATCTGCGTCAAATTGCACTCCCTCATAGATAGCCACCTAAATACGCCACATTTTTTCATCAAGACCGATGATTTATTCCTTGAGAAATTAACTTAACTTGTTTACATTATGACAAATTGTCATTTGTCATAATGTACCAATCCAATCACCAGAATAAATGTTGGCGATGTCCATTTCTGCAAACCAAAGAATATGTTGCAACTTTACGTTTCTTTACGTTCAGTTTTCAGTTTTGTGTTGTGCTGCGCTTAAAGTCTGGTCTGCTTAGGAAAGTCAGCTCTTAAACATCTAACATGAACGTAACATGACACTGTAGAGATGTTGTACTGTGAGAAATTTGGACGTATCCATGATCTGCAGAAACGTAAACCTCCAACATTGTATTCTGGTGACTGGGCTGGGTGTCCAACGTTAGCATTTAGCTCAAAGTACTGCTGTGTCTGAGTTCAGCCCCACAGAGTTGCGGTTATCTCAGCTGCAGCTATACAAATTTGTTATCCCGATGTGTTGATTTGCAATGCAAAGAAAGGAGATAGTGGAAATACATAAGCGAGAAACAAGGTTTCATGTGCTGAAAGGTAAAACAAGTACATTTTACAGAAATCTAGGCTAAATATTTGGATGGTGTTGCTCCTTAGCTTCTTTGTTTTTACTAAAAGTTGACTAATATTCCACCGAGGAGAATATAACTTGATGATCTAAGGGATGATTCAGGCGCTTTCCTGCTCATGACCTCAGTAAAACTCTGAAGGAAACAGTGCTTTGTTGTATTTTTTCCCTCGGCAAGTACAGAAACCATGTGAGAAAACTCCATCACACTCTATGTTGCATGTGATGGAGAACAGGTGAAGGGTTACAGGAGGGAATGTCACATCAGCAGGCCTGACCACATGAGACTTTACTACAGCTCCTGCCATTTGTCAGCCTGACCTAGAAGAGCCGGACACACTCATAAACTACATGTGGCCAAAGGCATCAAACAGTCCCTGAACGAGGTTAATGTTTGAGTTTCGTAGTCGGATCAGAGAAAGGAAGGACCAGTTCCTCATCTTTTTGTTTTTTGCTTTAACTCTTTCATGACCGCAGGAGCCCTATGTGAGGCAATCAGTCGCTTTTTTCAGTTTCAGTCTTATCAAAGAATTTTAATTCCTCCTCCAGTCGACCAGTTTGTGGTTTGGTGTCATTCTTTAGACATCTGGGCCGGATTATGGCACAAGAGTTTGTTGTGGCACATCCTGTGTCAGTAAACGTCCTTCATACCTCCGCCCTGCACCAGTTAACCTAACAACTGTGAGGCAGTAATAGTAATATAACCATCTGAATGCATTTAAGTCACTGTAACTAAGTAGCTCTTTGTGTGTGATGGAGGTAACGCCCTTTAATTTGCAGATTTTGTTGCAACGCAATTTTTGTTTGTCTCCTTAAAACCGAGCCCAAAAGCAAGAGCACTTCTGAGGCATCTCATTTTGGTATTTCTGTACTCCTCTCCTGAATTTCACCCAGCGTGACCCGCAGCCCACTCCGGCTGAGTGAATCATCGCGCTTGTCTTCAGAAGAAATGCTCCGCAGAGGATCTCTGAGCAGCTGAGCTCATTACTGAGGTCATGGGCTGCAGATTAGGAAGACAGATTTACTACCAGAAAGTGGGACGACCGCGTATTCACTGTGCTTCGCTGTCTTTCATGTGAGACCACATGAAAACCAGAGGAATTAACATTTATTCTTTATTATGTACTGAAAAAGAATAATATGACCATACAGCACATATATCCTTACAACTTTAAAGGAAATATACAGCTGAGCAGCTCTTAGGGAGAAGCAGTAACAGGTGTTTGACACAGTTTTTGACAAACTGCCTGCATTATAAATTTGCTTGCATTATCAAAGACAAAGTGTACACTGTCTGTGTTGCCTAAGAGCGCAGTGTTCCCTTTTTTCCTCTTCCTTTTTTTGACCACAAACGTATTCAAATACTTTTGGCCCAAGAGGTTCAAGAGTGCAAGGACAGTGAAAACCTTTTGGCAGTTTTGCACACATAATGAGAATAGTGTGTGTGATTTGTCAAACTTTGTGAGGAGCGATGTGAAGTTTCAGTGAGGATATTTTTGAAACAGCTGTCTGGTCCTCACTTCCTCAAAAGTATTTCACTTGTTTTTTTTTTACAACTGAGGTTAGGACTCTGTTGAGGTGATGTTGAGGTTGAGTTCGGTAGTTTTGATGGTTAAGGATAAAAGAGTAGAAACTATTATTTCAATGAGGGTCCTCACAGGAACAGGAGTACTATATGTGTGTGGGTTTGTGGGTGTGTGTCGTGTGTGTAGTGAGTCATTTCGTAGTAAGTGAGAAGTGGGCGGAGGTTTCTTCTATGTTGACATTCTGCAGAAAGAGGAAACCAGCTCGCTTCTGAGAACAAAGTAAAGATAAGAGGAATTCACAGTGTTGAAACAGAACATCAGATAAAGTAGTACACTGGGCGAGATGTCATGAGTCAAAGGGTTTTTTTTGTTTTTCTTTTAAAAGATAAAGTGTTAAGTTGTTTCTAATCTACCAGTGAGTCATTTACTCCCCTTTGCTTTGCAGCTCGAGGGCGTCCCCTGGTGTCATTTCTTCAAACAGCAAACAAAGATTTCATGTTCACACAGATGAGATGAGATGACTGTGTTAGAAAAAGGACAAATATCATGTAACTTATATCTAATACTGAGGGATCAAGAGGCTCAACCACAGTGGATGTCACTGTTAGCAGTGTTTCTTGTCGGAGAGGTAAAACACTCAGTCGAGGGCCTGTCCAAAAAATATTCCGACACTGAAGATGTCACAACCTTATGTCAGGATGTCATGGCACACTGTTGGAGAGCTGTGTTAACAGGTCACATGACGACCAGCTGTGTTGACACAGGTCATGACGACCAAGTGTTGAGTCAGTGCCAAGATGACCTGAACTTTTCAGTTTGTCGTATTTACAAAATACACTTTCTAAAGGAAACCATAGGAGTTGGACACATACAGTACATCTTCGTGGTTGCCATTCATTTCACCCTGGTATTAAAAAAAAATCAATGATTGTATACTTTACAGAATTGGCTTTGGCCAACTGGCTTCTTTTATTTTTGACAAATGTATGTCAAACCTGTTACTGTAGGGTTAACAGGTGATTTTTTTCACATTGTTTTGTTTTAATAAAATTGTTAGGTGTTTAGTCATAAAATGAGAAGTCGTAGTCGACATGTTTAAGTTTCTCTGGGCAGTCAGAGATGTTAGATTGAGTTAGACCTATTATCATTAAACACTACTCAAAATGAGTTAGGGATATTGGGATATGGGTGCATATATGCATGTGCATGGATGGATATGCAATAAAAGTCAAATGAAATGTGCACTCTAAAATATCCCTAACTCATTTTGAGTAGTGTGGTGTAATACCTTCAGTGCTGAGACCAAATTAAGTGGTTGTTTTAATCAACCACTTAATAAAATAGGTAAATAATAAACACTCAACTGAACTGTGCACACAGGAATCAGCCAGGATTTGCTGAACATGTGCTACTGAATCCACTACATTACATTACATTTTATTGGAAATGCAATAATAGTCGTGTAAATAAAACTAAACCAAGTTTAGATGAGAAAATGTTTGTTTTTCCTGCCAGTGGGCTTTCTGTTTTTACATTCCCGGCCACTAGATGGTGCTATTCCACCTTTCAAACGGCAAAAAAGGGAAAAGAAGAAGAAAGTCCTGCCAGTTGACATGAGCCCACACCATGGATCTATAATATAACCTGGATATGACGACGCCTCTCAGCAGGCACGCCGATTTTTTCCAGTGGCCACTCGCGGTATTGCAACAAAAAATCCCATGGGGCCCAGAAAGCATTTTTCCCATAAGCCGTAATAGTAAAAGAGAAGCCTGTAAAACTGTTCTCAGGACTCCTCCAGCTGTCACCACTGTTAATTGCTAATCTTTGTATTCCATATTTTTAAGTCATGGACTTTTAAACCGTCAAAAAGTTTTCTAAAGGCCAGAAAAGCCCCCCCAAAGTCTCATTTTCCATGGTGACGTCACAGCTGTGTGCGTGAACTCCCAAGCGCGGTCGCGCTGTGTCTCGGGAGCGAGGATGCCTGTTGGCTGAATGACAGCTCTGAACGGGGCTAAACGTGGTGGGAAAAGTGAATTAAATGACTCCAGGGTGAGTCTTTTTCGAGACAGAGTTGTGATACAAGTTTCATATTTTAATGCCATGTATTTTTAAATGCAATTTTAAAGGTATTTTGGCGTTAAATCACCCGCTTAATGACCACATTTTCACTTACTGCCGTCCACTGCTGTGGAAAAGTCAAAAAGTTATTTACCATGCATGTGATAGTGTCGGTGATGTGTGTCACCAGGGTCTGATGACTGTTTAATATCCTTTTCATCCTGTCATAACGACCTTTTATTACGGTTTGAACCGTCTCAGTCTGATGGCCTGGAGTCATGCAGTCTGCAGCAGAGCATACTGATGATGATGCAAGTATAAACGACAACGCAATAAATAATAAAGCTGAATAAAATAGAAAAAAAAGATAAAATGAATTAAGAAATGCACATTTTAGTTACGTAATGTCAAAGCATTCTCTATTTAAAGAAAGTAAAAAACAACAGTCAACATGCAGTCACATGTTATACTCTCACTTGGCTCTTACAAACTATTTTTCTCAGGTTTGCAGACTGTGATCACAAATTAAACAATTTTTACTTGGGACAGATTTGTTTGAGCCTTGGAAATATTTTACAATTATTTTTTTTATACATATATGAACAATCAACTTAATGCACATGAATAATGGCACTTGCACTTCGGTAGATATTTGCACTTTATTGGATTCACACACAACATTGTTTACACATCACAGCAGCTCCGCCTGAAAGGGAGAGTCAGGATCCTGAATAGAGGAGACTGGACATGGTGTATCACTTTGTTAGTGTTTGGTGGAACATGTGCCATCATTACTGTGTCTCACATGTGTAGACTATAGTGCCATAAGTGTGTGATTTAGTTGAGTCACTGTGTTCAGTATGAAACACTAAACAGACAGTCGCTCTGGCCACAGGCTCAGCTCTCTCGTCTCGGTGAAAAAAAAAAAGCTCCCATCTCTGTGGCACCGTGAGTCCACGACACGTTACGCGCCCCGTAACATGTAATCTGTTGGTTATGACAGATCGGACTACACAAATACACACAACATAACATGTATATGATAATCCATCGATCCACCGATTGACTTCGCTGAAAACAAATGCATACGACCGGAGGAGGGTTAGGAAAACAGCGGAGAACAACGTTTTATCCTTACTTAAAAAAAATAAAACAACACAAATTTACCACGTGTAGTCTATAACCATGACTTTGAGAACATCATCGGTTGATGTGCGCTATAAATCCATCATTTGATTGTGTAGATTTGTCGTTACCAGTCAAACTCATCCACAAGCACTCATGAGCGCGCAGCGCTTGTCCAGAACGCAATTTGCTCGTTCTCATTGCCCCAGGGCATGATGGGAGGCCCCAGAGCATCATGGGGGGTGACTCAACTGCGCATGCTCTATGGGCCCCATAACGCGGAAGTAAACCCGGAAGTCAGAAACTTTTTCGGCGTATGCGCCAGGCGAGCAACTCCGTTGAAATCAACGGCGGCCATTTTCCGGTCCTGTATCCACTAATAATACATCCATGGCCCACACATTAATGGTCATGAGTGACTTCTGTAACCACACTGTTGGTTTAACAATGTCCTAGTTTCGCTTCTCTCATCAGCACCGACACATGTGGCGAAGCAGAAGCGCTCTTTTTATTTTTATAGCTGTTTCTGCTTATTACGCCACTTTTTACTTGGAGCAGAGAGAAGTAGGAAACAGGTCGGTTTCAGTCCCACTTCCTACGTTATTTCATGCTGTTTACAAGCTTCATTATTAGAAGGTAGGTCAGCTCAATTCATCTGAACTGTTAACGTTAAAAATACCGACTGCTCCCCGGCGGTCTAGCGAGTGGACAGACTTTTCAACCAGACTCCATTCAAAAAACTGATGTTTTATAGTAGGGAGGTATTTTTTTTACGCTAAAAATGATATTTACTCCATCACTTATGAGTTTTCTGATTGGCTTCGATGTGAAAACACAATCGGCATACATGTCACTTACTAAGTAGCCCCTGTTTCGGTGTAATGTGACCTTTCGTTGAAGTCGAAATTGGTGAACAAAGTTATGCTAGCTAGCTAACTTAGGTTAACTCTTGTGATACACAGTCAGACTAATTTGGGTTTTATTTTGACAGATTTACCTGAACTTAAAGCCGCTGACGTGTAACTGTACAAACCATGGACACAACATTTGTGGCTAGGCGTGATTAATTCCAGAGAAAGCTTTCTGACAAGCTAATTTAGCTAATGCTACTTATGCTAATGTGATCATCTGGAATGTACACAAACTGTTTTAGAGCTGATAGTTGTTTCTTTTGGGGAACAATAAATCAGCTTAAACGTGGAAATAACTGCATTAATAGTGCTTAAACATTTTATATCATAGTAGCATTATCTATTATCTTTTCCATCCCCAAATAGATACAAAACTTTATTGTGAAACAGTTGTGTATTCACTATAGATCAGTGGTAACAGAAGTATTGAGATCCTCTACATAAGTAAATATCAAACTAAAATTAGTCCTGTCTTGTTTTTATAATTTTATTTAAAGCAAGTAGATAATAAGTACAGAAATATTTGTTGCAGGTTAGTTTATATTAGATATTATATGAGATAATGACATGTTTTGTATCTGAATGTGTTTACAGTCTGATTTAGTTCACATAGATTATAAGAATGTAACAATAATAATATTGTCCCCTGATTGTGTAAGGAGTAACCGTTGCCTCATCTTCTGTGTATCTACCTTTAGGCTCAACAGAATGACCACTCTTCCCCGTCATGTCATCTGGGAGTCACAGGGACTAGCGGCCTACCTTCACCCCCGGCCCTGGACCCCAGGCACTGTTATCCTGGAGAGCAGCACCCCAGGCAGCCTGGGAGGCAGCATCTTCCACCTGGAGAAGCAGGAGTTTTTATCATGGCTTTTGGGGGCGAGAGCCGTCTCAGAGCTGCTTTGTGACAGGCTGGCAGTGCGCAGGTGTGCGCTGGTCAGCAGACCCCACAAAGACAGACCTGCCCAGGTGAGGTGTTTGTTTGACAAGTGGATAAACTGCTTGGCTGTACAGTACATCCTCTAGTGTTTTACTAGACACATAGGTGCTTTATCAGAATCTCATGGGAGATGTAGTTGTTAATAATAATAATAATAATAATAATAACAATAATTTTAAAAAAAGGCTGGCAATAAAATGTTCATACAAAGTTTATTCATAACAATGAAGACAAACATTTTTTTTAAGGCTTCGCTGCAGTTTAGCTGAGGCCATGCTGCTTTTCACAGAGCAACCACAGTAAATTTAGCGTGCAACTGAACGTAACTCTGTAAGGTACTAAAATAAAGTTTACTGAAACCCTCTGAACCACAATTAACCTAGTCAGCCACCCAAAGGTATTTAAAACAGCAAATGTAAAAACTTTGATTTCCTGGCTTCAGATTGAATGGCTCCTGTGTTCATGTCAATCAGAGTCTGAGTAACTAAATATACATTCATTTTCCTTTTTGCAGATCCTTGTTCTCCCTCTACATGGTCTGGATGCAGAGTGGCGCCCTCACCTGGCAGGAGATGAGGAGCACAACGCCCATGACCCAGGTTACTGCACCTCCAGGACTGCTCCCAGATGGAGTGACTCCAGCCTGACTGAAATCCAGGCCAAGATCAGAGCCAAGCTCCCGTCACCTGACGCGCCGCCCAATCTGACTTTCCTCGGGGACGATCCGGCTCACTCTGGCTTGTTTTCACGCATCGTGCGTGGGGAGGAGCAGCAGTGGCGGGTGTGGGAAGACAAGTCTCACGTAGCCTTTCTCACCCCTTTTCCCAACTCCCCTGGCTTTACTGTGCTGGTCCCACGTCGACCTTTGACCTCGGATATATTCAGACTAGAAAAAGGGGACTATGAGCAGCTGGTGCTCGCAACCTGGGAGGTGTCGAGGCTTCTTGAGGAGGGGCTGGGCTCCTGGGGGACGGGGCTTATTTTTGAGGGTTTTGAGATTGACTATGCTCATGCCAAGTTGATACCACTGTTTCGGCCTCCATCATCAGTGACGGGAGGTGACAGCATTAAGCCATCAGCTCCCCAGTTTTACCCCACTTATCCTGGATATGTGTCGTCAGAAGATGGACCTGAAGCCAGCCTGGAAGGTCTGAAGGAACTACACATCAAAATTACTCAGACTTGATGCTGTTACCTGTGGTGTCAATCCGACTTGCTTGCTAAGTGCAAATTCCTCTCGCCTTTGCCTTAAGTGTGTAAAATAATGGTAGCACCTTAATTAAAAATGTAATTTTTTAAAATCAAAATATGAAATTCAAAAAACAATAATGAAGCACTTCACGTTTTACACACATGTACTGTAAAATGACACACAAATACAAGGAAACATTCCATTTATTACGTTTTGATCAGAATAAAGACTTTTATACGTTTGTCTGTGTCAGTGGTCATTCATCATACATTTTTATGCACACAGTCATTGTTATTTAGAAATGAAAATGCTGTATATCCATTCTAAAGAAAGAGAAAATGTCAACCACAGACATTATTTGCATTATCATTTTGAGAGTTTAACTTATATTTTCTATCATTATATTTCACTCAAACAACTCTTATAACGGGAGTTGTTACTTAAATCATCACACAGTCATTACACTACTTATTTGTGTTCCATTATTAATTACAGTGTATTATGTATTTAGTTTGTTAACCACTTACATAATGTCCATGCCTGCTCATTACGCTGTCGCTAATTGGTCCCACAGTGCATTCCTGATTGTGAGGCTTAATTAATGACTGGCTAAGTGCTTAATCAGTGCTCTGTAAACCAGTTAGTGCCCCAGGCTGTCATTAAAAACGGACAAAAAGATGTGTAAGTGTTAACGAGAAGGGTTTATAATACCGGTTTGCCAAAGAAGATGTGGAGAATGAACTATTAAATAATGTACTGCTTCAAATCACTTAAATATTATTTATAAAAATATTTTTGAGATACAGAGACTTGCACCAAAACCTAAAAAGATGGGGTTAATTTATGATTGAAGGTAGTCCATGATCACACCTTGACATCTTGTGGGTTCTTGGAGGAACTCCGTCCACAGCACCTGCCTTCCACACGCTCCATCTTCGTGATGTAGAGGAGGGGCTCAATGCTGCAGCTCAGATCCATGATGGAGAACACGCTGATGCTGATCTGGCAGCGGAACGCAATGAACGAGTAGTACGACACAAAGGGCATGAGAGCCACGGGCGGCAGGTAGTTGGCCACGATGATGCCCAGGATGATCAGCACCATCTTGAAGGCCTTCTTCTTTACCGGGTGCATCTCCTCCTTTCCCGCCACAGAACGTCTGAGGACCCAGATGACAGAGATGTTGCAGAAGACCATGACGGCAAAGGAAAAGAGGATGACACCACTGAAGACCTCGTTGACGCTCATGACTCCCAGGGTGCACTTGGTGAGGCCGTAAGCCAGGATGAGGCCCCAGACCACCACGGAAACGCCAATCCGGATCCTATTGTCTCGAATACCAGTGAACAGTACTGGGTGGACCACTGCTATGTAGCGGTCCAGGCAGATACACACCTGGAACAGCAGATCCGGGAAGGAACATCACATTACAGTATACTTAAATACACTCTCCTGGCTTTAGAAGTGGGAAATCTGTTTGTGTCTGCAGACTGTTTGCCTTGAAGCAATGTGTCTCAGCATACTATCTGAAATCATTTATATACATTAGAGCCCATCCACATGTATTAAGCTTCACCACACTGTGTGTTATTACAAGCAGCAGGTTGAGAATGGCCTGTTTTTACTGTCATTTCCACTAAGTTGTAGGTTCATAAGTCCTTAATATCAAATACAGCAGTTCTTATACTTTGGCCTTATTTTTAGGATTCAGAGACTTATTTCATCATCATTAACGTTGATTATTAGGTACAAAAACTCACCAGAAAGAGTGGTGCGACGTCCTTGATCCCATACGCGAACCTCTGAGCGTACCAAATTTGACTGTCGTCCAGCAGGAGCCGGTTCGTCATCTCTATGGGCGTCATGAGGCAGAAGTAGGCATCCAGGATGGCCAGGTTGAAGATGAAGATGTCAGAGGTGGATGAATCGCTTTTCCTGGTGGCGATCTGCCAGATGACCAGGACATTACAGGGCGTGCCCACTGCCAGGTTGAACACCTTGACCCCAAAGTAGAAAATGAAGCCGTAAGGGGCCGCGGCACAAACCGGGAACTGGTACCACGGTGGAGTTCCACGTGGGCCAGCAGGGGTGGTAAAGTTCATGGAGAGGTCGATGATGGGATTCAGAGTGGTGTTGAACATTGTGGTGGAGTCCTGATGCTGCCAGGAGAGGCTGGGATCCAATGAGAAAGAAAGGAGAGTAAAGGGTTAGTTTTAATCAACTGCATCCTGGAGCGTAACCACACAGTCTTTGGGGAAGTCGTGTCCCTCCACAATACTGAGAAGATACACATCTTAATGTTCGCTGAAGAAGCTCAAAATCAGATCTCTTTAAGTTCTAATCAACCTCCCGTCGTTCTGTGCTGTGACGGCAATCTGACAAACAAATGGAGGAAGCAGGACCGGCAGCCTACCATGCAAGCTTTTTTCTGCCAGTGGGTAACTAGATATCTAAACAGGTAACATTACACCAGTAGATAAGCAATGCAATGCAAAAGGCCTAAACAGTGGAACCAGACATCATATCAATCCATCTTACCTTCAAAAGGTCACAGTGTCCTGCGGTCCTGTTCTTCACTTACTGCAAAACTTTCCTGCATGTAACGCCAGATCACTGAACCCAGGTACTTATAAACCCACTCTGCATGATGCCACTGTGGGATCGGACCTATCTGAAGAAAAAACACTACCTGTGCTTATTGTCGTGTCAACCCAATCAGCGATTAGGCCGTCATGCAAAATAGTGGCTGAGACGTCTTTAGTGATTGGATGGTTTGGATACGTGCAAAGGGGTGTGTTAAGTTATACACACTGCAGGGGCGATTATTAATGGCTTTCTCGTCATAATTTCTAGGCTTTGAGTCATGTGTGAAGGGGATCTGCATTTGCCTTCAGGGCTCAATGATTGTTCAACAACCTGCCTGAAGAAAGTGGTGATGACGCGTACCATCCTTTAGAGTTCCCAGTTGCTGTATTATAATGACATTAGTGGTATAGTTACCCCAAGCTCCTTGCCTGTGGATGCTTTTTCTCATTTTTTTCATTTACGGTTCATGTTAGGGTGTAAAAGAGTAATCTGATCCCTGCTCTGCTCCTGAGGGTAATTTTTATCTACAGCAGCACTGCAGCTGAAAATTAGTTCTCACTGATGCAACTGTACACTGTTCAGTAAACAGGTGATGCAAGGTAAGCAGAAATGAGAAATCTAATGCAAGCTGTTACTAATGTGTTCAGACCGTGCTGAGAAAAAAAAAACCCTGTTGGGAAAACAAGCTTGCAAAGTCACGACGAACACCCACACACATCAATAATGCTGTTTCATAAAATGTTTCATTACGCAACCAACGCTGGGAGTCAACACTAGGAACAGTTGTGGTCAGAGTTGAAGAAATTATTATGATTATATATATTATAATTATTAAGAAATTATGCACTGATGATGTCATGGGGGGGGGGCGATGTGGGTGTTTACTCCTGTACTTTGGCCAATGTTTACTTTTAGTGCTCAATGAAACAGACAACAGTGCATTTACATGCTTCCACAAATACATTCAAAATAGAGGCAGTTGTGACAACATCTTTTTTTCAGTTTTGAATGTGGGTATTCAAATGTCATACATCGCTATGAATAGCCTGATTTCTGTCAGGAGGTTGTCTGTGTTCATCCACACAGCATTGATCTCCTGCTGAATCCTGGTGCTCCTGCGTGGTGAAGAACACTGATTTCTAAAAGGTAAAGTGATTGTAAATGTTAAATTACCATATCAATATTTTGCTGGACAGATTTCCTATTTTGGGGGGTAAAATCATCATCTAAAGGGCAGTACCTCTGCAATTAAGTAAGGTTTACCTTTTTTTAAATTTGCATAAATATTCTGTCCAAATCTATTGATCTAGTCGGTAACATACTGATAATTATTGTAACAACACGGCATCTTTCTGATTACAATGTGAACGTCTCCTGTTGGTCAGCTTACCATTTAAAACTAGTAACGAGTTACTTCATTCACAGAAATCAAATGCAAGACAGCTACTTTGTTTGGATTGCAAAAACAATTTGTCATGTCAGTAATGCATGTATAATGTTTTCTTATGACTATTTATTCCTTTCAGATGTTTTATCTTTTACATAGGTGTACAAATACATTAAAAATAGAAGTTGCAAGCACATTATATGATCTGTCAAGTTGTATGAACCTTGTAATCAGAGTTAGTTAATAGCTAATGAGGCTCCTATACTTAGAAACTTGTTCACAGAACTGCATTATCAAAACCTTATTAGTTTCTTATAGTTGTTAAAATAACAGCAGAGTTTAAATAACGTACCTATTATGTCAATTTTGACCTTTACTAAACTTTTTTTGTTGCTTTATTGAGGTTAATTCCTACATATAATGCATTTATTAGCAGTTAACTATACACTTAGTTAACTATGCTTTTTGCAGCTACTGGATCTTAAGCGAGAACAATGCCTTATCAAGGTTAATAAGTTGTCTTTTCCCTCTTCCCACCTATTTTCAGTTGTACTATCTAATACAGGCAAAAGCCCCTAAAAATAAGCTTTAAAAATGTTACTAAGTGCATAATGATGGACTTTATAAGGGCTAAGTTAATGCTCTTATGAACATTTACAAGGACCTCAGAAGGCTTTTATTAACATTCTTCAACAGTCTAGAAGTTTGTGCTTCTAAGTGTCACATAATATGACAATAAGCGTGTTTATGATGCTGTTATTAACACTTGGTCTTATTAACATGGTACAATATAAAAAGCATCTTACAAGGGCTTACAAGGACCCTATTACCTATTAACTAATGCATAATAAAAGGACCTTAACACAAAGCAATACCACATGTGAAAACAAGAAAATATCCAATATAGTTGAACCAATTTAAGCAACAAAGTGTTGAAGAGACTTTTCAAAGTATTTAGTTCTTCCCTAAGATTGAGACTGAAGTGTTTTGATTTCATATTGACAGATGGCAGCATCCACCCAGTAAAGACAATCCTAAACTGTGGTTTCATTGGGCAGCTCACACAAAATTGTGTAACTTGCTGGACATCTCAGAGATTACAAAAAAATGAACACTATGTGGCATTGCTATAGTCAACAGCAGAAACGTTCCCATAACTATGAAAACAGAACTATGATAACAAAGACAAGGTAAATGAGAGCCTTTAGAGTCAATTTGCATCATGTTTACAAGCCAGACCGACCACCTGGCATGACATAAATGTAGCATGCAAAGTAAAGTGTCGTGTTCGTGGGAAAGTTTTCATCCTTGGCAGCAGACAAAATAGCTGGATTTAAATTTTTGGACGTGAAGGATGCATCATGTGAAATGTTTGACACTTTCTTTCGACAGATATTCATCTTAGACGACATTGACAGCAACTCGACATCAGCTCAGCCACAGTGATGGAAGACTTCTGGAGGAACAACACAATGGATAAGGTCGGTGAACTTGTCTGGTACTTCCTGCCCACCGTGGTCGCAGTGCCACCACTCGGGCTACCGGCCAATGCTCTGGTCATACACCTCCTGCTGGGTAAACCCGGTATCTGCTCCACCTCAGAGATCTTCACACTCAACTTGGCTCTATTCGACATGTTGTTCTGCCTCTTGCTCCTCGTCGAGTACATCCGTTTCCTTTACAAAAGAACAGTAGAGGCTGCTAACTTCGTGGCTTGGGGTCTGAATCAAGCAGGAGGGCCGATGTTGCTCTGCATGTTGGCTTTGGACAGCTACATGGCCGTCTGCCATCCCCTGGTCTTCCTTCGGCACAAGGATCCTAAACTGCGACTGTCGTTGTGCTTGGTGGTGACTGCCATAACTGCTGCTTCTTGCAATCTGGTAAAGGTCAATGCACAATACAAGTGGAATGTGATACTGGTGCTCCTGTGCTGCATCATAGTGATCATATCCACCTGTAACATCCTGATTCTCAAGTCCCTCCGCCAATCAGGGCCAAACAGGAAGGAGGTCCATCCAGTGAAAAAGCGAGCATTCAAGATATTGATGACTGCGTTTGTGCTGGTCAACTTCCACTACCTCCCTCCACTCACAGAGTACCTGCTGAGGGAGTTTGGTCCACATTTTTTCAGGCCCTTCTCAGTCTTCACCAGTGTCGCCAACATAATCCTCTCCATGAGCAGCGTCCTTCAGCCTCTGAGTTATCTGGTCCGGACCAAACAGCTGTCCAAGATGAGATGTCACTGTGGCTCAACCGCTGAGGCAAAAGCTGTGGCAACAGTTTAGAGCAAGGGAAGAGCTGGGGCCTCATTACAGAAACATTTCCTTGCTACTTGTCCTGTACTGCCATCTGAACTGAAGTTTCAAAGATAGTACAAATCCTACTCTCCTTTTCCAGAAGCAATTCCTAAACTGATGGCTGTGTCCTGCGTCCCGTCTTACTTTAAGAAATCAAAACTATCCACAAGTTTACTGGGGCAGTTATTTTGAATTTAGGACAGAGTCTATTCTATCCTAACATAAGATTCCTGATTAAGGAGATTTCTAATTGCTAAATTCCTATTCTTTTTCAAAAATGCAGTTCGGAAACATGTTTCTGTAATACCAAAGATCCTCAATGTCATCTTAAAACTGAGATACGATTTTCAGACCTGGATTGTGGGATAACACTTCAACATTTTATGTAAAATTGCTTATTGTTGTTACTTTATATAGATTTGGATGAAGGAACACTGAAGTGGTAGTTATCGTTTGTCTTTCACTGCTTGTATGTAATGCAAACCTGAAACTCCTGAACATTTTTTGTTTATCCTTATTTTTTCTATCTCACTGTTATAGTAAAAGTAAGTTTGGTGATCAATGCTGATGAGCTGATATGTAACTATAATAAAAAAGCCACTCAACCCAGTTCAACGGCCTGCGTTGTCTATAAATGTTGTTGTTTCTTTTAGTATGTCATCATTGCTGTGCTCTCCAATAAGCTTGTTTCTGCCCAAAAAGTCTACAAGCAACATCAGAAAATAAAATATTATAAAACAATAAATGCTGCGACAAAAATATATTCCAATGTTTTATTCAATCAATCAGACAAACTTTGGCTTACAATTAGGCATTGACAGTCAGAGGACAGCTCAGGGAGTGTCTGACACAAGAGTCTGTTTAATTAAGAGAAAACAATTGTGAACATGGCAGTAAAAGTCTGAATTCATTGTTTAAGTTGTATTTTAGACTTTTTTTTAAATAATGAATCTCTACATAATTATCTCTTCTAAATGAAAGCATTGTTCTCTGTGTTTCTTGACCAGCTTTATATTAACAAGAATCTAAAGAAATACTCTGTCTGCGATGTGTTTCCAGGAAAGAGCAAAGTCAACACAAAGATACATGTCGAAGCATTAGGACTGTACAGGCTGTTCAACAGCTTTCAGATATGAAAACAAATTCCTCCTCTATCAGATAATATAAGAGACGATGTACATTACACTGTGTATAATAACACACATTTGGCATCATCGGTCTCTCAAAAGCCAATCATGTTTGCATTTGACATATTAAATAAAAGTGAGAAATGAAAAGAGAATTATTAAAAGTCTTTGCATTACTTATAATTCTCATCAGTTTAAATACAAAAAGCAATACATCAAGATTATAAATGTATACAACCTGCACAAATCATATCAAAATAATTTATATCCACCCCATACCACACAAAAAGTTAAAAATATAATTTAATCTTCACCAATGTATGTCTTGTAAAATAGCTTCTCTACTTCATTTTCTACACCTTTAAGACTCGTATATATATTCAACAGAGGTAAAGAGCAAGAAATGATCGATTTGACCTGAATTCACCTCTAGTGCACTTCATAATAAGAACAAGTATCTGATATTTTCTCCACCATCTCCTGTCTACCTGTACTGTACAACAAGAAACAAAGAATTACATGAGAGATGACTGAATGACACGTTGCACACAGTCCAAACAATATTTGTTATGAACACTACGGCTGGGCAATAAAGCCTTAAAATGATGTTGCAGTATTTTTAGGCTACGTTGCGATACACGAAAATATCTGTATATATTTTGAGGACTGGGAGACAAATCAAATATCAATATTTTTTTTTTTTACCAAATTCTTAATATCAACAATATTGAAGTGTTGACTACTGGTAATTTCAGAAAATATAAACAGAATGTGATTTTTTATTATTAATGATGAATAATGTGACTATAATGACGAAGTGGGTAAAGGCAAGTGTTTGAACAAGTCACAGTAACAGTCTGTAAAAAATTACATGACTTTACTGTAATGCAACCTTTAAAACCAGGAAAAACACTTATAGCCATATCGCAATATAACAATATCCAAACTCTAAGATGATACATAGTCTCAGATCACGATAACGATAATATCGATATATCACCCAGCCCTAATGAACAGGGAGTCTTTATTTATTATTGAATTAGATATTGAATGGTAAACTTGATGGTTTTCCACGAGTCTAGCATGTTGGAAAGTATTAAAAAGGACATGAAACATGAATTCATAAATGAATATTCTCATTTTACAACCCAAACCCAAATAAATAACACTTTTCGTTCCTGGTTGTGGAGCTCATATAAAACTGAAGTGTAATGTACAAGAAAGTAGAAGCACAGATGTCATGATGTCAACATGACGTCTTTCAAAGAGGTTACAAAAAGAGGTTATCAAGTTTTCAAGTACCGGTAATGAAATCAAAACTGACGAGGTGAAATTTGCTAAAAGAGAAAAACTTTACAAAGCTGCATATTTGATCTTTTGAATGAATTATTAAATCAAACTGAACTGACTAATAACAAACAACACTGATTTAAAAAACATTCACTGCTGCCCTCTTTGGAATTTCTACCTATAGTTCATAGGATGGTACATCCCATCAGTCACATCACCAACAGCCAAAAATCAGAAGCGTCCCGTTAAAAAATGGCGTAACAGCTGTTTCTATCATTTTAGATAAGAAAACTCACATGCACGATTAAGAGCTTCATAAACTAGATGTATCGTAAAGATATTAAATATTTAAATGAATTCAGTTGCCCCCAAAATGAACTTCTGTCACTTCATCGTGTATGTGTGCAGGCTTTCAACCAGGGTCAGTAAAGTTGATTCAAAAAACACTGTCTTTTCTTTTAATTGTCAGAGTAAAGATAAGAGAAATGTCATCTTATGACTTATGCATGTGAAGTTGGAAAAAACCTGACAAATAGCAATAATTAATAAAAACACAAGTTAAAATTGTTCTATGGCACTCTCATGTGACTGAAAGCATAAAGTTTCCAGAACTTGATGCTCCCGGATGGTTTTACTAGGTAGATTTTTGGTTTTTAGACATCTATCATTCTGTACATTGGTTCAAAGCCAAGTGTGTACTTTAAATTGTGCACAAAAACTCCTATGATTTCTGTCACTGTAACATTAAGCGATCCACAAACACAACCAAACCAGCTGTCACACAGGAGTGACATGACTCAACACTTAAAGCTTTTTCAGTAGCATTTGGCCCTGAACACACCACAGACCACCAAATTGAGTTTTCACTTGTTTATAGTGTCCACTGCTAATAAACTTTCTGATATGGCGGAATGAGTCGTTACAGTGCAGTCAGTGCGTCTCTTGTCTCATGTGGAGGACATCTGTCCGTGCACACGGAAGCGGTAAAGACACGTATATTCCACATGACCCCAGTTAGTGAGGACACGCAGCTCCACAACTCGATACACCACGTCACTGGGATTCTGCATGAGGGGTGGTGGGAGAAAAGAAAAGAGAAGAATAAAGAGAGAAAGAGAGGAAAAGATAAAAAAAGACAAGAAAACAGAAGTTGTCAAATTGCTCATTATACAGCACAGAACGTAGTTACATTAAGTTATATTCACATTTGTCTGTTTCTACTCACCAGCAGCTTAAAGGTCTGCGTTGACTCTCCATTTTCATCATAAGTGAATGTTCCCAGCAGTGTTCCTTCTTCTGTGTCATCTCTCATCCCCTGGGAGAGAAAAATCACAACTCTGTCAGAACAGTGATAATGATGGTCATGGGTCAACTATGAATATCTGGTCATGGGTCACCTATTGCCTGTTTCCAGTCTCACTCCTGAGATCAGGTCTCATGAGTTGAGTAACAAGCCATGAGGAAGTAGATCAGATGATTGATCACGTTTATGTTTTATTGTGTTTTGTTGTGAATGTCGTGATTTTGTTTAATTAACCGAGGCGGCCATAGCAAAATGTTACCGGTGGAAACGCTGCTCCTGGTGTTTCACATGACGCACAATGACGATTTAAAAATACAAAAATCACAGGGGGATATTTGCAAATCACACTGGTGCTCCTAGTTATAAAATTCAGTCACACTGTCTTCAAAAAAGGTTGCAAAGAGCAGCATGCACAACATTCGTCAGTCATGGACTCCCATCTTTAGACTGGGATCACTCACATAGACTTCAAAGTCTTTGAGGGCAGAGTCAATGCGGCCGGTGGGGGAGTTGTAGCGCGGCAGGTGGTCCAGCGTCACATGAGTTATCGTGATGGGGTGAGACAGAGAGATCACAAGAGTCCCCTGGACACCGTGAAACGCCCAGCATTTCCCTGGGAGCAGCACCGGGTAGCCCTGGTAGGGAAGGAGGACACAAAACTGTTAGTGTCTGACTGAGTAATAAAAACAATTTTTTCATACTAAGAAATATTTAGGGAGAGAGATGGAAACAGAAGCAGAGGAGAAAAGACAAAAACAAGAAGATAGAGGTGGGTGGAAGGTATTGGAAAATAACTTGTTCAGGGAGACCGAGAGAGCATGATAATACCTGAATAACAGTGCGTGGGCTTTCAGAAGGGTACCACAGAGGGAATCCAAACAGGGTCACACATGCTGAGCGAATACGATATGTCTCCGAACACCTGGTACTGATCACACTGGCACCTGCACACATACACAGACAATACAAAACAAGAGTTTGAAGCTACTTTATTTTTATTAAATTGAATAGATTCAACAGACATAGATAATCTTTTATTCACAGTGAAACAAATCTATAAGAATATCCAAATATAGTTCTCAACCTTGTGTCTCCAGTGCAAAGTCGGCCATTTTGTCCGCCACGGGACGTCCACAGTCTGAGCAACTTCCTTTATCAGCAAGCCTGATAGCATCCTGTTCCTGATTCACATTCACATACAGAACATACCGCAAGTATGACATCAGATCAGGAATTTGTACTGGGATTACATTAATGTAGGTTTTTGATTCAGAAATTGGTCTTGAAAGTTATCTACAGGTTCTATCACTCCACCCACCTTGATACGGTCAGTGAGCCAGTTCTCCATGGCCTGCTCGAGCTCTGGGGTGAGGTGGTTGTGGACTGGGGTGTTGCTAATATCAGGACAGGGGGCTGGAGGAGGCGGCAGCTGGATGGAAGACCACTCCTGGGACAGCTATAAGAAACAGTCACATTACAAATTAAAGAAAGCAGATCAGGTTGGAAGATAACACAAACAAAATATTGGGTTAATGAACAAAAATGCTACCCTGGCATTCTGGGCCTCTAAATCTTGGATCCTGAGGCTGAGGCTGGCAGCGGCAGAGTGGCTGTCTGTCTGGTAGTCCACCAGCTGTCTGCCAACCCCGGCCAGCTCCTGCTCCAGACGCAACCGACTGTCCGAGTCCACAACCTCGAGCCTCGCTTTCATGTCCTGCATGTCCAGCTGCAGTCTCTCCTTCATCTGAGAGAGAACGATATGACAGGGTCAGTCATTACTGGACTGGAAGAGAAGTGTTGGGCAGTGTCAGGAGAGGTGAGTGTGGCTCAAATCACTCTAGAGGCTCTGAGGTGAACGAGGCAAGGCTTCTGGAGGCGTCACAGGTCCAATTAAACACTACATAACTGATGAGATGTGAACACTTCACCCATACAAAAGTTATTTCAAACATTTATCAATCAGAAATTATGCATTTGATGTTTGTGACAGCAAGTTTGTGTTCTGGACTGGCGGAGGCTTTTACTTACAGAGTAATTACAAGTTACATAACACCAAAAAAAAAAAGCTACAAAATCATGAGAAACTCTCTTCCTGTATTTCTGTGCAGGTCCACATTACCACCACTAGATGTTACTCTAGCACAGCTGGGTTTTGACCCTGTTGCTACTCCCTATCTGGCCTCCACGCTGGTCTCACCAGGCACGACTTTTCACCACACACAGAGCGAGATTGTTAACTACAAGAGGGAAGGAAAGAGAGAAGACATAGAGAGCGAGATTCCCTCACCTGAGTGAGAAGGTGTTCCTGCCTCAGCTGCAGCTCCTGCTGTTTCAGCTGCAGCTCCTCCTGCAACAAACAGATACATGTTACACTGATGAAATAGGAACTTAGATTTGCATGAGGCCTCAAAGTTATTTTAGCCTCTTCTTTTAATCACTATTGTTATATTGAGCAGGCTTCCTTTTTGAAGCTGGTGGAGCTTATACATCACCCCTTAGATTTGTCTCATATTTTTAATTTGCCAATGATCTGTTTCTTACTTTTAAAGATGGACCGATCCACTTTTCAGAGTTTTTTAAAAACATTTTATAAAATACAAGAGTGAAATGGGATGTTGACAATCAATCAATATGAGCATTGAATTTGGATCAGTACGTGGAGCGGTGACATCAGTCCGAAATCTGATAAATGTATTAGGTCATTATTGGCAACCAAAACAGATATTGGATCAGATCGGTCCCAACTTTACTGACCATAACACGCTGCATCTTCTTTTCTACAGCAGCAGACACAACGGCTGGATCCTGGTGGGAAAAAACACAAAACAAAATCACTCCTGGTACATAGAGGTAACAAAAAAGACCACCAGATTTTCATGCCAACAACCCCCATAAAAATAGGTGTTCTTCATAACAAACATCATGTGAGAAACATTTTATTTTTTCATGATAATCTGCCATTATAGTTTCAGTATATATGCTTGGCCTTATAATAGTTACATTAATCAATTTCTCATGTGTTTGCTTTTAAAATCATTTTAAAGATGTCTGAAGGTTCCCAAACCCCATTTAACCTCCTGCACTGGACACATCCTTCTCTTCTAATTATATACAGCAGTTTGTTGCCAGTTCGTAGTGTACTCCTTTGTTTCAGCAGTTGTTGTTGTCCTCTATTAAATAAATAGTATGTTGTTTATTTACCAGTTTGCAAAACGTAAACAGAGAAATGAGGATCCGAGTTAAAAATCAGAAAAAAAGTAAAATCAATACAAATTTAACCTACACACACGCACACACACACACACACAAACAAAGATGATCTGCCCTACCACCACAGGTGTAGGATGCATGATGTTGAGCTGAGGAGGAGGAGGAGTGGCAGGGATAACAGGTTGACTCTTAGGTTTTGTCTGTGACGGGGTCTTTGTGACAGTCATGCGGGAGAAGAGTGAGGTCAACAAAGGAAGGAGGAACCAAATACCTGGAGAAAACAGGAGGAGCGCTGCTTTAAAGAACGGCACTTAGAAACAGAGACACAGTCTGCACCAAGTAAACATCACCTACAGTACGATCAAAGGCCCTGACATGTGAAACTTGTAATGACTGACATTTACTGTGACTCATCCAGCCACACTGAGGAGGGGTGTGAGAGGAAAAACACACCACACACACACACACCGAGGAGACCAAGCAGAGCTGTGTGTAAGTCAGACATACACCTTTAGGGGCAGACCCTACCACCTTGGGGAAACCCTGAGTACCACTTATATACAATGTCTTCAGATAGGTAGGTACTTTTTAAAAATATACACAAAAGTAAGCAAAACTCTTACTGACAAGAAAACAAAGACGACAAGGCTTCAGTATTTAAGGAAAAGCATACTTTAACAAAACACTCCAGACGACTTCAGGGGGTGATGAGGTGTTTTCCAAGTTATGATGAAAAATCTACCAGATGACATGCAAATAGGAGTCTGTTAAATGTCACTTACACAGAAGTACGATGAGGAGGAGGAGAAACAGAACACAGGCCTTCTTCATGTGACTGCTCAATGAAGTATTAGCTGCAGGGACGAGAGGAAAAGGGGATTTTAAAAAGCTGGAGCCAAATCACATGCAGCAATTGTGAAAACAGCATAAACCTAGTGACATGTGAAAGCAGTATACACACATGTGGGAATGTGGACACATAATGCACAAATCTTCTTAACAAAGCTAGAAAAACAAGCACAAACGTGAACGTACTGGTCATATATGCAAATAAACAACCAGACAAACTTAAACATGTACATTAGCAGCATACCTAAAGATGCCAGATGTGTTATTTTTGACTGGGCTGCGACGGCCATCAGTGAGGCTGAGTCTGCACAAAACAAATGAATCAATGAGATCATTATATAGGCATGCAGAGACACACACATGCAAATAAACATCACACCTCATACTCACCCATCAGGCTTAAGAAGGCACTGCTCATTCTGCTTCTGTATCCAGCACTGGGAGCGACACTGTTACCATGGATCCTACCGGTGCTGGCAGCTGCTGGCTTCCTCTGAGGGCCCTCAGAGGACGAGTACCCCGAGCTGTCCACGCTGCTCTGAGTCAGCTGTTTGTGGTTGGGTCTGTGGTGTAATCCTGGTCTGCCGGAGCTGCAGGGCCCACCGACGGTGCACTTCTCTGGAGGCACCGAGGGGCAGGGTGTGGGCGTCTGACTCCGGCTGGATGACGGGGTCAAAGCAGGCCGAGGGGTGGCCACGGTGGGAAGATAGGGCACTGTCCTCATGGTCGTCTGGGTCTGACTGCTCAAGGGAGAGGGAGTCAGACCTGAGAGGCAGAAGGGAGACAAAAAAGAGAGCAGTCATTGGTGAATAATTAAATAATTATTAATAATTTGTTTTTATTCCCAGTGAATCTTTAGTTGTTTTGCTTTTGGTTTCAGCACTGCTCTGAAATGTTTTTGAAACAAATGTCCTCAATCCTTTTTCAATCATGCCATTATTATTACATTTGCATTGACGGGATGTTATGTCACGTTTTTACCATACTGACCTGCAGTGATTGGCGACTCTGTGCTGGGAGAACTGGCATTGCTATTGGCTCTGCTGGGGGTACGGGAGCCAGCCTTCCGGGCCCCAGCCTTCTTCTTGAAAACCCTGACAATAACAAATAACGCAACACACATAGACAGGAGGGGGAGGTGGTGTGGGACAAAGAACAAGATTGTTTAACATCGCTGTTCGCAAATCAGAGCTGACACATGAGCACACACAAGTTAGAGTTACGTACTTGACAGGGTTTTCTCGGTAGGAGATATTTGTCACGCTACTTGAATCAGATTCTTCGTCTGAATTATAGTAGCCGCCGGACACCAGACGGGAGCTCCTACGAGACATGGCTGAAAGACACAGAGAGAAAAAGAACAAGACACCGTTTATCAATATGTTATATAGCTCCTTAAGTTTCAGAAGGCTCTGATCAGTACTTGCTGGCAGAAGGTTGTCAGTACAGTAACACACATATCATGATCATTATTTCACGTTTACTCAATGATTTTGGAAACATGCCTGAAAAAGTGCCATATAATAATATTCAATATTTAATAATAATACAATATAATAAATATTAGGATTTACTGAACATATGATGTGTTTTATAATTTCTTATTTATATGGAGAAACGACTGCTGGAATGCGGCTCACATCCCTTTTGGCCTCTCCAAGCACTATTACTGTAAAAACACAGATTAATGTGAATCAAAATCCGAACGGCTGCTGGCTTGACTGGGTTTTCACTAACAATGGCTCACTCAACCGCAGTGAGCTGAACTAAACATGCCACTCGATTATCTCAATCATCTTGTTTTCATAATTGTTGAAGGCCAAAATCGTTAAAAAAATTATCATAAAATAAAAAATAAAATTAGACTAATTGCCAGCCCTATGCAGAATCAGTCATTCCTTAACAATAACTCTATTCAATAGGTAACTGAAAATACTTCAACTGATTATTGACTATTACCAGTTATTTTTCTGTATTTCAGGCCGACAATGAAAGTGGTTAAAAAACAGATCTCTCTTGCAGTTTCAGCAGCTTCATGTGTTTGCTTACAAGTTGGATACCGAACACAGCATCATCAAATGAGAATGCAAACTGTAAATAAGCATAATAATAATAAAACGAGTCCTTAAATTTACAGGTTTCCCCACAACTGAACATATGTGTAAACATTTCTTCAGATGTGAGCACAGATGTTGGCTGTTTCTTGCAACTACAATACAATAAAAGGAACCCTCAATCCTTCTCACATAGTACAAATAGATGCAGTATCAACAGCTACTGTAATAGCATGCTAATTTGTAATTGCAGGGTTGTTAGATCAGCGCCAGTGAGTAGTTATATTCTGGCTGTAGCGGCAGTAGGTAAACCAGCAGTAAATCATAGGAGTACATGTGGTACTCGCGGTAGTAGAAGCAGATGCAGCAATAGGAGTTAGTTGTTCCCAGTACATTCAAAATGCAGAAGAAGTAATAGTAGTGGTACTGTAGCAGTAGTAGTAGTAATACTAACAGAAAGTCGCTGACAGATGCTCTCTTGGTTAATCTCAGCAGTCTATAATCCAACTAATCTACAGGAGCCGTCTTGCCGCTGAAACACTCACTGAGACTAGCGGAGCATAAATAAAACACCAAAACACAAACAAATGCATTTGAAAAACACAAGCTTAAAGAGCAAAGGCAGACACTGTTGGTATGCTACAGCACAGATACATTCAGAGTACATATAGTAACAAAACCACAGAGTGACAAAACACATACAGAAGCAGCGTACCTTAACTGTCCCACCATACTTAAAGAGGAGAAAAATCTGATTACAGTTGAACAGCGGGTGATGTAGATGTCTAGAGCACTGATCTGTATTCAGCTGCACTATGCTGCACACTCACGATTGTTGGAAAGTATCAGCCAGTTTAACTTTCAGCATTGCTGCCATCACAATCATTATGCAACAGGCATCTTAAGATAAGCAGTCTGATTGGTCCATGTGTTCTTACAGTGCAGATGATTAGCACAAACCACACCTCACGAGCTTTACTGTTTGCTGTGCCAGCTCCCGTGGCAAGGAAACTTTTATGTTAGTTGGAGGAAAACAGAATAGAAAAACATCACAATGCTTTTGATAAAATACCCTGATACTGGTTTTGCAACAGTATGACCACTGTTACTTTCACAAACTATGAACACAATGAGATTATTCAGAAATAATCAGTAATGTTGATGTAATGACTCAGTGGGTAAAGGCAGGTAGAACAGTCTGGTAAATTCAGAAAATGACATCGCTTTCTGTAATGGAGCCTTTAAAACCAGGAAAAGACAACACTTAAGCCATATCACAATATAATGATATCCAAGATCTAATATATAGTCTCATATCAGGATATATTGCCCAGCCGTATAAGAAGTAACCTGGTATTAAAAGCGCTAAACGTTACTCTATCCACTTTGCTGGGTGTTCTTCAGCTCTGTGACCACTACTTCTGCTACAATCTCCATTTCTTTAACTCCACGGCATCAAAAAACCCACTAACCTTTAAAATCTGCTTTGCAATCCAGTCTCGTAACTTTACAGTCTATCCTGCATCCTACTGTGCTTCCTCTCTATTAAAAGAGACTTGTGGTCTCATCAGAACTAACCTGGTTATGGTTTGAATTAGCCCTTTGTTATCATTAGCCGGGGACAGGATCACAGCACAGCAGTAACTAATAAGTCACGCTACTGAAAAGAGCGGCAGAAGATGACAGAAAGGGAAGCTGTGGCTGCTCGTACTTAACAGATAGACACAGGAAGTCTGTGTGAAAGCACACACACGCACACAGAAACCTCCCCTCCCAAAAAGGGCGTTATATGCAAGGTTAAATTAAGCTGAATTTGATTATCTTCATCAGTCAACACTATTACACTCGTGCACAACTCCAGTGTTTTTCCACTGAAGCCGTTCTCAGTGCACATGCTCAACATTAAAACACTGATTGTCAAAATCTTTCTCTTTAATTTTCATTTCCTCCACTGGTTCTTGGCATGCAGCTGGAGGATTTGTGGTCTCAGATAAAAAAATTGGGTTTACTGACTGAAAAGGGCAAAGCGCTCAGAACATTATCCAACTGTGTCGCTGCTGTAAACACGCAATAATAGCAACGTCACATTATGACTACGTCTGTTGCTGTGGTTGCCAGCACACAGGTCTTCTCTGTTTATGTAAATAAGGACAATACACCGTCAAACTGGAGGGGACTTTTCTGCAGAAGCTGCAAACAATCTCCAAGTGAGGTCTTACTTGATAAGTTATTTTTTGAACCATGCAGCTGCGTATTTCACCACTTGTCTCATCGCTTAAGAAACATTTACCCCTGCAAGTTGTTTGTACGTTAAAGGACAAAAATGCTGCATTGGAACAGTGATAACCATTGTTCCGCTGTGAATGTGTGCATCTTATTTGTTTATTGTAACTTATTATTTAATGTCCCCATCGTGTCTTTCCAAACACAAGGCTGTTTATGTAAATTAGTTTTTTGCATTTACAGTTTGCAATTTACCTTTTTACACTGATCCTGTGGAAAGGACAATAGCAGATTTATCAGAAATTCCTTTATCAAAGACATTGGGACTGCAATTAATGATTACCTGTTGATAGGTTCTGATAGTGGACAATGGCTTTGCAGCCTCCAGTCATGCAGAGACGAACATCACTGTTTAGCATGAATTGGAATTACTGACTTCAGGGAAAATAATAACTAAAAAAAATGAAATCACTTCCACCTAAATTTTTTTCTGTTGTTCAGTTCCAGATCTATTTATTTATTTAGGTATTTATTAGTTGACTTACAGAGATCTTCAGATATTTTTGCTAGAAAAATCACAGTCAGCAATTAATCCATCATCAAATTAGCCAGCAATTGATTTTCTTTGGACTAATTATTTGATTAATCGCTGCAGCTCAAGCCATTACAAGCAGCCAATACTAAAGCGGGCAGTGACAAGGGATTTAACGCTTTAATTTCCCTTAGCATGTTTGATTAAACAAGGAATGAAAGAGAGGATGTGGTTACCTCTGATCTCAAAAAATCTTCTAAGTACTGAGGACATAATGTATTTTTATTTGTATTACAACATGCTTTAAACCCTGTCTAAGGCCCAAAACAAACACACAGTAGCAAGGGTCACAAATATTTGGACACCACAGCAACAACAGCCTGCATCTGTACTGAGCAAACAAATACCTCCGTTTCACACAATTAGCATTTCTTTCTTCATAGCACGGTGAGAGGCTTTAGCTAAGACTGTAGAGAGAAAGCAGCACTTTGTACGATAATTCCTTCAAATCCTCTCTTCCACTTTAAACGGCATCTCAGTGCAGCTGAGATCAGCACATTTCCCCTCCTGAACATACCAACCCCCTCCTTATTAAAGCAGAGGGCACCCAGCACAAAGCCAATTCTCTTTGTTTTCTTTTTCCCCTTCTTCTTTCTCTCCTTTCTCCTTTTACCTCCTCATTCGTGACCAATTATCTTACTAATATACTGTAGACATGTTTGATGCCATCCTACATGTTTCTGAACCATACCATCTTTGTTTCTTAGTAATTATCCTATCCTCTTGATCTTAAAGCTACATTATATTTTAACTTGGAAAGCCTTGGAAAGATTTCAAGAGCCTTTGAATTTCAGTTTCAGAAGGCTTGATCTTCCACCAAAGGGCCGCAGACCTTGGTCACTCTTCCATGGCACTACTCGATTTGTCCTTGATGTATAATTCCTCCATGTGCATGAATTGGCAAGTGAGACAGGACGACTTCCAACTAGAACAGGGAGACCTGTTTCAGTTCCAGTGGAAATCATGTGCAGACAAACACAAACGGTGCTGTTCATTCAGAATTGGGGACACAAACGGCTAAAATAGTATTTAAATCATGTGACATTACAGCCGCACTTGCAGTGATTCTCTTGAAAATCCTTAATCATGAAGAGGTACAGCAGTGAAGGGTGAATCTACTCATGGAGAGGCTAACACCAGAGGCCTGTGACCTACATAGATCAAAAATTCACAATAGAACAACAAATGACATTGTTAGGAGTTTGGAAGTGTCATGTCTTTTATACTGGTGGTCTATAGGGAAAGTGCTTTTGGAGCTGCAGGCTGCAATACCAAGAGTTTCCACTGGGGAAAATAGTGGGGGATGTAAACATTAATGGTCTCCTCTGCTGAATAGTTATGTTAGCTAGCTAAGTTAGCTAGCCTCTCATCCATGAGTAGAGGCATGCTTTCTTCTACTCTGTGATACGGTCTGGAAATTAGCAACAGCCAAATGCTGGTAAAAGATGAAAGTGGCTTGTAGATTTAAGACACAAAAGGATACACTGACTAGCTGGTGAATTTGAACATTTCTCTGTCACTGACCGGCAGATGTTTTAAAATGCTAATTTCCTACCCTGGTTGGATCCAGCTCAATTATGTTGGAGAAAAGGCAGATATCCTTTAAACACAAATCAAAACAATCTAGATGGACTGACAGCACTACAGCCGAGAGGAAACGTGTGTTTGTGTTTTTGGAGATAAACTGTCCCTTCAAGATGATTTGTTCAAATGAAACTCGTACCAGGAATTGTCAGCTCTCTGCCCACAGGAAGTGAATAAGACGCAAAACTCGAGAGTGAAATTGCCTCCTGAACACCAGTGAGCTGTCTCAGTCGCCACTTTGGTGTCTCACATCCCCTTGCAGGATTTAAGGGTTATGAATGACTGTACAAAAAAATGAAAGTGGAATTGTTTTGGGCATATGAGCCCTGCTTAATGCAGCTTGTTAGACCCACTTCACTAACCTACCAAGTGTTTAAATGTTAAACACCGAATACACAAACACACATATACATGGATGTGAGCAGAGCAAACCACAGGCAGACATCTGTACTGGATCTAAATCTGAGAGAGCAGAGATCGGGATGCAGTGGTGGCGTTTGCTCAGGGCTGGGCAGGGCGAGGCACTTTAACTGGTCCAGTATCCTGACCGCTGACACTGACAGCAGGGCACGGACAAAGAAGGAAAAATGACAAGAGCAGAGAGGTTATGAGAGAAAAGACAGAAAGAGCTAGAGCAGATAGGGACAAAGGCACTGTGAGGGTGGAGAGAAAGACATGCAGCACAACAAAGATGACAGAAAAAAGGGGTGGACAAAGGGACGAAATGACAAAGGGGAGTTGAGGTGAAACAGGAGCATGTGTGTGAGGAATGTTTGTCTGAAATCACAGGAGAGAAAATGTGTAAGATACTCTTGTGGCTTTACAAGCCAGCATGAGAGTTAGAGTTTTCTCAATGAGTGGAAAAAAGAGAGAAAGGGAACAGGCATGGAGGACTGAGGGAAGAAAAAAAGTAAAAACAGTGGGAAGGAGTGGGCAAAGAAAGGAATGCAGAGAATCAGTCCTCATCAATCCAACATGAGACTGGCACACGGCTGAATACTGTGGCTAACTTTAGGACAGTGCCAGCGAAATATGACTCAGACATACAGAGGAGATGAGTCATCTGTGTGTGAGGGCTTCAGACAAATTACACCGAAGTCTTTGCAAAGTAGAAGGGGAAAATACAAACTAAAGTGCATTTGGCTGAGCGGCTACCTAATAAGGTCTGTTTATACCAATGTGAACCAGATGCCTACAGTGCATTCTCTCTGTCTCTCGCCCATGCTGCATTTGCCGAGTCACAGAAGGGTTTGGTGAATATGAACAAGCCTGAAATACTCTGGAAAGGAGTTCCTCAGCTGTGGAGTCATTGTTATCTGGGCCGCTCAGCTGTCTAAAGACCACAACACGAGAATCTCAGGCTGGTAAAATGCCCTCTAAACCTGCTCAAAACTCATTTTCTACCTTAAAGTACTCTCCTAACTGTTGGCATTCACAGTTGTATCTCTAACATCTTTTAGTTGATTTTCTTTAAAGTGATTGGTACTGCAATATCATCAATTTTGTACTATGGATGATTTCATAAAATAGATATGGATAAAGCTGTAATAATTTTATATATATATATATATATATATATATTCTGGAACAATATCATACATATGTTTTCTTATACTTCCCAACTCAGATTAAGGTAAAACTCATCCTCAGTTTAGCAAAGTTACATCACACTTTACAAGAGTTAGACTCCACCTGAAGCACCAAGAAGACCCCAGATGGTCCCTAGATTTCCATTAGGATCCCTGTACCTATGCAGCTAAACTACAGAAAGAGGACAGGGTTTGTTTATTCTACCCTATACCCAGAAGTTACAGCAATTAAGAAATTGGGTACATGGCAGTTGCAACATAGGTAATACTACAACATACACCAACGACACAA
The DNA here is from genome assembly GCF_965226575.1 of Pagrus pagrus. Classification (NCBI taxonomy): domain Eukaryota; kingdom Metazoa; phylum Chordata; class Actinopteri; order Spariformes; family Sparidae; genus Pagrus; species Pagrus pagrus. The sequence continues at coordinate 5,572,929 of NC_140186.1, forward strand.
GATGGTCTTGTTTTGCTTTTGACGGACATAACATGGTTCATGGAGAAAAAATACTGCACTGTGATGATATGAGGTGAAAAATAAATAATTAAATAAAGCCTATCATAAACATGGTGAGTTCAGTGGCCAGTAGGAATATCAAGGACCTTTACACAATGATTACTTCAATCGTGTTTCTTCTATTAGTAGTTGAAGAAGTACTGAGATCTTTAGGTAGCAAACTACAGCTCAGAAATACTTGGTTATTATTAAAAGACCTGCATTTAAAGCTTTACTTATGTACAAAAGTAAATATACAGTGAGCCAAATGTAAAATACTTATTATAGGGCTATTTCAGAATACTATTATATACTAAAGGATTATTATTATTATTATTATTATTATTATTATTATTCATTTTAGGATTAGTGATGCATTAACGTGTAATGCTTTAATGTTGCAGGTGGGCCTTTTTTCCTCTGGTTATGATACACTTGTAGGTAATTTAACTTTTAATAACAAAAAATGTATTAGTTGATTTATGTTAAGTATTACTAATGTAACTCTGCAAAGTAACTTCCAACGAAAACTATCATATAATTATATTACTGAACTATAAATATTAATGCATTCATGTGTAAGCCTCATTACTGTTGCAGCTGGTGAAGGTGGAGCTCATTGTAACTACTTTCAATACTGCAGGGTGGCTTCACCAATAAAAATATATCAGAATTGATCAGTTTTGAATTAATAGTCTGATTCTGCAAAGTAACTAGTGACTAAAGCAGCTAAAATAAATACAGTGGAAAAACTGCAATTAAAAAGCACTATATTTGGCTTCAAAATGTAGTAGGGTACATTAATAAAGTAATATAAAGTGGAAATAAATCAAATGCAAGTACCTCAAAATGGTACGCAGCTATGTTTGAGTAACGGAACCGTTACATGAGTCCGAAGTTACTTTAGTACGATGCACTTGACCAGCTAGCGTTACTTAGTAACATCCCACCACTGTTAGCTAACTAGTAAGCCTTAATTAGGTTATTTTAGTAGCCAATAACTTGGCTAAACCAGCTTTTTAAATATACAAAAATCCGCCTGCAGTTACACTTGCTAGTTGGAGCAATATAACATGTATGTTTAGCTTCCTAATTATGTAATTCACCGTATAGCACCTTTTAAAACGTAAGCTAATGTGGCATGTAACTAGCTTACGCCTTCAGCTACACACACACACGCACGAGTAAACAGCAGTCCATCACCGCAGCATTTCATCAACTAACAGAAGCATCCCGAAGCAGCACACGAAAAGACGAGACACGGAAACTAAATATTTGACAGCTAAGTTAGTAAAACAACAGACTTGAGACAGGCTCCTGTTTTACTCAGTGTCCTCAACTTACCTCGTTATGTTGTGAGGAGGTCTGTCGCACACACCACGCCAACCAACAACCAAGAAGCCAGGCGGTTAACTGTCAAGTTCTCTGTCGGGAAACGGTAATCCTCTCTTCAGCCCTCACGACCACCAACAAGCTCCGTTTACAGAAACATCTCCACTCCGTTCAACTCATGCAAAGTCCCCCCAAAATAGAAAACTTCATTACAAGCGACGGATTTCCATACGTAAAGTGCAGCTGAGTGGCTTGACTGGCAGAAAGACGGACTGACGCTTGTTGTGACAGCTCGGAGGATCAGCCGTTACAAATGTTGACAGTAGCGGAGTCAAGCTAGCGAGAAGACGAAGAAGAAGAAGGAGCTTCCGGTTATGGTTTACAAAATAAAAGTTCTGCATCACGATTTGAAGCCGATAAACAGAAAATGTTACATTTAATTATAATTTTTTTTGTCCTATTAATACTGTATTTATTTGTGTATGGACACTTCTTCTTCTTCTTCTTCTTCTTCTTCTTATTATTATTATTATTATTATTATTATTATTATGCTACTACTATAGAGCCAAATCATCTTTTTCCTTGTTTAAATTATATAAGATTATTCATTAGGATCAAAAAGATATTTTCATCAGGAAGTAGTAAATAAGAGAGTCCCCTTTTAAATGGCTTTATTTATTTATTTTTGCCCCTGTACACGACCATAGGGATGATGTTGTACACTTTTAAACTGTTTCCGGTCTCGTTCTAGCGGTTCATGTCACAGTCTATCTAGCAATAACAAATCACAGGGCGCCCTCTGGTGGTGATGTGTGGACCACTTTTTGAAATTCTTACCATAAACTGTAATTCAGGCCTGCTGACACACAGTGGAGCCACCTGGCCGTGGAAAATATGCCCATAACAGCCAAATAGGACTATTACACGGTGTAAAGGGTCTTCAAGCTCCATTAAATTGGCAATTTAATCTTTAAGACCACTGTCAAAGCATTACCTTCTTGTCTGTCATGAATCTTATCATTCAAATTACATAATGACAGTGACACCCACACTCCCAACCAAGTCAGTAAAATAACTTTTGCCTTTTTTGAAGCTGCTTATAAGTCTTATAAGTCTTTCTCTATGAAACCTTAGAGAGATAGAGGGAATAGAGAATAGAGAGAATCATATGAGACCTTAGACAGTCACCTCATTTTCCCTCAAAGGGAAAATCCATTCAAACACGAGGGCAGGATGTGAGAGTTATTAAGCCACCACCAGCAACTACCAGTAAACCAAAGATCAAGTATGATATGAAGTAGAACAATGATTATATCTTTATATTATATCATTTTTTCATTACTATATACTGAATTATTAGAAATATGAGAGGTTTCAATGAAAAGTTAAATATAAAGCTTTGAAATAAAGTCACACTGGTTTGAAAGCAAAACAAATCATCAGTTTACTTATTCATTACCTTTATTGACACTTTTATTACCTATACACTACCTTATATATTTTGATAGGCTGACGAGAGAAAGTGACTGCAGGTAGCAGGTAACACAACCAGTTAAGGTCAAACCTCTCAGAAAGTGAGACCAGGTTTTTCAGAATTGTTCGCTTCGTCTGCTCACCTCATGTGAGGGACCGAATCTCCCCCAAAACACAACAAAATGCTTTTAAGGGAAACCCACAGGGCTTTGGTACTCTTCGCTGTATTGCAAGCAGCCCAAAATAAACCCAATCTGACCTTATCACTGGGCAGACAAGGTCCAGGCAGGGGGAGGGAAGGAGGGAGAGGGATAATTCTTTATTCAGACGGGTCATTTTAGGGAAAAGAGAAAAAAAAAAAGCTCTGAAATGCGGCTGGTATGTCCGGATTGTTCCATATTTGATAAATAATTTCAGAAGGTCTGGAGACTATCAGCAGCACAGGCAGAACCTCTGACCCCTGGGCTTCACCAGCACAATGTGTGTGTACGCATTGTGCGTGAAAGTGTGTGTGTGTTTGTGCGTGTGTATTTACGCCCGTTGAACCCATTGTCTCTGAGTCTGTTATCATTATGCAGCAGTTTCCTGCAGCTGGGGCGAGGGAGAGGGAGAGACAGAGAAATAGGAATACACTCAATCATCAGATGCTCAACAATGAAGAGTCTATAAAGTTGACAAGCTCATCACTCCTGAGGCCAATTCCACTGACTTTCAACAGGACATTTTTTATGCTCTCTTTCATGTCGGGCATTTCCCTCCTCTCCTCTCTTCACTTTAACACATGCACACACACACATACAGGCTCCCACCCTGCTTATCTACCAAGCTGGTGCCCCAGACACAACCACAGTGTGCAAACAAACAGCTGACGTCATGGGCACACATGCACACATACACACAAGCTTTCCCATTCCTGGCCTGAAGTCACTGGGTTGGAATGCGATCAGAAATAGAGAGAGAGTGAAATGTGTGTGTGTGGAGGGGGTGTTTGTTTTTTGACAGGGTGACAGAGGGACGGGTGGGTAAAAAGGGACACGGAGAAGGAGGCGAGATGGGGGCACACTGGGGGAACGATGACGAGGGCAAGAGAGAGTGAAATCTTTGGAACAGATGTGGGGGCACACCTTTCAGACGGTGACACACACTGCCCACACGCACAGACACACACACACAACACACACACTGTCTGAGTCATGACCAGCGATCTCTTATCACGGCCTGATAGCCAGCACATCCACCAGGCAGACATATGCACACACTGCACTGCAGGTGTGTACACTACGGAGGTGTAACATTATGTAATGCTGATTATTTACACAGGGTAACTTTTATTTACATATGATGAATCTGATAAGACCTGGATGTTTATTTTGTTCCTAAATGAACAAGGAGGTTAATTCATCCAGGTCTTGTGTAACAGATTATTTATCTTTGAATATGAAATATATTGAAAGTATATTTTGGCATCTTGGTTCGAACTGCTCGCTTCCAGCTAATGCATAGGATTACCAAGGAAAAACAGTTTGTTTAAACATGAGACGTCATGGCACTCAACACTTTGGTGAGTTGGTGTTGTGAAAGCATGTACACGCGTAGTAGAAGTATAACCTGTGAGGGAAAACAGTGTTTTAAACCTTATTTTGGGCCAAAGCCACCAAACTTTTTAACTGTGTTTAATCAGATTTGACTGGTTATTCTGTACATACAGTTTCTATGACCCAGTGACCATTGAGAGTGAAGTCCTGGCTCTCTCCCATTCATTTACACAGGGGCCTGGTCTTGTTAACCCTAAAGAGTGACAATATATGATGATCAACCCATCGTAGCGTACAGAGCGACAAAGGACCCTCAGCCTAGAGACTGTGGTGTGTGTCATGTGTGAAACCAAATGTTAACAATCTTTTCCTAAAATAACCAAATACTTTTTAATAGCTCCAAAACTTAACAAAATTGTGCCCATTTTACAACGCTGACCATGTGTTAGGCTTCCTGACAGGATGCTTTGTGTGTCGCAAACAAAGGGTACCTTGTTTGTCTATATGAGACGCAAAGGGGCATGATAAACCGTTGTCGTAAATAATACATTATGACCCAATAACTGCAAAATTACTGACAATTCAATCAGCCTTTCATCTACTTTTAATTTAATTAGCTACTGTTAGCATGCTTACATGCTTAAAGTGATAGTTTGGGTCTTTTGGCACACAAGCGCAGCCTCCCACGTACTGTATTACGCCGCAGATCAACTGTTTGGGTCGGACTTTCAGAGGCAATGTACAACAACAAAAAAGTTCACTTAAACAGATATATAGGTATATAGAGGTGGCTGCTTCTCTGTTGGTGCTATGTGCTGCTTCTCCAGACAGGGGGAGAGCTGACGTACATCTACTGCAGGTAACACACTGACTACACGGATAAGTACCTCATACAACCCCACATCAAAAGACCCAAACAATCGCTTCAACATAAGCTTGTTAGCATCGTCATTGTGAGTATGTCATCAGCATTTAGCTTAAAACAATGCTGTGCCAATGGACAGTCTCACAGAACCACTAAGACTCTTAGTGTTGTTGAAGGAAACAGTATTATATTACTTTAGGATACATGATATAAATGTACTTGAGATAACAGGGAGTGATGTGGGATGACAGATTGGTGTGCCAAAGAAAAATCAATCAAAGTGCGACTGTGGAGTGACGCCACATGATACTCCTTTAAACCTCACAAAGAGACAGCTAAGTATCATTTTGGGAAAATTCAGATTTCTTGATCCCCTTTTTTGAAAAAGTTCTTCAGCTGTGAGCACATGCAAACAAAAAAAGAATTAGCATGGATAAGCTGCGAACTTTTTTGAGATAGTAAGTGTCGGGGCTCTGGTTATTTAAACCCTGCATGGAATTAGCATTAGCAAGTAGTGTGGAAGTGGGACGTAGCTTTCATCTCACTATCTACAGGTCGATTGAGCTTGTCGTGTGAGTGTCGCCATCGAGCTCACTGTCTGCCTGACCTGGCTGTCTGCCCGAGGCTTTGCTTCATTTATTCTAGGTCACGCTCGCTAAATATTTTATGACCCAAGTCTGGTGAGAAGCTTAAATTTAGATGGGTAAATCTGGGATGGAGTCCAGACATCTACGGTTACCACCTGACGAGTGTTTACACTGTGATTCAGCAGACTGAATACAGCCACAACAATCATGTGCCCTGCTGAGGTGTACTGCGACTCTGGCTGCAGAAATAACCCGGCTGGAGAAGAGAATAAGAGTTGAGAGTGCCCTCTAATTAGTACTTTTGGCACTTTAAAGACGACACCGCCCCCCCGACCACAGGCTCCATCTGCAAGGTTGTGCAAAGATCAGCTAAAAAATGATTTTCCCTTTGATGTTTCATGAGGTTATTAGTTTTAATTGTCAGTGGAATGCAGGAGGCCGAGCACTTGTCAGTAATTAGAGTTAATGTAAAAACAATTAAAAAATAGACATGATGATAAATTGCTATGACAACATTATATAATACATGACTTGCAAAAACTACCTAAACCCGATGTGACCCCTCCTCACCTAGATGCTGACCGTGGTGTGAGCGCCAGTGGGGTTTCCCTAATAGAGGAAATAAAGAAACTTCCACTGAAATGCTGATGAAGTGGCCATGTTGACAGCTACTCTGTCTTTTGTTCCAAACAACACCCCAATGTAAAGTCCTTCATGAGAAATCCGAGTGGCATTTCCAGCCTCAAATCTGTTTTCCTGCAGGAAGATGACACAGACTGACCTTTTGTAATTTATGGAATGTGCATAAACAGGATAGATCTTCCTTCCATAGAAGCCAACATGCAGTTTCAGCAGCGCAGATTACTTAAAGAGATGGTTCACCTGAATCGCTGAGCTTTTTCACTTTCAGTCCTAATGACTGTTGTCTTTTCTGGGAACTGTTTTTATTGGAACAATGGTCAACTAAGGAAATACTGCTAATAAATGTGCTGACAGCATGCTGTGTCACGGGACACTCTCTTGAGGGGGATGCGGTTTTTCTTTCACTATCATTCTTAAACGCCGTGCGCATCGTTTATCTCGATATCTGGACTCATAAAACGATTTGTTAACTGCCCCTTTAAGATGTATTTTTCACACCATTAATTAAGAAGAAGACCACAGAGTCTACATGCACAGAAAGAGGGATCATTTGCAATATGGGTCATGATCAGGGCTCAGCATGACATCACCAGCAGCATGGCACACATTTTTAATCTTCCCAGCCACAGACACAGTTGCCCCGCGTGGTCACGCTTAAGCTACCCCGAGATCAGTGTGACAGCAGCATACTGCGGGGTTAATCCGCTCCCAGTCTGACAGGACACTGACCTCACTGCAGTGATGTCATCAAGGTGAGTCAGAGATGTCTGTAAGAGAGTGAGGGTATTATGGTAACAGGCATGTGGCCTGTCGCAATGCTGTGGAGACTGTGTGACTTGTATTGTCACCCTGTGCAGACATACAGTAAATCTGTATTTGTTTAAAGTCGGCAAAGGGTGAAGTGGCTGAGTATGTGAGCTTTTTATAACTTTCAGCTCATCATTTAAGTTATACAGTCAAACTTTACAACACATCCTCATACCTAAATGACTGAATAGGTCAATTGTCAGCGTAACAGCGACACATGCACCAGACCTTTGTTGTATGGTCACAATTTCATTAGGTTTAGGCAGGAAGATTACTCGGTAAGGTTTAGGAAAACATTGCCATTTAGGTTTTAATCCCTATGTGAATTCTGTAACTTCCAATACAAACTTGCCTTGAGACGTACGTGAAAGGTAAATATGGGTTATAATGAGCTGCTGTACTTACGACCTATACGTTCGTTTTTCTGACGGGGACAGGCTCCAACTTTCTTCCTCACATCTCGGACTCTCTCCTGGAAGTTACAGCAACAGGCGACCAAATGAACCCGCCTTTACAAAGGTCTCGTCAATTTTTAGACATTTCAAAGCAGAAATGTTAAGTATTATATTTTAAATTCATAAGGTGGCCAGATATACGACTCGAGTTGTTGTGTCTGCTTGATGCGTAAATACGCAGTTTATTCTAAAACGCTCACCATAACAAGTTTACGAAGTGATAATATGCCAGTTGTGTGTTTACAGCTTGTTTGCGCCGCCACCATGTGGATTTATGGCTATGGAGTAAAATAAGCAGCGGGACAAACACACATAAAATATCAGACATTACACAGTTATGTGACTTTATGATGTGAGAAAGACAGACAAATGAGACACCGTCTCCGGCTGTGTTTGTGAGTGGTAGAGAGGCCGGTAAGTCCTTGTCACATACTGTCACTTATTAACTAAAACCTCCCTGTGGTCTCACCGGTGGGGAATTCTTCATCAGTGACATCACAGGTAGTGGACAGAGTACGAGAGGGAGAAGGAGGAGAGCACGGGGGGGTTCGGGCAGCCAGCGGAAAAGACTCCTTAAAAGGAGCTCTGTGTTGTTTTTCGTTTCGGTCCACCGGCGTCACACAACATCATCTCCACTTCCTCAGATTGTCTTGAGGATGAGTGGACCGGTAGGTGAGTACACATCACCTCAGTGTTGTTCCAAATCCACTGACTGTGGGAGGAATTAGCCACAAGTACCTAGTTGTATTTTTACAGCGTGAGTGGGTGTCAACTTTGACTCCTTTTGGTAATCATATCCCATTGTCACTTAATATAAAACTAGTGTCATGACCCCTCTCTTCACCTCAATGAGTGTATGTGTGTGTGTGTACTGTCGGTGTGGTTGCACTAAGGGCCTCCTGGTTGGTCGGTTTGAGGTGATTGCTCCCTCTGGATTGGACGAGAGAGATGACAGCAGCTTTCCCAAACCCCAGCTGATGATCCTTCTCCTTCCACTTCTGACAAACAAACAGGATGTTGTTCTGTGTGTGTGTATTTTGTAAATCTGTGAGTGTAAGTGAAGTAAGTTGTGACAAAGTAGAGTGGGAAGAGTGGGGAGTCACAACACGGGCCGTAACACTAGTAACACAATGAAATTCCTATTTTGGTTCAACTGAAATTCCATTTTCTTTTTATCTGATCTGAGCTGATAAGATCCTTGTTGTTGTTTTTAATTGAGCAGATGTGTTTCCAGCTAATCATTATGTCAAGAGAGATAAGTGGGTTGTTGGGAAGCTTATCTGGGTTCTAATCTTTTATTCAATTGGAGGGAGCGATGAGATGATGGAGGTTTAATGGAAACATTAACAGTTAGATTGAAAGATGGATGTTAGATGTTGGGATGGAAGGTTTAAGAGAGTTTAAATAATAGAGTAATATGTCTATAATGTTATTTAAACAAAGTTAGGAACCTATCTAGAAAAATGGCAATTTTCATTAGAAATATTAATAAAAAATAGAAAAAGAGGTGTGTCTCATTTAACCAGAACAGGAGGACAGTTCGACATTGATTTTGAGTCAATGCGTCACATGACCTGGAAGCTTTAGGGTCAAAAAGGGTCATGGAGCCATAAAATTGTTTTGTGTATAATAAAGGATCAGATAACCCGAACAAGGCAGTGTCCTTGTATTAGATCCGGTAGCATAATTAAGTAGCAATAAAGGATTTATACTAATTAGTTAATAAATTCACAGTTAACTGCTAACAAATGCATTATAATGTATGTATTCATCCTAATAAAGAAGCAAAACAGCTCAGTTAAGGTTTAATAATGACATAAAACACAAGTTAGTTTAACTTATTAAATGTGTCTGTAACATGAATGATTATAAGAAACTCATGAGCACTTTATTAGCAGTCTATAATCTGCTATCTGGTGTCTTATAAGTGCTTATAAATGCATTATAATCTATCAATTGATGTGTGTATGATGCTGTTATTAATGCTTATATAGTTTTATTCACTCATAATGGTTTTAATTAGCAGTTTAAGGACTCACAAGGACATTTTAACATTCGACAGCTATTGGAAGGATTGAAACGTTCTGGTACCGGGTTAATCACCTGTCAATCACTGCAGATAATGACATGCTGTGAGAGCATGGTCTGAAAGAGATGCATCATACTAAGACTGTTTTAGTCTATAAATAGCAAGAGGGCCGAATAGTGTGTAACGATGGATACGGCCACATCAAGACGTACACACAGACAGTGATTTAGACTTATTGAGGGGAACAGTGGGTTGTAAAAATGTGAGTTTAGACGATACGAAGGGAAAATGTGACATGATAAGTCTGATGTTTGCATGTGTGTGTGTGTGTGTGTGTGTGTGTGTGTGTGTCTGTTTTATTTCACCAGAAAAGCTGACTAAGACAAAATCCTTTTTCCGCAGTAATGACCCGAGGGAGCAGGTAAATTGCATTCTGCCAGGTAAAACCGCAGTCCTCCAGGATTTGGTGCCTTTCTTCAAGGCTTTTGTCTACGAGCAAGCCGTGGATACTAGTCATCCACTGCTCTGCTCCACTTTCTGGGGGATTAGAACCATCAACCTTCCAATATCATGTCTTCCTTTTCAAAGGATCACACACTGTTCCTTTGTGTGTGCCAGTAAGTTGTGTGCTCATTAAGCATTTTCTAAGGATGAATGCACACGTGCAAGTGTGTGCATGCATAAATGTGGGTGGGAGTGCTTCTGAGCATTTGTTTGCAGGTACCGTGCTGTACACATTTCAAAAAACAGTGCATCCCCACCTGGGTGCTGCAGACACCACAAATCTTCATCCCTCCCTCCCCCCCTCACTCACCCCACCACACCAAAGGGAGTCTCCCTGTGAGCTCATGTCTGGAGCTCTGCCCGCCTCCTGTCTGAAACAGGATAATACAACAGCATTGTTTTTTATCTGAATGTGGGCAGCATCTGTTAAATAAACTTGACTTTTGGGTTTGGGTAAGAGAGTGAACTTATCTCTCCATGGTTCCCAGTGTCTTTTACAGTAAAGATTAAAGTCGTGCTTGATGTCCTGAAAGATTACTCAGATCTGGCAGTTCTGGTCCTTTCAGCTGTTCAAGAGTCCCAGTAACTAAGGGTGATCGTGCTATTGTATACTGGCTCCTTGGCTCTGGCCCAGCCCTCCACAAAGCATCAGGTCAGGGAACAATGTCTTTCGATTTGCATGTCATCTTATGACCCACTTTTACTGAAAGTCTTTTCTCAGAAGCTGATAGCACGAACAAGCTAACTGATTCAAGGCAGCGGTAGACCAACAACTCTTGTGTTCTGCAAAGTAGAATTATTGTTTCTGTAAATGGAGTCTGGTGGATTTGGCAAGAGCGATATAGCGACTGTTTCTGGTCAAACACAAAGGATCCTACTCTTTAAACAAAGAAGGTCTATCTCTGTAGGGATCCTTTCCATATCAGACACTTACAATCTGAGCCTGTCAGTCGCAAAAACAAGAAGTTTTAGTGGCGTTCGAGCAAAGCTCATTTCACTGCAGCCGGCTGACGTGATCTACTAAAATAACTCCAAAACATTTTATAGCTATTTATCATTTAGACAACAAAATGTGTAATAAAAAAGAAGTGAGAGTCATACTCTGTAAACATATTTTGATGTGTAAAATATGTAGAATTCCCCCTAAAATGTAATTTATTCCAAGAAAAAATATGTAATTTAGTGCATGCAAACAGGAGCCCAGTGCCACATATTTAGCTAGCCTAATAATCCCTCCCTGTATAAAATGTAACTAATCTCTCCAGTGTTTGATACTTCTTGATATTTGCACAACATCAAGTGTCGGAAATGAACCTCACGTCACCTAAATGGCTAAAACGACCACACAAAATGCAGTTTATTCGTTTATCACGATAGATTTAATAACATTTTTGTATCCGTGCATGATTACGCGTGCATGTGCATATGTGTGGAAACTAAGGGTCAGGATGTCTAATGGAGGGCTAAACCCCAAAAGCAGGATCCACCCAGAGAGACTCACGCAAGCCTATCAATGGAGCCATTGATACATGAAAGGCCACGATGGATGGAGGGAGTGTGTGAGAGAGCGCGAGTGTCTGAGTGCGTTAGAGTGAGTGTGTGTCTGAGTGTGTGAGGGGAAGAGATTTACGAGAACAAATCCGCCAGATGTAGAGTGTGAAGCAAGCTTCAGACATTCATGTTTGCCTGGGTCACGACCTCGGAGAGAGTTTGATTTTTCCATGACCTGCAGACACAAGACGCATGTTTCCCTCCAGTCAAAACCATTCAACTGTCTTTCTTTTCTTTGACCCCTTCTTTTAACTTCCATCCTTTTATCTCGTGTCATTCAGCTCTCATTCAAGTCACTCAAGTGGACAACACACTAGATTCTTCAGGCATTCATTTGCAATGTCCAATATCACAGTGAAACCAGTGGAGGCAGCTTATTGTGTTGTTTCAGCATCACACACCTGCAGACGAACACTGTGATAAATTAGACTGAAGTCTTAAAAACTGCTTTGGCAGAATCTTCTCTCGAGTTTCTGAAACACTTTTAATGTTCATAGTCTCGTCTAAAGAAATGTTGCAAGTGAAGTTAACCGTGCTTTTTGAAAATGAGCCACCGAGTCGAAAGCAACAGCAGAGCTCACATTCATTAGTTACGTAAATGCTTAAATAAAACCCAATATTCACTGAGTCTCATATAACAGCCAATTTGTACTGCAAGGCACATGAACTAAAGGCTGTCCCCTAATGATGAAATTCAACATTTCCTGCAGATGTTTCAAAATAAAAGCTAGATACATGAAACCTTTGTGAGCTACCGGAAAGCTTCTAGGCCGACAGGTAGATACTTTATTCATCCATAGGGAAATCAATGCAGCAAAATACACATTTTACTATACGACACTCTACATCTTTGCAGAATAATGATAAATAATATAAATATCATATATAATATGATAACATGATAAATCCATCTGTCTTTATAAAATCAACACTTTTATTTTGACACTCCATTTTAGTACATAAGTGTACTGTACTTAGAGGATTATTACATCATCCATTTACTTGCAATTAATGTAATCGTGTATCACTTTCACTAGAAATTATTATTATTATTGCTTGCAAAGATATTAAAATACATCACTTCCTGAGTGTTGATAGTACAAACTGATACACTACCTTTTAACTTTTGTGACTTGGATCAACCGGGCTGAATGTATATGGAATAAATCATTGTGTACGTTGTTTTACATCCACTGATGACTGAAAATGCATCATGTTCACAGCAGCCGTGAACTCTTCTTCTCCTTCTTGATCTTTGCTGCCCTGTCTGTCACCTCTTCATATCGGCCTCATCTGTCCTCCCTTTCACTTTGTGTTTGTCTGTGCTAACTCTTCCACAGTAAGCGCTCCACTCTGTGTGTGGTACCAGCTGCCCATGTTTTGATTTTCACTTGTTGCTCTGTGTTTCAGCGCTACCTGAACTGTGGCTGACACTCCATTTTCATCCGGTACACCTCAGCGCGCACGCGCACACACACACACACACACACACACACACACACACACACACACACACACACACACACACACACACACACAAACACACACACACACAAACACACACACACACACTTAGAGGGATGTGGAGGTGAAAATGCTGCCAGCGATCATAAACATCGCTGACACATAAAAGAAAAGACAATAATGTCAGCTGACAGTTCTCTGTATTTGTCTGAGCGTGTTTTATCTTCTTTAAATCTAAAGTACAGTTAATGGCAAGAGTACTAAAGTATCTGTGTAGTGTGTACTCTGTGTGTTCATATAATGTGTGTTGACACGAACACACAATAAAAGACAATCAGAGAAAGATGGAAGAGGAACAGACTGGATTTTCAAAAAATGAATAGACGTGGAGGAGGGAGGAGCAGGTGGAGAGGAAGGGGTTAATTAAGACTGCATCTGAAGGCTGTGGTCCACGTGTGTGTGCAGTTTGTGTCTGTCTGTTGTGAGTGTGTGTGTGTCATTGTGCGTGTGTGTCACAGATCACCCTGTTCCTTCAGGGTTGAAGAGCAAGCGGATATTACTTTTTGGTCCATATCTGTGCTTGTGTGAGGAATGATAATAAGAGTCGTGCTCTACATCAAACAGCAGGGACTTTGGCCACCACACCAAACTACATAAACTTTTTTCCAAAGCTTTTATTCACGACATTAGAGGTAAGACGAAACTTTAATGATCCCCATAAAGGAATCAGGCTGCTGCAACAGCTAACAGAAACAGGCTACATCAAAGTGCATTAGACTATGATACTGTATACTATAAGACCACAACAAGAGGCGGTCATTTCAACATATACCACTTTCAACATTTCCACAGATTAAAGAACAATCTTCTTTCTTTCTTTCTTTCTTTCTTTCTTTCTTTGGTTGTACAGGAGTATCACTTTTAGCAGCCAATAGCAATGATTTTTTAGACAGTATGTATCTTAAAAATCCAGAAATACACATAAACCAAAGAAAGGAAATGTTAAGAGAACAAACTAAAACAAATAGTAAAGTAAATAGCTGGTAAGAGCAGTGGCAGATCTTCACTAGATATTGAGCGATTAAGGACATAGGCCTTTTTCATTGAAGACATTTTGATGCAACTCAATCACCACGTTAAATGTTAAACAAACCACAGATTAGTTGACTTTACATTTCGTTATGTTGCAACTTTAGATTGACTGAGGTTCAGTGTTAAATCTCATGTTGTGACAACACTGTGCTGCTGGTCTGGTTAGGGTAAACACAGCTGGAAACTGTCCCGACATCTCAATAAAATATTCAGTGTTTTCATGCTTAAAATGATGAAACCCCATCTTGAACAGTGGTCTCTGGCTTGGCATCCTCTCCACCTCCTGACATGAGTCATGACAAATCAACTAATATACATGTAATGTGAGAATGATATGAGACATATGATGTACAAATTTGAACATATCCATAATTTGCGGAAATGTTGAATGCCAATTCTGGCAACCAAGTCGTGACATGTCACAGTAGGAAAAGCACAGGTGTGATGGTTGAACTCCATTTAGGAGCTTCAGTTTCAGGCTCCTACTGTGCACGATGGCTCACTGTCACGACTTACTGTTATTAGTAATACATGTATTTTCCTCAATTTGACAACTAAAATGTCTGCTGTAAAAAAGGCCTATGAGCAAGTTTGCTACCCTGCAAACTACAAAGAAAAAGCACACTGAAGAAAACTTTAAAAAACACAGTTACAGTAGTTAAGTCACTGACAGCAAACCACAGGGTTGGGTTTTAATTTCAATGGAGAAGTAGTGAATGAAACAGCTTTGGCTGAAAGATAGCTTCCTCAAATTTGGGCCTTGGAGGTCAACGGCAGTTTAGTCATGTCGGTCAACACCACGTAAAAAAAGAACCAACCCAAAGGCCTTTTTCACGAGCGTTTGGTGGTTGATGTGGTGTAAATTTGTGTCCTGAGAGTGGCCCGCCCTTATTATTTTATCTAACAAGTGGTGACAGGTTTTAAAAACATTTAAAAAATGACCAAATCCTTGTGTAATGTAATTTGGATTCAAGCCAAACATGCTCGCTGATGGCGGTAGAAATAGAAAAATTTCCAAGAAGTGCTGGGATTAGTTACTCTGTGCTGGGCGACCATGGGAATGGAGTGAGAGGTGGATGCATGGATGGATGGATGGTGTAATGTAAGAAGGGGTCAGGGATTAGGTAAGCAGAGTGAAGGATTTCCAGACGAGAGAGTAATCTAGACGTGTCGATATTCATCCTCTAAGGGGAAAAAAAAAGAAAATACCGGGCCAAGGAGATTATCCTGATAATGATTGCATAATCTCGGTGTGTGTGCGTGTGTGTGAATGTGTGTTTATGGCGAGCAGACAGCACAATTAGTCACTCGCTCAGTCATGCCCTCGGGCTGCGACCAGACATCACACACACGTCACACCAGGCATGCAGCTTCAGAGCTACAGAGCTGCATGCACACTTTCACACACCAAACCGTGGATGAAAGAGCTGCGTGTTACTTTCTCAACCGTGGTTTGATAAGGAACTTGGACTTTCCCCTATCTCCACATCCTTCTTTCCTTCCCTCAATCCCTCTCCTCTCTCTTCTTTCCTTATTTCTACCAAGCGCTCCTCAATCCTTCCTCCATACTTTCTCATTCTCGCTTTAATCCTCCGTTCCATCATTTTTCCAACAGTTTCTTCTTTTTGTCTCCTTTTCATGACTTGCTTCTTCTTTCTTTCCGTCCATCATTCTCTCCCTCTTCTCTTCCTTCTCCTTCCTTTCCTCTTCTTCCCTCCTTTCCTTCTCTCATCCCACCTTCTCCTGACCTCTCTCCCTTTCTCTCCCCTCTTCCATCTCTATCCTCCCTCATCCCGTAATTCCCAAAACCTCAACCTCTGCAATCCAATTAAAGGAATTATCAAATTATCCTGCTAGACATATGATGTCATTCTTTTAACTATCTCTTCTCTAGTGTTCCTCCTCCTCCTCCTCCTTCCTCTCTCCTTCTTTCACACGTTCTCACTCTTCTCACGGTTGACTTAGTGAGGTCAGTCCCTTTGAATCCCTCATTTTCTTCCATTGTCTCAGTGCTGTAAATTCCCCCAATCTGTTTTGTTGGAATAGTCTTTTCCATAAGCTACAATGGGTCATTAAACACTAGTGTGTGTGTGTGTGTGTGTGTGTGTGTGTGTGTGTGTGCTCCCTGGGAAAAATGGACATGTTGCATTACTCTTCTGATGAAAATAATTTTTTTAAGATGTATGTGTGTGTTCATCTGATAATAATTGATACTTGCGGGGGAAAAACTGTCCTTGTAACTTTGTTTAATGCCCGTGACATTGAAAGATTTGGGGAAAACGCCCCTGGTGTGAGCTCTTGTTCTTGTATTTCACCTTGCTCATGTCATTATGATTTTAATTAAAGCATGAAATATTCACATTACATTGTGAGGTCACAATATGTGAGCCACAGGAAATTGTTTCCATTAAGATCCAGGGAGAGAAATGGTGAGATCCAGGCTTGAGTTTGAGTTTTGATCGGAAAAACAACGCTGCCCTGTAGTCTTAAAGAAAATGCTAGGTTCATACAACTTGGTCAAGATTAAAATCAAGATCAAACTGGTTTAAAACAACATTATTTCGAAGATAAAATGGATACAAATGGTTAAACTTAAATGGCACTCAGCAGAGTGCATACCTCTGCCAAAGCCCAACAGTCCCCTTTTGTGCTCACTCATAGTTACCAGCCACCAAAATACGCCTGCTTTTTTCCATCAAGGCCACCTGCATTATTCCCTGAGAAATAATCCAAAAAGTTGAAAAAACACATCTTAAAATCTTAAAGAAAGTGAGAAAAACGTCCAGGAACCATCCTTTTATCCGGATCCACATCAAAAGTTAATGGGGTCTATTCTGGGCCGAGACCCATCCTCCATCGAAGTGTTGTGGAAAGTTGTTCCGTAGTTTTGGTGTAATCCTGCTGACAAACCAACCTACCAACCAACCAACCTACCAACCAACCAACAAATTGACCAACCAAAATTATTTCAAAATTAAATGGAAATCAGTCTAATATTTGTTGAGATATATTCAGTCTGAACCAAAGTGGAGGACTGACCCTCCAGCCAACCGTCTGAAACCAATAATTACATCCCTTGAGCCAAAAACAGTCAAGAAAATGGAAGATGAATTGGTTGAAGGTTGAGGCTTGTCCAAACCTGCTGCCAAGAGGGAGAGGAGCAGTGCATCTTAATGGTAAAAAGATAAGATCCATACAAAGATTAACTGTCATTTCCATGTTTTAACAGCTCAGTTAAATTGCATAATGCATATTTGAGAGTGGGGACGAAAAAGCCCCCCAAACTCTTACTGGACTACTGGTAGTGATACAATATGAAGTACTTTATGTGTACTGTACTCATGTGTACCTGTCTTAATCCATACACGCGCACAACAGCTGCTCCATTGATCTCATGGGATCGTATGAAGATCAGGATTGCCATTATTATTGGATTTAGAAGATTAGCACACACCTGCATGGCAGGACATTAGAGAGCTCCTAGAAAATGGTGTTTCACTGTATGTGTGTGTGTGTGTGTGTGTGTGTGTGTGTGTGTGTGTGTGTTGATGTGTATCACACACTAAACCATCTTGAAAGGGAGAGAGATGAAAGAAAATTTGGCCATTTGAGCCGCTTATACTTTCAGCTTCCTGCTATTACCCTCCGCCATTGATCGATTCCCTCAGAGGGACAAAAGAGCAGAAAAGAGGGCAGTGCTGCTTCATTCATCCACCTCTGGCATTGTTTATGGACTTATCTGGAGAGAGGGAGAAGACAGGTCTGCGGTTGTCTGGTGTGTTGCCGATGTTCAGAGGAAGTCGTCTCATGTAAACAGGAAGCAGCGAGGACAGTGGATGTGACAGCGGTGGGGGGAGTGGAAGTCAATCCAGCATCCAGCATCAAACACACACACGCACATTAAGAAAAGTAAACACAACATTAGTGTTGAAGTGAAATCTAAGATAATACATGCAAAGAAATCATGAAATCATATAACCACAGCGGCGTTTGACTGACATTTGAGGGCCAGCATTGCTAGAGGATGTACTAATTTGTGTCACACAGCCTACAAACGCTGATGTAAAAGTTTTTTCAGCTTTTTTCAACAAGACTACTGAGCATCTCTGTTGTCCTGTTAGACATCTGTCCCTTTACAACATTCAACATTTGGAGCAAACCTGAAACATTTGAATTTGATTATCACGGCAACAGTAGAAGTTTGAAGCTGTGGGATAAGCGGGAACCCTAGCGGGGTGAGCTGTAACAAAAATACCGTGCATAATCAATGGGCTGCATACCACTGGCGTAAACCCGGAAACTTTTTTGGCGTTAGCACTAGGCAAGCGATTCTTGTTGGTCCGAATAGGCAACATCTTCCAGATCTTATAATAGACTTCATCCATGCATCGGCCCCCAGAAGGTTCACTGCCTTTACAGCTATTTTTACTGCCCACCTACACATAAATTACAGTTCATGGCATTAAAGACACCACCGTGTGAGGCATAGAAAAATACAGCAAAGCATCCTCCTTTAACAACTATAAACACAGCTTTATTAAACTCGAGTTAATGTACAAAATGCCACATATATTTTACACCATGAAGTAGCAGAAGAAAGAAAGGAATGCACTAATGCAGTCATAGAAATACTCTTACTGTACACACCCTACTGCTAGATTGACATTTATAAGGTGTATGGTTTCTGGCATGAGTACACACACATGAAACAGCACGCACCATGAAGTATTAATATCAAAGAATGAAGGGAGGGTGGGAGAGAGAGCGCAGGAAGTCCCCTTAATCAGATAGTGTTTGTGGGGAAAGAGTGGAAACCCAATGCCCCCATTACCTTATCACATACCGTAGAAACGGGTTAGGTTGTCACAGTGTGTGTGTGTGTTTTGCCTGGTTAGACTTTAAGCGAAGGTGCATTCCAGAAATAGTTTAACCTCAGAGTCATTTTCTCCTTCAGCCTCCCTCTCTCGTTTTCTCTCTCCCTTCCCTTCCTCCATCCCTCTGTCTCCCCTCTTCATCTTTTATTAACCCCCTCACCTGCCCCTACAGTTCTGACCCATTTTTTAATCCTTCCTTTCTTTCCAGGAATCATAAGAGCTCTCCAGCTGAAGTGATTTAATTATTTTTCTGCCTCCGCGGTGAATTAAACCATTTCAAACACTAATTTCAAGACATGCATTGTAACCAAACACAGTAGCCGACATGCTTTTGAGGTACAGTACACGCTTATACAGCTAAATCACAAAATAAAATAATCATACTGATGTTTGCAGCAAAGAAATGTGACGAAACCAATGCTAACTCTCAACTGAGCCGTTCCTAAGGTCTCAAATCTGCAGCTCCTGGACGCACAGCATTCAGTTTATAAAGAGCATTGTATATTTTTCGATGTTAACCTGTGTCCCCAGTTTTGACTCACAAAATACTCAGACAATGACCCCGACTATACGGGGTCATACACACCCATACGCACAGACCCAATATACTGGAATCTGTGTGTGAAAGGATGAGTTTGTCCTGAGAGGTTAGTATTCCTCCTCTGCTGACGCATTTCCCCTGCTCCACATGTCCGTACAGACTTTTCTTAGCAGCGCTGTAAAAACCGCAACTGTGCAAATTTGCACAGAAAAACCACCAAAACTTCCCCAGAAGGCAAGTTTAGGGAAGTGGCTTTCCTTTCGAGGATGTGTGATATGTGTATTTGCGTCTGCCGTACGTGCTTGTCAAGCTCCGCTAGTGTGCGTACGTGTGTGTGTTCATCATTTAATCCTTTTTGCGCGCTTTCTGTGACACTTGTGACGCTTTGTTCCAAAATTAAGAAGTCGGGTCCGAGTTCGTTTTTGTCTGTTTGCCCTCGTGGCGGGAAAACAAACCCCCAGCTGGAAAGAGCTGCGGTCGTGCCTCACTGAAAAGTCGTTCATCTCGAAAGGTTAACTGCTGGAGTCACAGAGGTGGGAAACACAGGTGCAGGAAAGTTTTGAGTTATTTCAGATCTCTGAACGTGTGGTGTGTATTTATTTTAAACTGTGAGAGGAAAGAAACTGGCAGCAATTTATCAGATGGATGTACAATTTCTTCTTCGGGGACAAGTTAGCTGTACATGCAGAGATTGCACCAGTGACATTTCACTTACACAACAGTCCCTCTCACCACGACCCTGTCACCTTAACACCTCAACACTTAACCCTGATTCTCGCTACACAAATTTCTGTTATGATGTTCAACAGGATCTAAATGTAGTGCAAATACGGGGCTCGATTTCCTACATCTGTCTTTGCACAAACACATATTTTTTCTGTGAATAAGCAACAAAGTTTAACATGATCAGAAAGTAAAACTGTGCTTTTGAAAACTGGATCCTAGTTCTACATTTATCAGTTCTAATTAATTTAAAAAAGCGGAAGCCAGTTCAGCGGACTGTCCAAAATGTCGAAAAAGGGGGATTTATCTGATCCGTCACGCAGGACAAAAAAAGGATTTCAGTGGGCAGAGGGTAACATTGGCATTCATTTTCTATGTTAATGACTCAGTAGTCAGATGTCACCGATCGGCAATGATGAAAATACAACAACCCTTTTCCGGCACGATGCTACGACGTGCGTTGAAGTTAGGGACGATGGCGTGCAAATTATTTTCCATCCGTCTCCATTCAAGCAGCGCACATCGTTCAGTCGGCAATGCATTCGAAAGAAAGACTGGCAGTGCGCATGTGCAACCTCTCGACAGAGATAAGAAGGAAGCGAGATGTAGAGTTGCAGATTGAGAGTTCAGTAAGAAAACCAGTTTTAATGTCTTCTGGATGCAGTCTGGTGAGGTGTAAACGATCTGCTGCTTTCTACTGTTGTCTGTTTTCCACCGTGTTTGTTAAGTCGCGCGTGACACGACCGAAAAAAAAAACAGAAAGGCAAACTCGTCTCCAGGCAATGAGAAAAGAGTCAATCACCTGTTTTTTTTAGGACAAATCTGCATATCTTATACGCACAAATTTCAGTGTGAAAATGGTATAAATCTTAGTTTGTTGTTGCCTTTTGCGTCCTCCAATTCACGTTTGAGTGAGTGAGAACCAGAGCAGAAAATTAAAACATTTCAGCCTGAGGGGAGCAGAGAGGTGGAGGAGGTGCTTCCCTGTTTCAAGGCCATCATTTGTTTTTACAACGGAAAATCCTGTCAAAGCTTCACTGGGCTAATTTCCAGACAAGGTAGGTCAACATTGCTTCACACTCTGATGAAAGTCTCAGTCATTACCTCTTTATCTTTTTTTACTCTTAATTGGTCCCTTGAAAGATGGAGGAAGAAGACAGGGACCCTCATTCACACTTGGCAACTTTCCTTCTTCCTATCAGCTCTTGTCAGCAAAACAGTGAACGTGTTATGAAAGTGCATGAAGGAGCTGTTTGATGTATGACACCAAGACCTTATAGGAGACCTATGGAGAACACTTGGTGGCCTGGTTGTGAAAGGATCACAAGGCTACGAACAACGGGAGGATTGAGAGTGAGGAAGAGGAGGAGGAGTGTGCACAGACTTCCAACGCCAAAGGGCGACCCTCGTGAAGCTTCAGAGGACTTGGAGGACTTGGAGAGGAAGGGGACCATCCTATAGCAATACAAGGGGAAATTCCCACCAATTGAACGCACCACCCCTCAGATCAAAGTCGGGTGAGTGTGTGTGTATGTTTTGTATGTGTGTGCGATAAAAGCGCTACACCTGTGAGCAGAGCCACCTGCACTTTAAGAGGCGAGGAGAAGAGGAGCTCAAAGGTGTTGAGGAATGCAGGCATTAAAAACTGCTTGGAAATATGACACTGTCATGTTGCGGAGTAACCAAGCAGAGCCAAACACCGTTTGTTTTCATGGTAATGGCTCACATACTTACATACTGTATACACCTGTTACAGCAGGCTGGGATCAGAAGCATGTCGGCGGAGGTCATTTCAACAGGGTTATTGTGCTGCCTTTTAACTGGAGCTGTATGTAAAGTTGTCATGTTAATGTAAACCAAGATCACTGGATCATTGTACAATTGGTACCATTGATGACAACATTATTAAAAATTCAACAACTAAAAATCAGACTCGTTTTTTTCCCTTTCATGAGTTTTGCTTCACACCTGCCACTTTGATCGTCCTGGAGGGAAATGGGTTGAACGAATTTAAGATGACTTTTGAAATGTCTCAAAAAAGATGAAGGTCGAGAAAACGCAAGTTGCTCACTACGTCAGAACTTCATGGGGAAAGATGTTTCCATCTCACATTAAGTGCATTAACTCTTTTATGACAAAATCACCTCACGTTGAGCGTAAAGATTTTTTAAAGGTGCAATTTGTAAGAAAAGTAGATTTTTCAGTCTCATTCCCAACTCGTCGGATAATGACGCTCTTAGTTTCCCAACTCATCAAAGGGTTACAATCATAACGTGTCAGTTTTTGACAAGTTGGGGAACTAAAAGTGTCATTATCAGATGAGTTGGGATTGAAACTCAAAAATCTGATTTTCTTACAAATAGCACCTTTAAAGGATAACTACCGTTTTTTACAACCTGGACCTTATTTCTAGCATAAAATACGATCATTTACTCACCCAGATAACTTTGGTGTCATTTGGCGTCGTTCAGACGAAATTAAAACCAGTGGAGCGCCGGTATATCTCATGACAAAATATTGGTGAAATGAACTAGTTTCGTGGCAGATAATGCTCATAGAGGCTGCGCTTCAGTGCCCCGTCACTCGCATTATATGGATATACCGGCGCTTCACTGGATCTAATTTCGTCTGAACGACTTCAAATGACACCAAAGTTATCTGGGTGAGTAAATGATAATATTTTATGCTAGAAATAAGGTCCAGGTTGTAAAAAACGGTAGTTATCCTTTAATGCAATACTTAAATATAACGATTGAAACAGTCAGATGCAGAGATTCTCATTCATGCCTCCAACAATGTCAGAACAATGTAAAAAAAATAATTTAAAAAAAAGCTGCAAAAGTTCTTATTAAAACCCCAAATTTGAACTGAATAACATAGACTCTGTTCTTATTTTGATGACCACCTGTTTTGAAACTGCCACTCACTAAATTACCTATAAACTACTTAGACCTTCCCCCACATACACTCGGATCACAGGATGGAGGCTATCTCATGAATCCAAGTCCAAAGACTAATAGGCAATCCACTGGTGGAGCATTTTTCTTACCATGCTCCGCTGCTGAGTGTTGAATGCTTTATCTGTTGTTGCTCTCTGTCCGTTTGAGCTCCTTATTTTCTTGTAAGAAAATGTATTTGTTACATTTCATCATTTCAAACTCAAAACAGGCTTTGCTTACATTGCGGTGTATCGTAATGTGTCATGTGTCAGAGTGCTTTTAATTTATTAGCAACTCAATACAGTAAATCTTATGTTGCATCTCATGTCACATACTGTCGCACAATAATAAGTAATATACTGTACAAATAAACATCCCATTATAAACCGCTGCACTGGAAAACGTCCAGTGTCATACTTTAATGTATTCTCTTGTAAAATGGGTTTAAATCTCAGAGAAATGTCTGTGCGGCATGTTTTTCTCTGTTTCTCTAACCCTCTGTGAGCATCCGCCTTCACCTCATTAACCAGACTCATGAGCATTAACACCAGACTGTCACTCCCACACTCACCCTTTAAGCTGTTTAACGCAGCACACTTTGTCAGTGTCCCCTGCCGTTCTTTGCGCATTAGACTCCGTTGTTCTCGCTCCTGCATTCTCGTAGTGTTTAAATATTAGCTGAGCTTATTTATGAAAGATGCTGCTGGCCGACATCTGTTTTGTTATTGGTGATTTACGTGTGTTCGTATATGTGCTTGTGTTTGCAGATGTGGGTGGCAGTGGGAGTCGCTGCCTTCCTAATGTGTGTCAGGTCCTTTTCCTCTTTCATGTCAGATGTTATGAGACACTAAAGGAGGTCAGAAGTCAAACGTCTCTCTTGCTCACACACACAGTCGCTGTCAGTCTCTCTTGTTTTCTCTCTTCCAACAGTCATGAGTCCTGAACTCTTCTGGTGGCAACATCTTTGAACGCTGGAATGTTTTCTTGACTGATTCAGATGAAAATGGCTGCAATGTCTGAGTTTTGGTTTTCTTTAAGTTGTACTGTAAGTCTACAACATGTCCCCTGTTGGAGGTATGGCTCAGTGGTAGAGCATTTCTGCCCACTATGCTGACGATGGGTGTTTGTTTACCTTTCATCCCCACCTTCAAAAATCATTTGGGTGTACGTAGGTGAGCAAAACTGTTTTAGAGTTGAAATCCATTGTGAGTGAGTTTATTCATGTGGAGGATGCCGAATCAATAGGTTGCTGATCAATATTCACACCAACATCAGGGGGTGTAGCTCAGTGGTAGAGCATTTGACTGCAGATCAAGAGGTCCCCAGTTCAACTCTGGGTGCCCCCTACAAAGCAAATGTGGCCAACTCTTTGCTTCAAGCACAGTTCTTCAACTGAGCAAAACACATGTTGAGCACATTAAATTAAAGTATAACTGCGAGCCCTTTGCACAGTAAATTGTGTTTACAGATCTTGAATACTAACGCATATGAAGAAAATCAAAGTTTTTGCTGATGAATAACGTCCACATTCATAATATGGGGGTATAGCTCGGTGGTAGAACATTTGACTGCAGATCAACAGGTCGCTAGTAGTAGACTTTTTTTGTTCTGGTGGTCCATTTTCTAAGTCTGATCTAAATTATTTTCTCTTTTGTGTTTATGACTTGAGAACTGGTGGAAAACATGTTTTGCCAGGATAATCTTTCTAATAATAAAAAAAAACATTTCAAGATTGGTGAAAAATACTTTTTCGGGAGAAAAAAAAAATCTTCTGTGAAACTGAGTAAAAAAAATGACCGGACAAATTTCTTTTCCTGGAAAAAAACAAAGGGACAAAAAATCAGGAGAAAAACAAAGCAATATGTATGAGGGGGTATAGCTCAGTGGTAGAGCATTTGACTGCAGATCAAGAGGTCCCCAGTTCAACTCTGGGTGCCCCCTGGGAAGCTTGCTTCTCCTTCAATTCAACTGAAAGTCTGTGCTATATCCAGAACATGAAATGTAACTACAAACCTTTCACCACCACTTTAAAGTGTTAAAGGATGATTCATGTTAGTGGAGAACTTTAGCACTTATTGATTCAGATGAACTTGGTGTTTACTGTATTTGTAAAATTTTACATGGTTACCATCAATAACATACAGAAGCCCTGAGGGGAAAGTAGACTTCTTTTTCTGGTGGTCTGTTTTCTAAGTCTGATCCAAATTATTTTCTCTTCTGTGTTTATGACTTGAGAACAGGTGGAAAACATGTTTTGCCACGATAATCTTTACAATAAAAAAAAAAAAAAAAACATTTCAAGATTTTTTTTTTCCATCTGTGAAACTGAGTAAAAATAAAAATACTGGACAAAGTTTTTTTCCTGAAAAACGTGGGGGTATAGCTCAGTGGTAGAGCATTTGACTGCAGATCAAGAGGTCCCCAGTTCAACTCTGGGTGCCCCCTAACTTGCCTTTAAATTAAACAGTCTAAAGTTGGTCTGACCACACCTGCAATACAGAGAGCCTATAACATGTTAAGCGGCCTGTCCACTTGCCAACGTGTACTGTGGTAGACTTTCTAGTCTGATCTAAATTACTTTCTCTCGTGTGTTCATGACTTGAGAACTGGTGGAAAAAATGCCATGATAATCTTTCAAATTTAAAAAAAATATTTCAAGATTTTTTTTTTCATCTGAGAAAAACATTTTTTTCCTGGAATATTTTCCTTCCTGGGGGACAAAAAAAAAAAAAAAAAAAAAAAAAAAAAGTGTAGAAAAACATTTCCTCAACTATGTGGGGGTATAGCTCAGTGGTAGAGCATTTGACTGCAGATCAAGAGGTCCCCAGTTCAACTCTGGGTGCCCCCTGGGAAACTTGCTTCTCCCTCAATTAAACCAAATGTGTAAGTGCTGTATCAAAGACATTTTGACCAAATAGACCTGTAAAAAAATGAAACTATAACTCCTTTTGGGTGCCCTTTCTCATGCCAGTGAGTTTATTCAGAGACGTTACCTGTGACATACATTCCTGCATTTCTTTTCAACTGGGTTTGTTTCAGATGAAACTCATGAATTTGCCTGTTTTGCTATTTTGTCTATGAACAAAAGGGAGGATGAGGATGTATCATTCAAGGGAAGTGCTTCAGACTGTCGACCTGGAGGATCTGGAGGCTTTGAATCATGTGGTGGATGCCAAATCAAGAGTTTGCTGATCAATATTTGACAGTGGATGGGGGTATAGCTCAGCGGTAGAGCATTTGACTGCAGATCAAGAGGTCCCCAGTTCAACTCTGGGTGCCCCCTGGGAAACTTGCTTCTCCTTCGATTCAACTGAAAGTCTGTGCTATATCCACAACATGTAATGTAGCTACAAACCTTTCACCACCACTTTAAAGTGTTAAAGGATGATTCATGTTAGTGGAGAACTCTAACACTTATTGATTCAGATGAAGATGGTGTTTACTGTATTTGTAAAATTTTACATGGTTACCGTCAATAACATACAGAAGCCCTGAGGGGAAAGAAGACTTCTTTTTCTGGTGGTCTGTTTTCTAAGTCTCATCCAAATTATTTTCATGATAATCTTTCCAATAAAAAAAAAAAACATTTCAAGATTTTTTTTTACTGGACAAAGTTTTTTTCCTGGAAAATGTGGGGGTATAGCTCAGTGGTAGAGCATTTGACTGCAGATCAAGAGGTCCCCAGTTCAACTCTGGGTGCCCCCTAAGTTACCAAGATTCAAGTTATGAATATATATGTTCATAACTTGAGATTTTTTTTATTTCATGTGTGTGGAAAAATACTTTTTCGGGAGAGAAAAAAATCATCTGTGAAACTGAGTAAAAAAAAAATGACGGGACAAATTTCTTTTCTTGAAAAAAAAACAAAGAAAAAAAATCAGGAGAAAAACAGTCATATGTATGTGGGGGTATAGCTCAGTGGTAGAGCATTTGACTGCAGATCAAGAGGTCCCCAGTTCAACTCTGGGTGCCCCCTATATTGCCTCTAAATCAAACACCATCAAAAGTTGGTCTGACCACACCTGCAGTACAGAGAGCCTGTTACATGTTAAGCAACCTGTCCACTTGCGTACATGTACTGTGCTAGACTTTCTAGTCTGATCTAAATTATTTTCTCTTGTGTTCATGACTTGAGAACTGGTGGAAAACATGCCATGATAATCTCTCCAATTGAAAAAAACATTTCAAGATATTTTTTTTCATCTGTGAAACTGAGAAAATTTTCTTTCCTGGAAAAAAAAATTCTGTAGAAAAACTTTTTCTCTCTGGGGGTATAGCTCAGTGGTAGAGCATTTGACTGCAGATCAAGAGGTCCCCAGTTCAACTCTGGGTGCCCCCTGGGTTCAACTCTGGGTGCCCCCTGGGTTGAGCTGGGTGGGTGCCCCACTTTTCTCTCAATTCAACCAAACATATGTGCTGTATCAAAAACATGTTGAGCAAATAGACCTGTAAAAAATGAAACTACAACTCTTTTGCCCTTTCTCATGCCAGTGAGTTTATTCAGAGACGTTACCTGTGACATACATTCCAGCATTTCTCTTCAACTGGGTTTGTTTCAGATGAAAGTCACGAATTTGCCTGTTTTGCTATTTTGTCTATGAACAAAAGGGATGACGAGGATGTATCATTTAAGTGAAGTGCTTCAGACTGTCGACCTGGAGGATCTGGAATAAAAAAACAAACATTTCATGACTATTTTTTTTCATGTGTGAAATCAAGTGAAAAATGCTTTTTCAGGAGAAAAAAAACTTCATCTGTGTATTAATGTATTTGTAAAATGTCACATGGTTACTGTCAATAACATACAGAAGCCCTGAGGGGAAAGTAGACTTTTTTTTTCTTCTGGTGATCCGTTTTAAATGATCTGATCTAAATTATTTTCTCATCTGTTTATGACTTGAGAACTGGTGGAAAATATGTTTTGCCAGGATAATCTTTCCAATAAAAAAAAAAAACATTTCAAGATTATTATTTTTTTCATGTGTGAAATTGAGTGAAAAATACTTTTACAGGAGAAAAAAAACCATTTCAAGATTTTATTTTATTTTTTTCATCTGTGAAAGTGAGTAAAAAATAACTACTGGACAGTCTTTTTCCTGAAAAAAAAACAAAAAGACAAAACATCAGGAGAAAAACAGAGTCATATGTATGTGGGGGTATAGCTCAGTGGTAGAGCATTTGACTGCAGATCAAGAGGTCCCCAGTTCAACTCTGGGTGCCCCCTAAATTGCCTTTAATAAAAACATCATCAAAACTTGGTCTGACCACGCTTGCAGTACAGAGAGCCTTTATCATGTTAAGTAACCCGCCCACTTGCCAATGTGTAATGTGGTAGACTTTCTAGTCTGATCTAAGTTATTTTTCTTGTGTGTTTATGACTTGAGAACTGGTGGAAAAAAAGCCATGATAATCTTTCCAATTAAAACAACATTTCAAGATTGTTTTTGTTTTTTTCATGTGTGAAATCGAGTGAAAAATACTTTTTCTTTTTTTTTTTTCTGGGAAAAAAAATTGCCAAGAAAAAAAAATATTTTACTCAGTTTCACAGATTTTTTTTTCTTGGCAATTTTTTTTCCCAGAAAAAAAAAAAAGAAATGAGGAGAAAAACACTTTGTATGTATGTGGGGGTATGGCTCAGTGGTAGAGCATTTGACTGCAGATCAAGAGGTCCCCAGTTCAACTCTGGGTGCCCCCTTCATTGCCTTTATATCAAACACTGTCTAAACTTCGTCTTACAGCATAAGGCTAAACACACCTCTAGTACAGAGCCTGTTACACGTTGAGCGACCCGTCCAGTTGCCAACGATACAGCACTTAGAATTACGAAGACCTTGGTGACTGAGAACTTTCATCAACATGTTGAGCAAATGTGTTTGTTGATGGTTGTACAGATCAATCATATATTAGAAGGTAGCTCTTTTGTCAGGCCCTATGCTCAATGCTCTGGTGATTAATTTGTAAAGTTTGGGTGCCCTTTCTCATGCCAGTGAGTTTATTCAGAGACGTCACCTATGACATACAGCATGAGAGCATTTCTCTTCAACTGGGTTTGTGTCAGATGAAAGTCATGAATTTGAAAGTAGACTTTTTCTTTCTGGTGGTCCATTTTTTAAGTCTGATCTAAATTATTTTTTCTTGTGTGTTTATGACTTGAGAACTGGTGGGAAACATGTTTTGAAGGTCCAGGAGAAGACCTGTGCTTGAAATAAAGGTGAAGGCCACACAATGAAGGGGGCACCCAGAGTTGAACTGGGGACCTCTGGATATGCAGTCAAATGCTCTACCACTGAGCTATACCCCCACATAGATGGCAAAAGTTTTTCTCTTGATTTTTTTCACAGATTTCTTTTTCCCCCTGAAAAAGTAGTTTTCACTTGATTTCACAGATGGAAAAAAAAAATAAATCTTGAATTTTTTTTTATTTTTATTGGAAAGATTATCCTGGCAAAGCATTTTTTCCACCAGTTCTCAAGTCATAAACACAGAAGAGAAAATAATTTAGATCAGACAAAAAAAAAAGTCTACTTTCCCCTCAGGGCTTCTGTATGTTATTGACGTTAACCATGTGAAATTTTACAAATACAGGAAGTAGTATACACCAACTTCATCTGAATCAAAAAGTGTTTAAGTTCTCCACTAACATGAATCATTCTTTAACATTTTAAAGTGGTGGTGAAAGGTCTGTAGTTACATTTCATGTTCTGGATATAGCACAGACTTTCAGCTGAATTGAAGGTGAAGCTGGGGACCTCTTGATCTGCAGTCAAATGCTCTACCGCTGAGCTATACCCCCATTTTAATGTGAAAGTGTTTTTCTCCTCAATGTTTTTTGTTTTGTGTTTTTTTCTGGGAAAAAAAATTTGTCCAGGAAATTATTTTTTTTTACTCAGTTTCAGATTTTTTTTTTCTCCCTGAAAAAGTATTTTTCACTCGATTTCACACATGAAAAAAAATAATCTTGAAATGTTTTTTTTAAATTGGAAAGATTATCATGGCACTAAATTGAAATACATCAGCTCACACAAGACCTCTCAACATGCTTAAACACACATGTCTGTCACAGATGTACACAGTGTTTCACTTTTTTACACAAATGAAGGAAAACTTCATGGATTACATTTGCCAAACTTACAAGAAATACAAATAATTAAGAATTTGTCATACGCAGCGTTTCTCAAGTTGATGAAGTTTCTCTGAACTCAACAATTCACAAATTGAGCAATTTATTAAGGAAGTCTGGGGATAAAGAAGTACTGCTTACTGTATTTGTAAAATTTCACAAATTTCATTAGACTTTTTTCCCCTGGTGATCTGTTTTCTAAGTGATCTAAATAATTTTCTCTTGTGTGTTTATGACTTGAGAACTGGTGGAAAATATGTTTTGCCACGATAATCTTTCCAATTAAAAAAAGACATTTCCAGAAAAAGAAATTTCCTGTGTGAAATCAAATGAAAACTGC
This sequence comes from Pagrus pagrus, assembly GCF_965226575.1. Classification (NCBI taxonomy): domain Eukaryota; kingdom Metazoa; phylum Chordata; class Actinopteri; order Spariformes; family Sparidae; genus Pagrus; species Pagrus pagrus. Next base: position 5,603,842 of record NC_140186.1, read on the forward strand.
CTTTTCAGGGGGGAAAAAAATCACCTGTGAAACTGAGTAAAGAACAAATTTCCTGGACAATTTTTTTTTCATGGAAAAAAATCTGCATCTATGTGGGGGTGTAGCTCAGTGGTAGAGCATTTGACTGCAGATCAAGAGGTCCCCAGTTCAACTCTGGGTGCCCCCTAAAATGTCCTTTTTTTATATATAAGGAAAGCACTTTCCTATCCACAGTCCGCCTTTTAAGCATACAATTTGTAACCCCTTACACTTAAAGGTAGGCAGTGAATACTGAAAAACAGAAAATCACGTGTCCCTTCAGAGTTTAGTTGTGAAGCCTTTGACGACAGACCAAGAAGTCCTTAATTCGACCTTGGTGCAGCCTACGTGGTAAATGTTCATCTTGAAAGCATGTGTCACTTTTGATCATATCATTTCAGCATGATTTTTATACAGAGATCCTGCAGTGTTTGCAAGAGGCTCAGCATATGTATGGACGTGAGTGGATGTTTAAGCAGGAGCCCTCCATGCTGCCTGTGTATTCACTTGTAATTCTGTGAAATCCTTACAGCTGGCGGCCTGTGGACACAGCTGGCCCAGTCAGCACAGCTCAAAACTCACGCCTAAATATCAAAAGCTGTCACTTCCTGACCAGGAAAAAGGGCTTTCTGAGAACAAAAGCTGTGAAGGGGGCACCCAGATTTGAACTAGGGACCTCTTGATCTGCAGTCAAATGCTCTACCACTGAGCTATACCCCCATGTAACATTACTTAAAATTTTTCTTATCAATACTTGGTTTTTCAGGGAAAAAAAAAATATCCAGAAAAAATTGTTTTCACTCGATTTCACACATGAATTTTTTTTTCTTGAAATATTTTTTTTTCTAATTGAAAAGATTATCCTGGCAAAACATGTTTTCCACCAGTTCTGAAGTCATAAACACACGAGAAAATGATTAAGATCAGACTTTTAAAAAAAAGTCTACTTTCCCCTCAGGGATCTGTATTTCATTGTCGGGAACCATGTAATATAAAAATAAAAGAGTACTGAAGGGGGCACCCAGATTTGAAGTAGGGACCTCTTGGTCTGTAGTCAAATGCTGTACCACTGAGCTATACCCCCTAGTTGAGAACTATTTTATGGCTGATGCATCACTTTTTTTTTTCAGAGGTCCACACCTGTCAGCACTCCCAATTCCACAGTCTTCCTGTTTTGTACAATGTCACCCGCTGAGCTCCTGATTGGTTATTTCTCACATTAATATTCTGATTTCACAGTGATACGAATCAATTGAGAGTCTTTCAGTTTCTGTGTCGGGGTACCTGGTAACCCAGTCCAGAGACACAGGTCAGCATGTGTCTCTGGACCAGGTACATCCTACCTGACATGCGTCACTCTGCTCCGTCCATTTGCTGCTGAAAATGGATGAAACAGCTCCCAAGAGGAAGAAATAAGCTTCCAACTTTCACTCCATTTGGTATAAAAGCGTCCACTTTATTGATATTTGCCTCCCGTCTTGCTTGCTCATGCTCTTTGCCTCCACTCTGCAGACTGTCTCGTCTCATCATTTCATCCTTCCTCTTCTTCTTTTTTAAAAAGGTCAGCCTGGCAATTACGGCTCCTCAACGCACACACTTGCATGCATTTAAGACCACTACCTTCATTTCACACCCTTGTATTTATCCTATTAATCTGGCCGTATGGAGGAGGCGGCGTTGAGAGTAGGCCATTTGCTGACACCCATAAAATCTCCATCTTTTTCACAGCCTAGCGTTGGCAGGAACAGGAGCCTGAAAGAAAAAGTACACTGAAAATAAAGTAAATATACATGTGTGATTATGGAAACAGACGCAACTTGTGCAAGAGGATTAGCACAGTCTCTCATTAGCCCAACACAGTGGAAACATCAGCAGTGAAGAAAGTCACAGCTGGCATCGGCCGATCATCCCGCCGAGAGCAGTTTGGTCAGCAGGTGGGCGGCTTTAAAAAACAGCGTGAGTGTTTTGGTTGTCACAAGGAGCAGGGAGGGAGAAAAGGGACAGCACATCTGAGAAGTTATCATAAGGTCCAGCAGCTGACCTCATATGATTTCAAGAAAGACGTCAGGCAAAAACATTAGCAACAGTAACGGTATAGATAGACGGGACTGGAAAATAATAGCTGTTGAATCATTGTTTGAACATGCTGCAGGAAGTGAAGCACAAGAGGAAGAGGAGGAGAGATTACAATATGAAAAAGGAGGAAGAGAGACAGGGGATAATAAAAAGGTGATGAAGGGAGGATGTGGCTGAAATGGAGACGATGATGATGATGATAGCGGTGTTGATGATGGTGACGCTCAGCCTCCCGTGCTGGAAATAACAGATACGGATAAAAGCGTCCTTCATATACGTCAATACAGATGAAGACGATGTTGTCCAGTCATGCTGCTCTCATGTGCTTATCACTAATCGAGTCATGCTACTGCACAGGTCCATATAAAGTCATAACAACATCACAACTGCATCCGCTGTTGCCACGGTAATGAGGAAAAAACGTCTGCTGCATTTCTTCCTGTTTTTTCCCCTGGCCAAGAGGGCCAATTCCCACATGACCTGGACGGGGGGGAAACCGGACACACACACACACGAACACACACACATAATATTCCAGCACTATGTAATGTCACAGCAGCTGAGAACATGAAGTGCAGACTCTTCCTGCTGTGTCAGGGTGCATGGCATCCTTTCACCGACTGTTTTGGCTGAGTCTTTCCTTCACACCCGGTGAAATTTTAGGACATAAAATCTCTAATGTGAAATTATTGAAGGTTTTCAAATGTGCCTGAAAATGTATGGAAGTCTCGTAAGCAATTCAGAGCACAAGATGGTTTTCAAAGTAAAATTACAATTGTTTTCTCCTGTAGCCATATTTTAGCTATCACATGTATTAAACGAATTTTGTGTGTGAAATTACATGTGACTGTTTTCAAAATGTAATTTTATTTTGTAAAGTTTTTTAATGTAACTGATGAACAAAATGACAGCACCATAAGGTTTTTTGTGAAGTGAAAAAAATGTCAGGACTGAAACCCTGAGGGGCAAGGGCGATTTTTTTTTTTTCTGGTGCTCCTTTTTTTAAGTCCTAAAAAAATGTATTCATGTGTGAAACAGAGTGAAAAAATTTTTTTTTTAACTTATGAAAAATCTTTTGTTTTACTTATGAAAAATATTTTTTTCACTTATGAAAATTAACTTTTTTTCATTTATGAAAAACAATTTATTTTACTTGTGAAAAACATTTTTTTTCACTTATGAAAAATATTTTTTCACGTATGAAAATTAACTTTTTTTCGCTTATGAAAAAAAAATGTTTTCTTTTATGAAAAAAAACTTTTATTACTTATGAAAAACAATTTATTTTACTTATGAAAAACTTTTTTTTTTCACTGTTTCACAAATGTAAAAAAAATTGTTTAGAACTTAGGAAAAGGCGCACCAGAAAAAAGAATTTCTCCCTGGCCCTCCAGGGTTTCCATACAGACAGATATAGATGTGTATGTATGTGATGTTGTGAGTGCTGGCTGTTTCTTTGGGATGTTTCTCTTTCTTACGGAAGCGTATTGCATTCACTTGAGTAATTTTTTATTTGGTTTGTTTTTCTGAGTAATTTTTTATTTTTTTTTGGTCTGTTTTTCAGAGTAGTTCTTTTTTTTCTGTTTGTCAGAGTCATTTTTTTCTGATTTTCTGATTAGTCAGAAGAACAGAAAAAAAAAAAAAAAATTCCTCAGAAAAACAGACCAAAAAAAAATTACTCAGAAAAACAGACCAAAGAAATAAATTACTCAGAAAAACAGAAATAATTACTCCAAAAAACAAACCAAAAAAAAAAATGACTCAAGTAAACGCAATATGCTTCTGTATTTCCTCTATATCTCTCTCTTTTTTTACACCATAGTTTTCTTATGCCTTTAATAAACTAACACTGAAAGCGACCAGTGTGTTCTAGTTTCACTCTGTGTTAAGGAAGTTATAGGAAACATGCAGTAAATTCTGAATATAAGTATACTGAAATGATTGGACCCAGTGGCTGTCTAGAAGAAGTACTTACTCTTTCCACCCCGGCCTCCTCGAGTTTGCAAATCGTGGGCAGCAATATTATTCTAGTGCTGTGTTGATTTCTTTTTGTTTGTTGTTTTGTTTTTAATTTTGTTTAGTTTCAGTTACGTTTCCAAAATGGGTTCCTCATTTCAGTTTGTTTTTTATGGTTCAGTTAAAAATATCTAGTTTCAGTTTGAGGTTGTTGTTTTTTTTAGATCATATGGGGGATATTTGTCGGTTTGTCAGTGTCAACATTACAAAACAAACACTTCACTGTCACTAACGCTTGTTATGCTGAAAAATGTGACCAAAATGAAAAACTTTTCTTGCATATTTTTTATTATATTTGAGTTGTTTTTGTAAGAAAACAATATCATTTTAGTCTCTTTTTTCTATTCTCTTTTTTTATTTCTATTTTATTAAAAGGGTCAATGTGTAAGATACGGCCAGAAATTCAGTTTAAAACATTTAAAAATGATCTAACATTATCAACAGTGTGTGGAGGAACAACAATGTTGACATGAAAGACGTCTATTACTAAACCTTTTGTCTTTACTAAACAGAGAAACACAACTGTACACCGTCTGAATTCAAGGAGCCCTCTTTTACCCGACTACAACGAATTTAACTGCCGTAATAACTCTTCACAAATGTTTTTAAACCAAAATGTAGTGACCTCTTAACACCTCGTTTTAGTAAAAGTTTAGTTTTAGATTACTAGAATAACCTTGGTAGGTGATATTTTAAAGTATCTGCGACTTGAGGCTAATGCTCTAAATCTTGTACAGCTGTTGATATGTTCATCCTGACCCTGATAGACTGCGGTCGTGCAGGTCTGCTCTGAGGTGTGTGACTGTGTTGACTGTCTGGATGTGTGGGTGTATCTGAATGGCAGTGTGTGTACTCTCAGTCAGCTCTTCCTGTATAAATAAAAAGGCGGTCCTCCTCGGTGCTCCACACTCCTGAACCCGGTGACGGCCCTGTTCCACAGCTGCTCCACGCTCGCTGCCTCATTGTGCTGTTTTGTATATTTAGCTGCCCGGTTCCACTTCCTCTGCTGTTGACGGTGGGAAAACGCACAACAATACCGCTGTGATTCTGCCCTCAGCATCCTCCCCCCCTCCTCCCCTTTTCCTCCCTCACGCCTTCCCTTGACTCAGTGCTCCGTCCTCTCCTCACTCGCTCTCCATCTCATCAAAGCGTTTCTTTGAGAAAGAAACTGTGAAGTGACTCACAGAGCCACAACAATGCCAACGGGCAGCCATGTTTTTCCGGATCACACTCGGCGTTTGATTAACACCAGCTCGGATACAATATGACGGCCAAAAATGGAACGAGACTGAATCTAAATCCAGACCAGGGAGGGAAACACCTCCAAATATTACTCATACTCACAATTTGGCAAAGTTTCTTATACGTGTACTTTACTATTCTTGGTCCCATTGTTTACTTCAATTAGCGTTTCCAACGGCCGTGTTTGCCGGTGGATTCCAAAAAGCTTTCTGCTCCCTTCATCGACCGAATCAACGTGACGTCAGTCAGTGTCAACGCTTTAAAGAGTTTCCTCTGACTACGACTGCAGCAGGTCTTTACAGTGCTAAATGAAATTACATCGTCTTTGCCCGGCTACTCATTTAATCGTACACTTGTGTTTTTCATCATGAATTTATTACCCTTTCACTGTAAAGGCCAACTGTATCTCAGACACTGCCTGTTCACTGTTTGTGTCTCCACACACTGAATCGGCGGGGGTGTCCGCATTTTGCAGCTGCAAAGAAATGTCATTAGTCTGAATTTCGGTGAGAAATGTGTCGTGTCTTGTAATCTTCTAACTGCTGTTTCAGATTTCCCAACAAGGATGAAGTGAATACAATCCTACATTCAGAGGTTGTTGAAATTTGGACACAAAACTCAGATAAATGTCACTGCAATGTTAATTAATCTTCAGCACTCTGCCATGAAAATGGTTTAAATATAACTGTTTCCCTGAAGTGGTTGGTAGAGTGTAAGTAAACGCAGCAGCTGAAAGCCAAGGTTCTCTGCCATCAATCCTTCAAAGATTTATCAGAGATAATCTTTGCTCGAAGATCCACGACAGATCTAATACGCCCCGGTTCAGACAGGCTGCAGAGACAGCAGCAGAATACGCTGCGGTTGAGGTCGTGTGTTGAGCTCGTGACCTGAGTTTGAACTCTGACTGAGGAGAGCAGCGGCTGTTTGCCTCATCCTGCAACTGGCTGCGCTTGACAGAGGAAGTTGGCAGGAGGAGAAGGAGGAAAGAAATTCACTCTATTAATTAGATCAGGATATTGGACAGGAAGTTAATTAACACTCTCACACACATGCCCAGTGAGATTTCTAAAGAGAAACAGTGAAGTGGAGAGGAGGGTGAAAAGAGAGCGGACAAAACTGAATAAATTAAAAATGATTGGGAAGACGCGGCCTTCAAAGGAACCAAAACAGACAGTCTGACTTCAGCTAACTCAATATAAAACCGCTCTTTACTCTTTTTAACTAAATGTGAGACCTCCTTTGATTGCTTCTGTGTTGGTTGTCTGGTCAGGGGATAAAATGTGTCTTTGTTGCTCTAAATTCAATATAGCGTCTGAGATTAGGTGAGTATGAAACACATTTTAACAACGTTTATCCGTCCCGTCTGAACAGACGAAGACGAGTACTTCCCCTTCAGGGTTGAACTTCTAGCTTGTGCTTCGTCTCGGCCCTCCTTTCAGACTCAAACTGAATTTTTCTTCCCCAAAACTGAGCTTTTTCCAAAAAAACCTCCAGTCTGTGTAAATCTTGAAACTGCAAGTGGGTGTTTGAGTGTGTACAGGGTAAATAGAGCTTTCCCAAAACAATGACGTAAGTCGGTTCATAGGGGTCGGGCTGTGTGCCAGTAAAGTAAGACAACCTTTAGTCGCCTATAACTTTCTCTATGATGCCAGCTGAGCTGAATACACACTGCAGCTGCTGTCATTCAGCTGTATTTGTGTCGATTTTGTACAACGATGTCGCAATCATGACATGACAAAAACTGAAAAGATGTTGAAGAAGAAGAGATGTTGTTGTTTTTGACACGTTCAGCTGAATGGACTGAGCTCTCAGAAATGATCAGCAATCACCAGTGTAAGCGCGAGTCATCTTCCCACGAAAATGACACTTGTTGGGCTAAATATTCACAAAAAACCCACAAAAAAAGGATCCTAATACACAATCAGTATTCACAAGGTAAACTGACCATCTCTTGTACTACAAATTCACAAGTCTTATAGCTTTTGGGCTTCTATTTGTTCAACATGCAGGGAATCGACAATGCATTCCTTTCATATGCGTCATTTGACAGGCACTGACAAAAGGCTTACTTCAGGGGTGGGCAAACAGCCTAAAGGCCTAATCTGGCCTTTACACACAAAAAAGTCTTCCCTGTAATTGTTTACATCAAAACTTTTCGTTTTTTTACTAATTTACAATGGGTTGCAAATAAAATATGTTGAATACCAGGCTCATGAGTCCCTGAACAGCGAGAGATTCAGCGTATTTGTGCTGAAATGACTCACAGATAATTAAAATCAAGCCTGTTTGAACAAATTTGAGTACTTTAATGCAAACCACATTGAAGCAAGTCACATTTTAATGTATGTGGATAATCTGTCAATGGCATCTCAGAGTGCAACACAGAATATATGCACATCCATGACAACGTTTACTGCCTCTGCCCCTCTCATGGCGTTACATTGGCACAAAAACAGGGTATCACACACCTGTGACTTCCAGTGTCACAGATAGTTGTGCAAGCTGTTCTACATTATTTCACCTGTGCTCTCTCTCTCTCTCTCTCTCTCTCTCTCACACACACACACACACACACACACACACACACACACACACACACACACACACACACACACACACGTGTGCAGTACATCTCCTTCCTGTAGGACATACTGGGAATTCCATGTTGCACACCGAGGGCTGACAGCAGGCAATATTGTAAACCTGATACCCTTTCAAGTTGTCAAACACACACACACACACACACACACACACACACACACACACTGTACATGTACTCAGCAGTCATTATTGAGATGAGCTGAGGTGACAGCAGGTTGTCCTCAGAGTCTGTCAATCAGTCCGTACACTGTACATGAAGGTAAAAGGTCAGCAATTCACATTGGTACATGACTACGTGTGTGTGTGTGTGTGTGTGTGTGTGTGTGTGTGTGTGTGTGCGCGTGTGTGCATGCGTGGTCCAGGAATAGCCGCACAGGGATGTCTCCTTCCTCTGTCTTCCCTGTGCAGGGGAGGAAGAATCTACCGTGACCCACAGCTTCCATGTTGACCCATCGAGCCGTGACCCTGAAATGAAACACGGAGCTTACTGGAAAACAGTCGCAGCCAACTTTCCAAATGTAAGAAGTACTAAGTCTTTGAGATGTTGTAGATACAATGTTGTACTGAAGGACTATTCGAATGCAACAAGAAGAACTCCTGGAAAGTCTAATAATACCATCTTTTAGACACAGGAAGTATTGACGTTGTTATCCGTCCATCTGAGCACGATGGCCGCAATTTGTTTTTCCCAACACCAGTCATTCCCTTTTGCAATTCAAATTCTGCCTGAGCGCAGTCACGAAACCGACATGATAAGAATCAGCTTGTCGTGATGTCTAGTTATTACATTAAGGAGTAAGTGGAGCAGCAGTGGTGCAGGGAATCTCTATTTGCATATTCATCCTGTAATTCTCAGTGAAACGAGCTCTTTTGTTGGTTGTCATGTTCACAAAGCATCATTCAAAGCAGAGTGTCGTCACGTGTCTTCGGCGCTGTCCACACGTGCACGGGTATTTCTAAAGATTTGGGAAACTTCCCCCAGAGTGAAGAGATTCAGAAGCTCTGTTTTCAGTGTTCTGGATGAGCATAAACAGAGATTTTTGGAAACGGTGACGCAGACACTAACGTTATCCTCCTGATTGTGTCTGATCAGCGTATTAGTACATGTGAACTCGAAGTATGTGCTATGACATTGTGGAGTATTTGGGACTGTACCTATGGACGTATGGATGTTGACAGCTGCTGTGCAATGTGTGAAGAGCGGTCACGAAAAATCGCCTTGAGACGAGCCCTAACTAGCCGTAACGTATAAAAATATAAAGTAATTAAGTAAGTAATGAGGAAGTAAAAGTAAAAAATCATCAATATTATTTTTTGTAACTAAGCAGCCAACCACGTACGATCTGCTTCCTGTGTACACTGGCAGGCGTACGTGAAGCGCTGGGAACAACATCATACTCGGGTTGCATGCGCTCCACTGCAACAAGTTGGAAGACCGGTTCTAGCCGAGTTAGAGATGGTTATCGGTTGTTTACAGCACCAGTGGATTAACGTTTCACAGTGTTTTGCTCATATGAACACACAGCAACATATCCACGCGTAGAAGTCCGACAGAACTGTTTGTAAAACTGATTTAATGAGACACAAATGAGACAGAAGTGCTGATAAACTGTATATGAGGCCGCTTTCACGGCTGTTAATTCGACAAGCAGCCATCTTGGATTTTGAGGTCGGGGTTGGAAATCCGACCACAGGGGAAGCTCCTGTTGAAAATGAAAACTGGGAATTCTGACGTCAAATAGATCGCACGCAGCATTGATGGAGATTATTATGTTACAGGGCTCAAGCGCTCACCTGGACAGAGACGGTTTTTCAAAAATACCCATGAACATGTGCACTAGGCCTTAAATGTGTCCAAAGCATATCCTTTGTTTCACAAAGTGGAAAAATGTTGCACACTTTGGTTCCCTGTGCAGTTTTCTTTGATTAGATAATGTTTGTGCCATAAGGAAGTCCTTGGTGTGCGTTTCCCGTCCTTGATATTCACATCTAACACTATCACGAGGTTTAAAAAAGACACATCAGCTGACCCCATCTGCACAACTCAAACAGCAGCGAAGTGAAGTCATCGGGTCTTTTTGTTTTGCTGTTTGCCAACCACCCCGCCCTTCAATCCAAACAATAATCCAGGCAGATTACAACAAACTCCAGTGTTTTTTCGGTAAACCACTTGCCCCAGCTCTGACTCATAACTTTAGCTAGTTGGAATTACTGATGATGTAATGCTCTTCATGCATTTTACATTAGAGGAAGTGAAACAAACCAAAAAAATGCACTCTCAAATCTGATATCCACTGTGCCTTGAAAGTTCTTAATATCCTTTTTAATATCATAATCCAATAAAGAAAAATCTCCCTGGTGATGTCAGCGCTGCATTTATTGTGACCTCATCGTATTGTAAAAGGTGCAATCCTCAACTCAAACGTAAACAGAAGGGTGACCTCACTACCTTTAAGTCACCAACTGCTGCTTTCAAATAAAGTCTTAACAAGATGAAATAACGTAATCCGTTATTAATCCCATGGAGGGGGATTCAGGTGGTGCAGTTAAGCAGCACAAGGACAGAAATAAGTACAAATAAATGAAGGAATTAAGAAAATAAATGATGATAAACATATAAAATTAAAACAAGAATAGATTAAATAAAAAAATATATAAGATATAACTCGAACTCAACTGGATCCCATTTTTTAAAAACGTTTTCTGCGGATGTAAAATGTTTGTTTGTTCATCACAGTCAGTAATTTATTAAGAAAAAAACATTTAATTTGGGTCTTCACGTGACATTTTCTGTTATTATAACGAAGATAGGAATTAATGATCCGCCTCATGGGTTCAGACTTCCCCTTTAAGAGCACCCATGGGCGCTCAGGTCTCCTTGCTCCTAATAAGGAGGTGGTAAACCCTGCCTTCAAGAGGAGAGGACAGGGGGCCCTGGCACACATTTAAGGACCAGAGTAAAGTCGTCAGCCACAGAAGAAGCGAGACTTCCGGTAAGGAACTTTCAAAATAAAACTCTGAATCTCATGCCACATTGTCAAAAAAAATCATCTTCAATACAGAAATAATCAGAAAAGATAAATAATCAGAGAAGCAGAAAGCGACGAATGAACGTTTCTTTTCAAGTTTTCCTTTTCCCCTCCATAATACTTTTATTCAGCGCAGTCAGTCAGTCACAGTTACAAAATAACAAGATTCAGACAGCTTTATACTATCCTTCAAGTTATTTTTAATGCAGCATATCTTTTAAAATAATTTAGGTTTTTTTTTTTGCCTTTGCTGTACTTTTTCATTTCTATAAATTACTTAAAGTTATGTCATTTTAGTGTAACCAGTACTCTTGGTTCTCTTGACTTCACTAGTCTTAATTTGAAAATCAGATTTATTTACTTCTTTTGCTGGTTTCAGAGCAGAGATTGTCACATGTTCATGCAAATGCCAGTCTATCCTCTTATTTTGAAAGTAAAATCACCCAGTTTCCGATATGATCCGGCTACGATCCGTGTCGATTGACGTGTTAAACTTCAGGAGGGAGGCCCTGTCTCTATGTGGAAAAGCTGCACACAGCTCAAGAGGCAACCAGAGAGGAGAAGCGCGAGGGGCGAGAACATCCTGATCCAGGAGCCTGTGAACACGGAGCAGAGCCAGGAGAGAAGGAGTCAGACTGAGATATGCACAGGGAGGAGCTATCGATGAGAGAGACGTTAAGATAAGACAGACAGGCTATTTGCAGTCAGGTGAATCGCGCCGGGAGGAGAATAATCTGACTTTTGCAGCGGAGCGTCCAGAGAATTACGCACGAACGCGCCAGACCAAGGTGTACCAACTTTTACGCACGGACCTTTGGAGATGCGGAGCTTCACTCATGAGGAGAACGCTGCGTTATTCTCACATGTATCAGAGTTTTTGGAGCAGGAGCTCGTAATCTGATCATTTTGGACTGGAGTTCAGGTGGACGCATCGAGCACTTTGGCACATGTTGACGAATCATTTCTAAAAAAAAAAATCACACGTTTGGAGACATTCTTGGGATCTCAGTGGGGGTTTACTGGGACTCTCTCACAACGCTGCAGACTGAAATCACAGGAATTGCGCGGCTGTAGCCTGACGTGCACCTCAACACTGTGCATTACGCACCTGTCCCACAGTACCCTTGACGTCTCCCCTCTTGTGTGAGTTTTTCAAACCAGCGGCATGGACACAGTCAGACGTCTAGCCTGCGCGTGAGTCACCGTGAGCAAACACTTGGACAAGCGGCGCTTATAAGCAGTGACACATTTGAGGATATTTATCAGTGCGTGCCTCGCACCAGCAGCGGCCAGCACACGACGACGCTGGGACGAGGCTCGGTGCAGCCGGGGGATTGGACGCCGAGGTGCTAAATGTCCAGCCGGTCGCTTGCGGCTCCTCAGGCTGGGCGGCAACATGAGGTCCTGGGTCCTGCTGCTGCTGCTGGCTGCGCTCTCAGCGGCCCGTGTGCGGCTCGGAAGCGCTGAGGTAAGACCTGGTGCCGGTGAACATTATGACCTCTAGCCGGTGGAGGGGGGGGGGGGAGTAACACATGGATTTAAAATGCATGATTGACAGTCTATAAATGACAGATTTTTTAATGATGTAGTGGTTGATAAAAAATTTGGTGATCAAGGAGGCAAACTACCACCAGAAATAATTGCTCCACATTAAATTTTCATGTTCTTTTAAGTCTGTGTGATGGCAAATTCAGTCATTTTTGATTTGCAGCCTCACATATTTGTGTCTCCATGATGATAAGGTGCTTTGAGCCTCCGCTACACCTCTGCTTAAGTTGGAAGGAAGAATTTCAGTGAGGGTGAAACACACCGATAAAGCCTAAAAAGATCCTTTACGTTCCACCATCAACTTAGCACCCAGATCCTCTTGAGTGTTGTTGTCTTAAATGTCTTCGCCTGGGGTCTCTTCAGAGGAAGCGGTGAAAGATTAATTCCCAAAGAACATAACAGGAAAACAGGAAAAAAAAGGTTGCAAGTTCACGTCGTGACTCAGATATGTCACATCGACGGTGACAGTCATGGGACGAACACGGCGATATCTTGACTGGTGAGAATTTCCTTTGCTTGCGAGGAGTCTTTGACAGAGATCATCCCCTGAGGTGCTGCTGTGGATGTTTTGTGTAACAGTTTAACCGCAGGGCAAAAAACAAGGAGCTGTAGTGTGTGTGTGTGTGTGTGTGTGAGACAGCCTGTACATCTCCCTCTGTGACTCTGCAGCTCGTGTCATATGGAGGGATCTGTTTTATCTCTGCAGCTCCTTTTCGTGTGTCACGACAGGGATTCTCCTGAAGTGTTTGCAAGGAAGAGTTTTACTGTCAGAGGGAGGCTGAGGGTGAGGCAGGGCGGCAGGAGTTAAGCTACAGTCTGAGGCTGGAGCCAAACATCCATCCATGAGCATGAGCCCACCACTGAAGTGATTTTCCCCTCAGATGTATTCTTTCAGTGCAGTTTGTGCTGTCGGTGTTTCCACCAGACACCTGTTCGGTCAGCAAACGGAAACTTTCAGGTGACCAGAGAGCGATTTGGAGACTCCATCTGAGCATCTTCTATCAGGCTAAAATTGGTCGAAATGTTCAGCGGTTCAACACTTACCTGTCCTTTGCTATGTGCCAAAGATCTTTATCTGTTTCAGGTTCTTATCGTGTCATGCCAACGAAACCTGCAGTATTATCTTCTATAAACACTCAGAGGTTGACGCAAGGTGGTAAAGTGTCTTAAGAATCCTGCCGCCCTCATTCGGTCATGTCCCGTCTCCAATAACTGTCGGTCATGTGGAGGAGCTGTCAGATGACCTCTAGCCTGATGCAAAGCACATCCGTCTTCCCAAAACGTAAGGTCTGCTTAAAGGTTCAGCAACAAACACGTGATTAAGTATAGATACAGATGACTTTCAGCTCCTCCTCATGATCTGTGGAAATGATCTATATGAGTGTTTGATGCTGTTGCTCTTGGCGTGAGGACAGACTCTTTCTGAAGCATCCTACCTGTTGTTCCTGTGAGGTGATGCCTTCACAGACGGGCAGAATCTGTGCTTTGTTGGAGTCGTTGGTCTTTTTAGCTTTGTCATACTACGAAAGTATGAATCTGACATTATCTCTTCATCAAAGGCGTCGCATCCTGAAACTGTTGGAACCAACGATTGGACAACTCCTTGACATTCAGAGGATTACAGTTCACACATTGCAAGTATGATGCTTCAAACACTCGATGCCCATCAAGCTGCAGCAGGCAGAAGCTGAATGCTTTGCACGAGGACACTTAGACCTGTGATCCTGTCGTCTGCAGCGCAATCACGGAAACTATTAGCGTGCCGACCTCATGTGCACGCTGTGGTAAACTGCAGCTGACATCTTTTGGACGTAAGACATACTTCTAATAACGAAACAAACGCTGACCTGACATGTGACCCGAGCGTGGGGCAGCATCAGGTCCGACTGAGACTCTGTGACACTTTAATCCTCTTCTTGTCACAATGTTTAGTCCAGTGGTGGAAAAAATGGAGACATCTTTGACGTCTTAGTTCTTCCACATCTGTCTGTGGAAAAGACTTCAGTTTGCACAGTCACACACACACACACACACACACACACAGATTACTCAGCAAAAATCACTACAGGTTCACTGAGGTTGACGTAATAAGTACATCCAGACAACTTTATCATAATTTATGAAATATCGTTAACTGTGCAGCTGTTGTCCATGAACAATCCAATCAAGGCTCACTGCTTACACAATGCATTTACAAGCACACACACACATGCACTCACACACACACACACACACACACACTGAGGGGTTGCTACGGTTCATTTTTAAATCCATTTAAACAGAACTGGAGCTACAAACACACAACAGCGCTCACATATCAGGTCAGACCTCATTCCTTTCATCATCTGATGTTCAAATGAAAATTGTTTCATCAACACACGCTCACAGTGACACACACACACACGCACACACACACAGCTGATTGGTGGCTTTTGAACAGGTTGCTGTCTGACTATTGTCTCTGCGGGCGAGCTCGGATGATTTGCTGCTGCCCAGCTTGATCCATTTTACATAAGAACAACAACTAATCTGCCAGGGATTTCACGGACGCTGTGTGCCCTGTGTGTGTGCCGCACCCGTGTGTATTCGCGTGTGCACACATCTGGGTGTATCTGCGTATGTGTTGGTGGACATATGTGCTTGTGTTTTAGTGTGCGCGTGTGCAGCGGGGGGGGGGGGTTGTGCCTCTGTGCGTGCATGTGTGTCGGATAGAAAAAGCGCAGTGGCGCATAAGAGTATTTGTTTGTAAGCCCCGTGCGGTGCAGCATTAGAGGGAAAATCTAGTCAGAGAGTCCTGTGGACAGTCGAAATAATGGAAATAATAATAATAAATGATAAAAGTAGTATGGATTTGTTATATAGTTTTAAAAAAAGATAGAAAACAATATAAAATCACAAAACATTGCAAATAGACAATAAATTTAGACCAACTTTAATGAAGCAGTTAGATGCTGCAGGCTGACTCAAACACTTGGCCTGAGGCTGCTACTCAATAAAAACCCTTTTTTACTTCATAGCCGTTGAAGGCATGCGGCTAACAGTATCAGCTAGCCTGGAATGCTAACTATTCACTCCAAATAGCTTGCGTTCATTGAGTTTTTTTGGCCTCTTTTCGATATCGAATCAGTTTGAAAGATTGCTAAAGAGGACTGGAATTTAGTCCAGTTAAGAGGAAGTCTGAGACAGACAGTAGCTCACTGTTCTTCTCCGTTCTTGTTGGTTCTTGTAGGGCGACTTCTCGTGTTGTGTAAGGCTGCGCCGAGCGATCGTCTTTATCACCAGTCAATCAGCTGACTGGGCTAAATCAATATGATATCATTATGAGTGATACGAGACTATAAATCATCTTACAGCTTGGATGTCGTTATATGTTGTTATATGGAAGTGTTGTCTCTTCCTGGTTTTAATTCCAGGAAGGTGATTTTCTGAACTACTTGTTCTAATTAAAACCCGACTGACACTGATGCTGACACTGATATGAGGAAGTAAAACGTTTCGATAGTCGTATATCTGCCAACAGACACACATTTCTGGCAACTTAGCTGTGGTTATCAGACACTTGTGATAAAGATAAGCTTTGGAGGCAGAATATTAATGATACCAGTGAACTGGAACAATAAACCTTATCGGGAATTTAATAATGATCCGAAGCATTTTTATCTGCGTAAAACATCTTTGAAAATGATGTTTTCATAATGATGCACATCTGGCAACATATACGCTGACACCGACGTGATATGCAAATATCAACCGATCAACTGATAATATCGCCAACCGACCATCGGGCTCTACTTCTAATACTCGCCTTTACTCACGTAGTCATGATATCAAAAATCGAATTTTGTTCATATCTTGTCGCAATATCAATATCGAGGTATCGCATCAAAAATACTGTGATGATATTTGATTTTGTCGCCCAAGTCCGAGCATTTATGAAGAGCTTTTCAGGAGATTTCCAAACATCATCCAGCTCTAGTTTCTAAATTAATCGGTTTTGTTTATAAAAAGGCAGAAAATGTGAGTGAGAAATGGCCATCATGATAACATAATCAGATTGCTGTTGTTTTGTTTGATCAACAGGCCAAAGATATTCGTCTTACAGTGATAAAGGTCAAAGAAAAGTACTTTTATAATTATTCTGTTATCAAAAAAACACCAACGAGTGAATATGCGTATTGTGGAAGTCCATATTCTTGTCATAAACCTGCCGAAGCACCTGTGGAAGGTTTTGAGAGCCTCTCGGTAGCTTAATGACACACTGTGCGGAGAGGTTTACTGCCCTGCTCCTCTTCCTCCTCCTCTGTGATTATCCTCATCTCGTCTCCTCTTTTCTCTCCTCCTCCACTCCCGTCTGCTCCTCTCCTCTGTCGTCTTTCCATCCATCATCTGCACCCTCATCTCTGCAGCCGATGGAGGGCGGGGTGTGTGTGTGTGTGTGTGTGTGTGTGTGTGTGTGTGTGTGTGTGTGTGTGTGTGTGTGTGTGTGTGTGTGTGTGTGTGTGTGTGTGTGTGTGTGTGTGTGTGTGTGTGAGAGAGGGAGAAAAGAAACAGAGTACCCATCGAGTTTATGCGACAGTATGTTGGCCATCTGCCACGTCTCTGATAAAAGAAGACGTGTGTTGTGACAGCGCGTTGTGATTGTGAGTCACTCGTCACACACTTGGATTCGCTGTGTTTGTGTGTGTTTACTTTGTCAGATCTTTGTCCCTTTTTGATAACATGTTTGTAGATGTATGACTCTGTGGTTGTGTGTGTGTGTGTGTGTGTGTGTGTGTGTGTGTGTGTGTGTG
Organism: Pagrus pagrus; assembly: GCF_965226575.1. NCBI lineage: Eukaryota > Metazoa > Chordata > Actinopteri > Spariformes > Sparidae > Pagrus > Pagrus pagrus. Next base: position 5,621,162 of record NC_140186.1, read on the forward strand.
TGTGTGTGTGTGTGTGTGTGTGTGCAGTCAGCTGGCCCCATAATTACATTCCACTACACTTCACCTTTCTCCTCAAACATTCCATACAATCTCTTTGCCTTCCAGGCTTTTTCTCCACGGCCCCCATGCAGTGTGTGTTTTTGCAAGCGTGTGTGTGTGTGTGTGTGTGTGTGTGACCTGCTTGTAGATCATGACATCCTACCAGACAGTCCTCTCGACCCGAGAGCTTAGCAACGCACGCTCACGCGGTGTAAGATATGAAAAAATGCCAAACTTTCCGTAACAACGTCGAGCAGCGAAGGCATTCAAGAGGCTTCACGGAGAGTAAAAAAAAAAAACAACAAGAGAGGCCTATTTTTGAGTGTATGCGTGTGTGTGTGTGTGTGTGTGTGTGTGTGTGTGTGTGTGTGTGTGTGTGTGTGTGTGTTAGATGGCAAATGAGGAACTTGGCGTCAGAGCCATTCTGGGTAATTTAGCTCTTCTGCTCAAACCACTATTATTAGCTTGTTGTCCAATTCTTGGCCTTTTTTTAAACCAGCAGCTTGTTGTTTGTCCATGTGAGAAACTATTTCCTGTCTGTTTATTCCACTCTCTAATTTCCATGCGTGTGTGTGTATTTGCACATGCATGTGTGTGTTGGTGATTAACACTGTGACTGTAATGATAGCTTGTTGCAGAGTGAAAACTGTGTGTGTGTGTGTGTGTGGCTCTCGGGACAAATTGGGCGGACAGCTAAGTGGTTAAGCATCTGTATGTGAACTGGAAAAGAGAGGGCGAGTGTGAGTGAGTGTGAGTGTGTGTGTGTGTTTGCTCAACTAGGTCAGCCAATGGCTCGTGAAAGTCATCCAGGTGTCCTGAGCCACCGCCGCCCACAAAGCAGACAGACAGAAAGAGACAGAGAGAGAGAGCAGGAGGGAGAAGGAGAACGCTCAATGAAAAATGAACCGAGCGAGGGGCAGAAAATGATGATACGAAGACAGTTTTCAAGTCATGAGATCATTTTAGATCTGATTGGTCCTCCAGCTGGTGTTAATCCTTGTCGGATAACAACCGAAATATGAACAAAAATCAAATGATACCTTTAGAAATATCATTATTTTCCGATTTTGCGCCTTTTGAGGACGCGTGTTCAATCTATTTGATAGGTTTTAACTTGAACACTCCAAGAATGCATAAGTCAAACTCAATTAAGTCCACTTGTTGCATCCTCTTCTATTTTCTTTTGGCAATTTTTGGGAAATTCAGTTAAAAAGTGCACTATATTAGTAGGAAAACTAATAACCAATAATACCATGTGACACACTGTACTGAGATCTCTTCTTTCTCATGAGCAGCCTTTTAATAGATTTTCTGGCACATCTCATCATCGCTGTGTAACTTAACCTTACTTGTATTGCATGTCCTGTATAATCCTTCTTGTGTATATCTTAATTTGACCTTATAACATTAGTTCTGATAGGTGGCTACACAGAGATCAAGTGAGGTTACACTGCAGTCCAACCCATTCGAGATAAACAGTAACTATGTTTTGTGTTATCGGAGCGGGGGTGAGTGTCGGAAGAAATCTGGTTTGTATGTTGGAAGAATTGGATAAAAGTTGGCAGCTGGACTGTTTTTCTTGGGTTAACGTGGTCGAATGAATCACAACCAGATACCAGAGAACTGTAACAGATACAGAAAGCGCTCGGATCGCTGGTGCTCCTGATAGTTTTAATGGTAAATCAATGATTCAAGTTGGTAAATCAGAATATATCAGTGATGTTTTTTCTGTCAAAACCAATGGGAGCTTCTACCATGTGGGGTCATTTTTCATTCATGAATATGGTCCCAGAATCCAATAAATCCTCTGACTGGCTGTTTCATCTCCATCTTTGGAGAGCGAGGGCTGCCTACATCATTAAAAAGCCCAGATGTTTACTCGTAAGATACTGCAAACATGCTACATCCATCGTCATGAATTTTGTAGCATGATTGCAGTGAAAAAAGATGAACGTCTTTACTTTTTCTCTCCCGGCATCTTAGAGCGTTGCCCAAAATATTTTTCCTCTCACATTCTTTACACTCCTTAATTTGTTTTGGCATCTTTCTGGCATGTGACTCTATCAAACGAGGCTCCGACTGCTCCAAGATAGTATCAGCTTACAGCCAACCAAAGCAAAATGTGACACAGAAGCCCGAGTAATCTGCCTTTGATCTCGCCAAAGAAACCACATGAGCCTGTCTCTTAAAAAACAGCCACGCTGAATCCGTAATGAATTCATGCCATGGTAGTCATTAAAAGTTTATTAAATAACGCATTCCTCTTCTTATCTCCGCCGATAATTAAAATCTCGCATAATCCTGTTGAGAAATAACAGATTTTGCAGTAAATCACAATAAATGCTGCCGGACAGCTTTCTTTGAAAGTCTCGGATTCGCCACGAGATATTGATTTTTGTCTTAAGTCTGGTGCTAAATGTTAAACTGAGAGAGAGAGAGAGGTGTAGAGAGAGAGAGGGGGAGAGAGAGAAAGGCTAATTTCCTGTGCTACAGCGGGAGCAACAGCGGTGTTTGTGGGTAAACAGACAGGGAGAGAGTGACAACAGCAGCAACAAACACCAATCAGCCATCGTTTCCTCTGCAGGAGGAAGTGAAACTGGAGCAAGTGTTGACTGGAGATGGGGGAATGAGATATTATACAGCAGCCCTCTTTCTCTGCATGTCTCTCAACTTACTCTCTCTCTCTCTCTCTCTCACTCACACGTTTTGATTTTTTTAAATGAAAACTAGATGAAAGGAAGAAAAAGCCTCGCAAACATGTATAAAACTATCTTTGTCAGTTTGTAACTTTTGCATTTTTTCTTCCGCTGTTGCTCCATTTCTGTTCAATCCTACTAACTTTTTGGCATCATTGTGAATTGATTAACAAAACTCGTTGACAGGGTTAGTTAGCAAAACAAACCGGGGACATTATTTGCCCTGTACGTCGAATATGGCAAAAACACCAGTATGTCCTATAACATCCAGTCGCATTTTTAGCAGTATGCAAGCCAGTGTGGTTTTCTGGCTATAAACACACGATCATCTGCATGGAGGAAGATGCGTCACATGCGTCAGGGTGTGTCACGCAAATTACAACAAAGCCTAGAGAGCACGAACACTTGACAGCTCATTAGACAGAAGGACACAAGCCGCAGTGGCAGATGACAGCGCTATCTGTACCCCCAAATTTTGCGCTAAGGCTGCAGTATAGGAGCCATAGGGTCAAAGATCATGGTGCACAGTCAGGACAAAGTAGTATGTCCCAACTTTGTACATACTGCATGCAACAGTATGCACTTTAAGTACCATTTATACTTTAGGCACTGATATATATCAGTGTTCATGTTCATAACAATGTGAACATTTGATTTTATGAACTGAATTCCTCATTAAACAACAGATAGTCTTCAAAGGACATCGTACGTTGGTTATATCCCATGCCTTGCTGGTCCGTCCTGGTGTATTTGTAGTAGAAATTAAGATTTAAAGGGGTCAGCCCCTACATTTGGACACAGCTACTGAATCTGTTCACTCTAATAACACCCTAAACTTTACTGGCATACCTCACGATAACAGTTGTTTCCAGGGTAAGGGTAAAAATGCATGACGGCTGTTTGTCTCCACAGGGTGATCCGCTCCCTCCGTCGCTGGTCGACCTGGTGAGGAACTCTCCCATCTCCTCTGTGGACGACTTGAAGCTGCTGCTGCAGCAGGAAACCAATGCAATAGGTACTAATGACCATCACACACACACACACAGATACACACACTAATAACACAGGCGTGGAGGAGGTAAGTGTGTGGGTGTGTCTACAGAGGCCTGAAGAGATCGGAATGCAGCGAGGGAGAGTATTAGAGTACATGCCAAGCACCGTGTTAAGGCAATATTTACCCGAGACAGCAGCAGGGATGATGAACCAGCTTGATGAGAGCGAGAGAGAGAGCCAGAGAGAGAGAGTAACTGTGACCTTGGTGTGTGTTGAGCAAACTGAAACACAGAGAAAAAAAACGTGCAGCACAAGGTCACTACATTGTTCTCCTGCTCCGAATTCCTCTCCAGATTTTGAAATATGGATGCGTGTGTTTGTGTTCGCCGGAGCGACACCGCCACCCCCCTCCACGCCTCCACCTCCACCAAACAAACACAAAGTCAGACACATGCGCACGCAGCTCGGCGGGTGATTAAAAAATTCATTAAAGTCATCTTTCTGAGGAACCCAGTCACACATACATATATTAATAGATGGTCCTTTGATCATTCCATAATGCATAAATAACACGGTGACATAACAGCGACCACAGAGAGGAACCAACAGAGGGAAGGATGCTCAGAAACAGGGCGCGAGGAAGTGACTCAGAGTGTGTTTTTATCAAAAATAAACTTTTTTCTGAGTCCTGTGAGTGTTGGAGTTTTAGCAAGTTTGGGGATGAAAATGTCAGTAGGTCGATCCACCGCTTGTGTTTACACTGACAAATCACAACAGTTCGATGGACTGCCATGATATTTGGTATCATTGTCCCCAGAGGATGAGTCCTAATGACCTCAAATCCTCAGATCAGGACCCTTAGGTGTACGTGTATGCACTTACGCCGACACTATACAAATTTTCACCAGGACGGGGGACAATTCAATCAGCACTTGCTTGCGTTGCCCGGCACTTTTGGAAGGCCTCCCCGAGCTCTGTGGAAAAGACTGACGTTATCTTTGGCACGACAGCTAACCGTTAGCATAGCCCATGACGTTTGCCTATGACTCATAGGCCAGCAACGACCTCAACAACAACGCCTTCATTGTTCGCACACATACAGACAAATCTGAAATTGTGGTGAAAACTGGGACACTAGGAAATTCGGGGATTTTACAGATGTTTGTCAGGATTCGGGCCACCCAGCTTGAAAACCAGGACAGTCCTGGTCAAACGGGGTCGTCGTAATTTGGCACCATCATCTGATCGAAATTTTACTTTGCACTACTGAAGTTCACATCCAAATATCTGCAAAAATAATGACACTTTTTGTTCAGTGCTTTTTAAGAAATGTTATAAGACGGTGAACATGATAAACATTAGCTGCTTAGCATGGACACGTTAGCATTGTCATTGTGAACATTTGCGTGTCGGCTTTAGCATTAGTACAGCCTCACAGGAAGTGAAGAAAGCCTCGCACAACCAGTATGTCGATTTCTTACTGGTCAGCTGGATTTACCAGAATAAAATGGGTCACATGCTAATAAATGAAAGAGGAAGAAGGGAGTGAGTCTCCCATAACATTTAGACACAGATACATTCACAGATAAAATTAGAAAGTAGCTCCTGAGAACAATACGAAACTGTTCTCTTTCTGCACCAGGAAGTTAATGAGGGCTAACAGGCAACCAAATAACACCTCATGCATCTGTGTGTTGCACATACACACACTCACGCACACACACACACAGTGACCAAAAGCAGTCTACACCAGGGATATAATTAGGACTTGGGGGCTACAGTATGAAATGACGACATATGTGAGAGTGCAAACACACACATGCACACTCACAGGTCTGCACACGAGCTATATTTAACAACTCATATCTCTCCTCAACAGTATTCCTGACAGCGCGAGGACAAATTGCGGCAGAAAATAGCCTAATTGTTTTAGCGAGAGGAGAAAAAATGGCTTCCTGTGTGCAGTGAACAATGAGTTTTGCTAAAAACTGCCCCTCAAAGCTTTGCATACTTTCCAGATTTCTTTCATCGCTTGTAAAAGTGCAGGCTCAGTGTTGCCTGGTTTTCAGATTAAAGTTGGAAAATATTAAGTTGTCTTCACGAACTCTGTTTGTGTTTTGTCTCATTCTCTTCCTTCCCCTCCTCCCCCGTCTCTTTCTGTAGTAGAAGAAGAAGATGAGCATGATATTCTCACAAACCACACCCATGGACGATATACTAGAAGTCTTGGTAAGTCTCCGCTTCCGTTTGTGTCCCTTCCTGTCTTCATTTTATTCTATTTCGATCCATCTATTTTTACCATCTGACTCTCACCACTCTCTTCCTTCTCTTCCCCCATCAGTAGAGGCGCAGCCGGCCCAGCAGGCGGCGTGTAAAGTTCGGACGGAGGTGATGGAGGTGACGAGGTCAATGCTGGATCGCCGCAACGCCAACTTCCTGTTATGGCCGCCCTGTGTGGAGGTGCAGAGATGTTCGGGCTGCTGCAACACCAGGGTGCTGCAGTGTGTCCCCACCGTCACCTCCAGCAGATACCTGCAGGTACACAGCTGCCATGACAGAATGACTTCATGATTTAAAATAGATAAATCCCATTTTTAATCCCAAAAGTTTAAAAAGTAATCGGTGGGTGTTTATTCCTCCAGAAGGTCTGGCTCTGAGCAGCTGAGCACTGTACTGTAATGCATATCAATGATGATATATATGAATATCATAAAAAGAAATGAAAATTGTGATATTAATTTCAGCCTTTCGAGGTCTCAGAAGCTTCAAAAAGCTCTGCATGTCATTTCAATACTCTAACTTGCTTCAAGTTATGATTTACACTCTTGTGTAAACACTTCAAGCTGATGTTTGTTTGGGAACAAGTAATTCTGCCTTAACGTCCTCAGAAATACAGTTAAAGTGTTGGCATGAAGCCACCAAATTTCCTGGAAATGACTTCAGTCAATCACGTTCATATGCTGCTTGTCGCAACTCGCCTCATTGTACATACAGCAACAGTATGTTCACTTAAGAGAAAAAAAAAATCTGATTAATGTGTTGGAGATCTTTCTGTTGGATTTTCCATCATGTCTGGACGCCAGACTTCATTAAAGGCTTACGCTTCATGTGTGTCAGACGTGTGTACTAACGTTTTGGTTCTTTCTGCCTCTTTTCCAGGTGATAAAGATCCAGTACATAAACAGGAAAGCACATTATGACAAAGCCATCATATCAGTGGAAGATCACGTCAGCTGCAGGTGCCAACCTCCCACATCGTCCTCATCCTCTCCGTCCTCCTCTTCCTCCTCGTCTGTTCCCGTCACTCGCTCCAGCACGAGCAACCCCAACCCAGCTTCACCGCAGCAGCCTCCCCCGTCCTCCCACCTTCCCCTGGCCGTCCCCCGACCCGCCCACCCCGCTCCACCAAAGACTCATGCCTCCAAGGCCGACCTGCATCGCCTCGACAACCTGAAGCACAACCAGCAGCGCTACCACACTGAGGAGCGTGAGCCGGTGGCGAGGCAGTGGCAGCAGGGCAGCTACACCCAGCTGGTGCACTGGACGCAGCCCAGGGTTCATCAGGCGCCCACACACGTGCAGCCAGGGGTGCACCAGCCGGTTGTCGGGGTGCTTGGGCCAGTCAGCAGCTGGCCATCTGAAGCGAGGGCGGAGCATAGCGTCATGGGAAGTGCACAGCAGGTGGGGCACGGGAGCGGGAATGATGGGAGCAAGGAGGAAAGCGGTGCGCACGTAGCAAACAGCGGCGGGGAAGTGCATCATCCAGATCACATGCAGAGGCAGCAGCAGCTGTTACAGCATCAGCAAAGACAGCAGCAGTATCCGTATCATCATCAGCCGCATTATCCACAGCAGTACAACCATGGAGCAGCGGAGGACCAAGAGCTGAGGAAACAATATCGGCTCAACGCTCCCCAGTCAGACAGCGCCTCCCCGCCTAGCAGCCCGACCCAGCTGCCAACATTGGAACAAAACCCCACCACTCCTCTGACCACCATTCAGAAAGACTCAGTGACCAGCCAAAAAAATACAGAGGTCACAAATCACAGACAGACTGAGACTGCAACAGCCAGTCAGAAAGAAGGGAACGAGAGGGAGGAAAGTGGGAATAGTGGGGACACGGCCGGGGCGGAGCTGGCCAATCAGGGGAAGGATAAAGACTCTAAACTGACCAGTGGGGATGGTCATTTAACACAGGAGGATAGAAGACAGAAAATTCTGGAGACGGTACAGAAGGAACTAGATCGAGAGACTCCTCTTCATCCTCATCCTCCTCAGCAAAGACCAAAACCAACCACATTTAAAACAGGTACGGCTCAGCTGTGTGAGAATGTGTGATAGTGTGGATGAAAGTCGCATTTAAAGGTCACATGGTTGATATTTCCAAATGTGTATTTCCTTTTATCTGCACGCAAGTTTTGAGAGGGGCAGTCCAGGACTTTAGTATTGCACTTTGACTCAGAAGCAGACATCTGACTCAAGTCATTAGGTCTGTGTCTCAGGCAAGTCCTATGTCGTTTTTTCTTGGGAAAGGCAAGTCACTCCCCCAAGATACTGCAGTCCTATCTGCAGTAATCGTTATAAAAAGAAAAGATAAGTCCAAAAACACTAGATCCTACATTTCCCATAATGCAAATCAATAACATCTTTCAGTAGATGCTACCTGACCTGTAAACCACATCTTTTAAACTCTGCGCTCGAGGCTTTCAACTCAGGTGTGCACTTAGAAATATGTCAAACCCAATGTGATGCATTCATTGTCGTCTGAATAATTGGAAAAATTATTCCTCGACTGGAAAAATTCAGGTGAAAGGACTCATCAAGTTGGAACAACAACAACAAAAATGTTTGTAGAGACTCGACAACTTAGAAAACTGTATTCAGTTTCATATAGCCATCCATTTTTGCTCTCGTGTAATTTGTAATATGGTATCAGGCTGGAGCTGTCAGTTGCTGTCCACATAGATTGACCTAGATTAGTTAAAAAAGTAAGTTATTAGCATTAACCAGGATAACAAGTCAGGTAAAGTGATATAATTTGGGTTTTTTGTGGCACATACTGGTGCAGCAAGAATGCCGAACGTTGTAGCCAAATATAAAACAGTTTGTTTCCGCTTTACAACTTAAAAGCACATGAACGCAGCAAGGTCGACAGAAAGCCTCTCCAACATGGGTAATGCAACCATCTGAGGAGCATGTGGATGCAGGCTTCAGTTACCCCGATGACATAACTGTGACATCATCAGGGTTATTTATGAGAGCTGCTTTAAGAGCCACATAACCCATTAAACAAGAAGTCCTCCGAATGACAAGAAAACTCATCAATAAGAGGACATGTATTACCATTGCTGTCCTTGTCAAATCTAATACAAGACAAGAAGTTGTCTCTGTATTGGAGCATGTCTTGAAATATTAGCTTCTAATGTAAGAGAGAATCAGTGGGAGAGTTTCCCAGGCAGGAAGCAGCCCACTGCACATGTATGACTAAACAACACGGCCACATGTGTCCTGCTATTCTTCCTCAACCCCCCGAGAGCTCCGCTGTTCCCACTGCTTCATGACTTCACGCTTTGACTTGAACCTGCAGGCGGTCACACACTGTGTAACGCAGACTTCAAGGTTATCAGCCGCCCTTCAGAGTGCAGTTAGAGCCGCTACAGGAGCAACACACCCTGTGTTTATTCTCCACTGCTGCTATATACGGCCATGAAACCAAGATGAAACTGATGTTCGAGTGATTCATTTGTTACTTGGTTCCTTTTTTTATCTGCTCATATGTTATTATACGTCTTCTATTAGTTTTTTTCTCATCTGTTTGCTTATGATCTTCCAGTGACACAATCGAGTCCTCACGCCTAAATGGCAGACATGTTGTTTCTTCATGCAGCCCTAATGAATCTTTTGCTGATTTGCTTCCCACGTTGGTGGACAAAGACACACCGGCATTACTTGTTTTCCAAAGTTTAGCAACATAAAGTACTCAGTAAAGGAAAAATTATAATCATATCAATGCACACAAATAAGAGTGCTACCACAATGAAAGTACAGGTTCGAAGAAAGACAGTTACACACTCGTAGCTACGTTGCAAAACAAAAATGTGCCAACCTTTTGACATGACAGTTTTTATCAGGGTACTCAGAAGACTGACATGTTGAAATGTTAATCTTTGACACCATTTTTTAGATTTCAGTGTTCAGTAATGTACTGGGAAGTTGTGAGCTGTGTTAAGCTGTTTGGTGTCGACTTTTGTATTCACCGTGTCCTCTACCTTCTCCTGGTTGTCTTTCAGCCCTCTCCACTGTGGCCCCCATGTCGCCCTCAGCCCGCCGGGCCCCGTTCCGACCAGCCTCGCCCCGCCGCAGGAGGAAGCACCGCAAACGCATCAGCAAATCAACCATGAGAGCCATGATCATGTAGAGCTGCAGGTGAGAGAAAGAGCCTGAGGGATGGAAGAGGGGTTTGGGTGGTAATACTGACTTAATGTGAGGAAGCATGGGGGCATAATGAGAGGGATCAATGTCCATTAGTATCTTTGAATTCCTACCAGCTGAAGGGATATTACCTGAGTGAGACAAAGCTCATCTGTTTACTTGGATAATGAAATAGTAAACAGCAGTTACACAAATAAGTTTCTTCCTTTGTCAAACTCTGTGTGCCAGAAAAAGGATATATTTTGTCATTTAGTCATTCCATTTGGACGTTGTAATAACACATAGGATTTTCTCTTTCCCTGACAGGAAATGGAAACCAAAAGCTTTTGGCCGGACACGTTGCACCAAAGGAATATGGAGAGACAAGAAAACATGGGATTCTTCGATGTGGGGTGACGGATGCTGAGGTGATGGACACTGCTGCTGTTTCCATGAACAGCTTTAGAAAAAAAAAAGTCACCCTCCCTGCTCCAGAGCTGCCGCAGAGCGTCCAGCTTCATGGATATAATAAAAGTGCAATCTTATGAACTCCTTGAAAGGGAGGATATTTGTCACACTAAACACTGGAATTCATTTGTATGAACCACATAATCCCATTAACATGGATCGATGGAGGCCTATGAGATGCCCAAAGCTTAGACCGGTGGTCTCTCCTTGCAGTTTGCAGCCATTGATTGGCTGCTTGAATACTTTAGACTTGACGACTGATTGGTCCACAAATGGAGAACTTGACTAGAAGTCGGACTAAGAAGTCATAATTGGGGGCTAAATGTGGAGCTCAAGATGAAACTGGAGACGTGGAGAACTGGATTTCTACACTGGGACGATAACTGGAAACTGGAGAGTGCAGCTCAGGCCTCAATGCCAAACATTGCTGTTGTCCTACAATGTCTGAATCTAACTTTATCTAACACTGGAGTAGCCATACACTGATCATACTACATTGACTAGAGAAGTGCTCTACCGTGTACTGTAGCTTAATGTACTGGAAAAATATCGATAACCTGCTCATTTTTGTACTACTGCCAGATCAAAATGGAATAACAACCAAATGCCTGCCTAGATAACATGCTATGAATATCCACATTAAAGCAAGTCTTAAAGACCTGGCTTTTAGAGATCGCTGTGAGCCAGTTATAGCCAACACTGTATGTATAAATGCTTCTAGAAAATGATTTCTGGGGGGGAAAAGAAAAACTTTATTTCTTAACTTATTTAAAAAAAAAAGGAGGATGTGAAGTCCTCCAGTTCTCAAGTGTAATTATTGTTGCCGACATGTTTCAGATTATAATTATTGGTTGTACAACTGTTCCTGTTATGAATGTTATTTTTAATAAAAAATAAAAATATTCAATGAATATACAGTTTGTTTGCAGTTGTCTACTTTCGGATTATGTGGGCGTGCGTGTGTATATCTGTGTGACTAAATGATGAATGGACTTGTAAATGCATGCATATGAGTGCATGTGCATGTAAAGTGTGTGTGCATGTGTGTTTTTGCCGCGTACATGCACTCATACAGTAGACCCCTCTCCTAATCTTTGCCCTACGACTGAACGTCCTGCAGCTCTGTCACGCAAACCAAGGCAGGGGTCAGCAGAAATGTCTGGTTGCTATAGGAACTCGCTGACGGACACGTCAACAGAGAAGTATCGTATGGTGAAAGAGAGACGAGGGAGGGGGGGGTGTCAGACCAGGAATGGACAGGAGATGAACGGCGGAGAGGGAGAGGGAGAATGAGGGGGTAAAGGCCCCGTTAGAGGTGGAGTGAGCTGAAACATCACAGCGGAGTGAGAAGGAGATAAAGCAAGAACAGAAAAATGTATGTAAATAAGTTTTAATGAATGAATCAGTGAGTTGCGAGTGCAGGACAGGCCTTTATGAAGGATAATTTAAGAAAGAGAGGCCGTTTAAATGTCATTCTGTTGTGTAACGGGGTTTCCCCTGCAAAGCTAATTCAGTCAGCGAATTCTCTTCTTTAAGAGTGATGACTCAGCGTGTACTTTACCAGGCCTCGAGGTACATAAACACACAAACACACACATGGACACACACACACACTTTAAGGCTGCCTGGATATTGCAAATCTGCCATGAAGATGGACCCGAAATCCAAGTCACTGTCGTCGCCTATAAACCTCAAAGCTGCGACTTTGGTGAGATTCATGTGTTTCAGCTCAAAGAGATGGTAGAGATAGTTTGACTTAGGAAAATGTCACCGTTTTCAATACTGTAATTGTACCGTAACTATTTTTAAAGTATCACAAGTCATGCCAGAGGGTATTGTTATGAGTCACAGTGACATAGATGGCACCAATAAACATCTTAATTGTGGAAGGTAGCACAAAGTTGTACCAGTGTTACAAGCGGAAGAAATCATATGAAGAAGACAATGATTTATAAAGATCCAGCGGAGGTGACGGTTTGTTTGTTTCTCAAATGAAACAAGAAAACTGGAAGGAGAGATTAGCGTTGTTGTGAGATCGTTAGTCTATTCAGATTAACCTCTTCATCCAAACACCTCGTCTGTTTCTCAATGTGCTTTACAACACTTGCCAAGTTCACTCATTAACTCACACATTCACACACTGATGACAGAGGTTGCCATGCCATGTGCCGACCTCCTCATCAGTGGCATCAGTGCCCCATTTTTAATGCTCAGTCACTCATACAACCACTTAAACACAGATGGAGAAGAAATCAGGAGGTATCCCAAGGACGTTGCATCCCGAGCTGGAGCTCAAAACACTGACCCTCGGATTAGCGCTCCCTCCTGAATCACAGCTGCGCCAAATATGAATATGTGCAAGCAGGTTGGATGATCTTTCAAAATGAGTGACTGTCATTAACTGTAAAAAAAAATAACATTAGACAAACAGTAAACAGTCCAGGAATCATTAACTTGCTAGTAGATATCACACATTTTTACGGCCTAAAACTTCTTCTTTACTACATTATATTGTGTAAAAATAGTCACATTGCGGATTCAGATAAACAATACCAAACATAAACAAAAGATACATTGATATGTATAATCAAAGGTTCAGATATGATAAGAAAATGACTTATGCCCAGAAAACTATACCAAGACGTTATTCTTAAGATAGTGCTGTAACATTGAAGACATGCACACATTCATGCATCAATAATAATAATCCAAACATATATATTATTTTCAAATGAGCCTACTTGTTCCTTGTGGTTCTTTAAGTTTATGATGATGATAATACTTGAATACTTGTAACAGAGTATTTCTGCAGCGTGGTATTGATACTTTTACTTATGCAATTTGACATAAGGACAGCAATTGTAATACAGTGTGCATGTCCTCTGCTCTTCATTCAGTGCTGCACAACAGACACTGCCAACATAAACATGTAACTCTGGTACTGTATAAGAGCCATTGCAGTTTGTTAGAATTTAGGCTCCATTTTTGCAGCTCTGACTGTCATATTTCTCAGTTTTGACAACGTCAGACAATAAGACAGGTTGTTAACAAGTCAACAATGTCGCCATGTTCTCAGGGTCTGTCAGTTCACTTGGTGAGTATAATGGTGTTATTAGTGACAGGAATGAAAATAAGACCCGCTTTACGATAAACAGGAATTATAATACAGTATGACAGCCATTGGCCGCTTCTTCTCTCTCCTGTCATGAGATGCTCTTTTGTCTCGCTGACTAGTTTTGCTGACAACACTCTTTCAGACACCCATTGGACTGTGTGAAAAATTCATAGTCATCAAGATGAAATCAAGTCCGTTTTTTCTTGTTCCTCTAAAGTTGATTTTTTTTTTTTCGATTTCCACTAAAAAGCAGCTTGCATCTTTTTCCTTCTCCTTTCCTCACTTATCTTCCTTGTTGTAATTATTTTGTCTCTTCTCTTCTTCTATTTTCTTCTTCTGGCTCCTTTTTTGTCCTCTTTGTCCAAAAATGTCCATATTCCTTCAGATTTTTCCATCTCAAATTCTTCTCCTCTGTTCTCCTCCTGTAAGTCATGACCCTGAAGTTTGGTCCACCAGCCAATAGGCATCTAGGTGCGAGGCCGTGTGGTGTAATGAGCCAATGAGGGTGAGCCAAAGTTCAGTCAGGTCACCGAGGCCAGACAGACCTTCTGCTACTGACGAACGCTGATGTGTGTGTGTGTGTGCTGATGCAGGAGTGGGCATGTGCATGTGGCCGCCTGCCATACCTGCGGTGCCCCTCTGACGAGTGTGTGCGACTGTGTCCGTGTGTTGTGAAACAAATGGAGAGTGTGTCTGCTGGCACTGTGTCCCCATGTGAGCGGTTTAATGAGCTGGTAGCTGGCAGCCAATCACGGCCACCGGCAACCTCCGAGGTCACACCATGGCGTCGTGTGTAAACAGTGCGGTCGGACCGCCCACATTTGACGTGCACCTGACGAGACGCACACACACACTTAGTGGAGGGGTCACAGTGGTTAGGGCACAGTTTTAGCAGATAAACACACACAGATGCTTACATGCGTGCAGACAGATTACATTCACACACACAGACGCACCTTCCTGAATCAGCGTTGTGTGTTTATGTTTATGTGTGTGTCCCTTTCACCTGAGGGGAGAGTGACTCATTATGAGTTGACTCGTGCTGAGCGTGCACTTACAGTATGAACACACGCACCTTGTTCCATGTCTCGTCTTACTCACATTGTTTTCATATAACACACACATTCCTGTAAAATCATCATAATGATCTGATGTTTCATCAGCAGCTTGAAGGGGAAAAAAGGACTAAAGCAAGGACAAGGGGACAAGTAGGTGAAGCAAAGAGATTAAAACAGAGCAGAAGCAATAAAAAATGTGTAAATGTTTTTGAAATAATGAAAATACATAGTTTGCATGAGGTAGGCCAATGACCGCACAACATCAGGAAGTCAGTGTGTATCATTGACTGTATAACATATGGTCTGAAAAGTGTAGCCAATGGGGAAGTGCCTTAAACCTGCATTCTTTCTAATGACTAGCAGGGGGCGACTCCAGTGGTTTCAAAAAGAAGTCCATCTGTATGTAAGCTTATGAGAAAATTACTCTACTTCTACTGACATTCATTTTGTGAATTATGGTCCTATTTAGAGTAAAATAGAATATAAAGCAGGGCATGCTTGAGGGCATGGCTACCTTTTGATCGACAGGTCCTTATCATTTCTTGTCCTGGGTTTCTCAGTCAGATCCAATCAGGATATTCTCCCTGGTTCCATCCTCCAGTCCTCCTAGATGGCAATGGTTGCAATGCCAAACTCAAGCCCTCAAGACCATAGATAGCAAATCAAATGGGTGACATCAACTCAAATAATCAGATGCCCCACATACATTGTTTCAGAGCATCAGCACCGCTACACCAAAGGGCTGGATTAGCCCTGGTTTTCGACGCAGTTTGCAATGTAACAAGAAGCCACGTCATTAAATATGTATTTTGTTAAAGTAAATATTATCCAATCAATTCAAAAACAAGTAGAATCCAGTATGAGGAAGGAATAAAGTGACTCCATTATTTTTGTTGAAATTTTGGCATCTGTCAAAAGCCTATTGCATCAGGGAGGTGCATTTTACTATTTCAACAGTAAAATGATACATAAAAGATTCAGTTCAGTTAAATTATTGCAAAGACCCTGAATAATTTGATAAATGCTAGACTGAACCAGCCAAATAATGTGATATTTAAAGCAAGGATGCTGATTTTCTCTTTGTGTCCAATAGGGTCAGGTTTTTGGGGGCAACAACAGGTGGGTGTCATCAGCATACAGTTGTAAAAACTGTTGCTATCTTCTATCAGATAAAAATCTATAAGCGTGAGCTCAAACCTGCAGTTTGTTTCCTTGGTCTGACTTAAATGTATATCTGGATTGTTGACTAATTTGTTTCCCAATTACAAGGAAAGCCCGTCTTGTGATAAGAAAGTCACATGGACTCAGATTTAGTTTATTTGTTGAACAGACTTTCAGGAAACCTTTCCTCCTGGCGGGTCAGGATTTTTTGGCTCAGTCTACCTCTTATTGTGACAGACTGTGTCAATATTAACTGTCTGTCCCAATGGGGAAGTGAATCTCCCTCACTCCGTTTGTTTCACTCCCTGGAGGAAACCCAGATGACCACCCCACCCCACCAACAACACACACATGCACACAGACACAGCCTCCTTCTGCCACAATAGTGTTGTCATGTGGTGAGTGTGTTTGTATGGGCAGGGCGAGTAGTTTGGTCTCCCGGTTATTTGCTGTGGGGGTGTTGTGGCTCCAAGTGCGGTCTTGTCTAAACCCCTACGCTTTGTCCTCAGTCCGGCTTCTGTTGCAGGACACACACATGCACACCCGTGTGCACATTATTCTGAACAGACATTTGCAAGTTTGACACAAAGACAAACCCAAACACGTTCTGAACACTATCGGAGAAGCTGGATTTGACTGTGGGGAGGGATTTCCAGTATTGTCAAACTGTCCCCTGACATAGCCCTTAAAGGTACAGTTGACCATAAAAATCAAAAAGACTCAACATTAGCGCAGGGCAATATATCAATATTATATCATTTTATGGTATGAGACTATATATAGATTGTGGATATCATTATTTAGTGATATGGCATAAGTGTTGTCTATTCATGAATGAGAGGGTCAAGATATCTGGACAGAGACATTGGTGTTGAATTTTTCAAATTAATTTTGAATGGCGCTTTGAGCACCACAAGCCAAGGGCCATCTAGTTGTATAATAGTATAGTATAGAGAAGGCAGACATCTCTACGGCCACCAACTCACACCAAAACAATCGAGACGGATAAGGGGATAAGTGCAAGTTAAATGTTTTATTATGTCTTGTCAAAGCTGGTCTCAAGTAAAGTTTTAAGTTGGGTTAGGGTTAGGGGTTATTTGCAAATCTTTCAACACACTGAATCAATTAATAACACAATAATACAGTTCAAAGGCCTAAAAATAAAAAAATGTGACAAAGATCAGATGAGCATGCACATCTTAAATCCAACTCTAACCTTTGCCCTAAACCAAGTCTACACCCATCAAGAATTCCCGTGAACGCCCAAAATGACTTCACTCCTAAAAAACGTCAAAATATGAAGTCTTCCCAAAAACAGAAGTACAAAAGCAGCGCATACAAAGTAGTTCAGCTCTGCCCCTGTTCCATATTTGTCATCATTCTAGTCTCAGACAATAGCACGGTACTCAGTCTTCCCGCACATCATCCTGCACAATTTCCTGTTATTATCTTACAGCAAGCTGAAGTCATAATTACTGGACTTCATGTGTGTGTGAGAGATAATCAATAGAGGGAGGGAGGGAGATCTTTGTCACACTCAGAATCAATTTTCTCTCCCACAAACAGGAGTTACTTTCTTACTACATTTCCGCACTTGGTTGAATGCCATCATATAAGAATTTTCTTATTACCCGTCTATATAATGTCCACACTTGTACAAGGTGTCATAATGACTCATGTTTTTCGTCTACAGGGAAATTAACGTTTCTCTGTTGGTAGCTAAGTTCACAGGGTCCAAACAGGGTTTTGACCATACCCTCATGCTTGGTCTGAAAATACTCATGGAGACTTCATTTGCTCTGGGACCCTAAGTCAGTTGTTCATTAACCCTGATTTCAGTCCTTGGAAAGGAGCGCCATCTGAGCCAGCAGATCCCCAGGACAGCAAGAAGTATTTTAGGAGTGAGTTTATTTGTCCCAGGGCTCTTGGTTACGGTAACTATAGCCATTAGCTCATTTCCAGATATTCAGTAAGGTTTACAGAAGTGAAACGAGAAGTGCATGCTCGTCCAACTCTCTCCCCGTCCTTTTGTTCACATACAAGTGCTAAGATCCATTTTTTTCCTCCTATATTCCCTCTTTTTTTTCATCGCTCTCTTCCCATCATGCTGCTCTGCACTTGTACTTCACATGAACACAGGAGGGAAGCAACACTGAAAGAGGAACTGCTCTTTCTTTCTAACTAGAACTATATTTGACTCTGGTTTCTGGGGGATGTGTTGTAATGTGGCAACCATGTTGCAACATTTTGCATGTACTCACATCCTCAAATCACACACACATACACACACATACTTTTCCTGATGGTTTGTTATGCAGAAGTCTCACCATTGAAAATCTTTTGTGACTAAATACCCGAAAATAACCCCAAGTTCATTTGGTTCCTTGTCTTTCTATAGAAATTGTCTGTCTATTTTTGTGAGTGTGCATTTTAAAAACCTGAAAATCTGAAAAATAATAATAAATACAAATGATCAAAACTGTAACATGTCGATGAATCAATGTAATTTGCAAACTTGTGTCCCTGAAATGTTCCACTTAAGATGCATTAATTCACAAATAAGGTTGGAACTGTATCACAGTATTTAAACATTTTTTTTGCAGCATTGCATAGTGTAGTATTCATATTCTGTGACAACTAAGACCTTGAATGTGCAGAAAGTCCTTCCAATTCTCATATACACAAGGTGGCCAAAAGTATGGGGACAACCCTCCCCATATACTACTTGTATTATTTTGTTTAGGAGCTAGTTTTCATGGTTTGGGTAAATCCCCTTACTTACATCGAAGGGAAACTCAATGCTACAACATCCAGTGATATTTTAAACAATAGTGTGTTGTTAGCGTTTCGGCAAAGGGCCAGAAAGAAATGGTTTTCCCAGTTTGGTGCAGAAGTTGACTGGCTTGCACTAGTCTCACATAGCCAGCTGTGTCAGTGCTGGAGAAAGGTCTGGCTGCACCAGTTCTCATTCTGATAAAAAAAAAAAAAAACGCTCTGGCTCATTTGTATGTCTTCAAGTCAAGTGTGCCCCTGCAAAATAGTGCAGCTTGAACTTATTTTGCATGTGGCATAAAAATGGCTGAATCCCTGCAAAAGAAACGGTAAGAGCGGCTAACTGGTTTACGTTCAGACTGTTAACGACCAGGCTAGTGTTACATTACGTTGCCATTTTCAGCGTGTAGGTTGCTAGCTTGGAGGTTGTTGTTGTTGTTGCTGTGTCCTGTAGCAAAAGGCTTATACCAGCAGTCTATATCCGCTGAGTCAGACTAGGCTTGCACAGAACCAAAATTCAAACCTCAATCCAACACATTTGAGACCTGAACTCCAACTGCATATATCCTTTGCGTCCTCTTTATCAGTGCTTTGATCACTCTTTTGTTGCCTTGTCTGCTGCCACACTGCTCATCTGGAAGCCATACTGACATTGCTGCTATACCACCCCCACATCAACACTGTACCTCTGGGGTTATCAACTACATTTGTCCATGGATGAAAATGCTCTAAGCAGACACGGAGGTGGCCCATAAAAAAAATCTATTTAGACCTGATTAGCTCGTTACCATTTTGTATTTTCACTACAAAATTTGTGTTATTTTTATGAGCTTAAAAAAGACAAGATAACTAGATACTTAACTATTTAATACCCTCATAACCACGCAAAGGAGGCGATTTCAGTTCAACCAGGCTACCGATGAAAAAGGTCACAAGTCCTTTTCTCAGCAGAAAAAAACCCTTCACTTTGAGATTCGAGGACGCAAACAGACATATTCAGTTTAAGACTCAATCCAACACTCGGCCAATGAAAATAAACTGACTCATTCTGCTTCTAATAGACAAGCTTAGTGACACTTTTGGCCTCATTACTCACTGTGTCTTCATCACTGATGACGTGATGCCAAACAAATTGGACCAATACAGAAAATGATTCAAAAATATGTTCTTATTTTCTATTTGTGCCTAAATCAGAGGTCCTTACTTTCATCTTTCCCCCTCTTTTTTTTCAACCCAGTCACCTGCTCATCACTGTTTCAAGTTTTGTTGTCAGTCCTGTCTAATGCTCAGCGCTCTCACTCTGTAATGACCCTGATCTCTCTCTAACTCACACTCTGTCACTCTATAATCCTCTGTTGTCCTCACTGGCCCAGTGGTCATCACGCTGCAGCTCAGTTGCCTTGTCATATTCTTTCCTTATTGGACGTGTGTGTGCATGTGGTGTCCCATTTTCTTCGTGAGTCTGTTCTCTTTTTGATTAAAGAGCGCTCAGTGCTGATTCAGCACGTCCAGTTAGTTAAACCTTCGACGATCGAGTCACACTCTATTAGACACGTGAAATTACACCCAGATCCTTAAAAACAAGCCACTGCAGCTCCGTGTACGATGTGGAAAGAGTGTGTATACACGTGTACAAACACTTAATATGTAAATGTACATTTTATAAGTCAAACTGCATTTGATGTGTGAATGTGTGTGTGCATCTCTACTGTCTTTGTACTGGTTTGCATGAATGTTAGTGCACTGTACACCGTATTTGCGTGCATGCGTGTATATCTTTGTGTCTGTGTGCGTGCATACATGTGCCTGCATATCATCAGCGTGAGGTCAGTGCAGTGGAAACTTTGACAGCGGAGGTGTGCCACAGCCTTGGAGGCTTTAGCTTACGTAAGAAGTCAGCTATCTGTTTTATCACACACGCCCAATATCCCAAACACACACACATAAACATTAACGGGATGTACACACACGGGGTGATGCAGGACAAAGATCGACGAACATCTCGTCACATTTGATGAATGAATGTTGTCCTGGAAACCATTCCTTGAAATGAGAAAGGCTACAGGGCCCAGAGTCAGTCAACACATGTGAGGAGTGAGGATGGGGTGAAGGGGAAAAATGTATTTAAATGTTAGTTTCCGTATGGTAACTCTTTTTAAATGATTTAAATTTTTACCTCTGACAAGGACGCTCTGTTTTCACCTGTGTCCGGTTTTTGTTTGTTGATTACACAAAATCTAATGAAGAGATTGACACGTACTGTAACGTAGCAGCTTGTGCGAACTACCGGTACACAAGAAAAACTCATGATACACCGAAGAGTATTATGTAGCATACTGATCACTACCGGCCCACTTAAAGCACCGGTTACAAGTAAAAGTTCTGCATTCAAAGTTTTCCCCAAAGGTCCAGTGGAATATTCCCCTCTGAAATATAGTGGAGGAGTATAAAGTAGCATAAAATGGAAACACTCAAGTGAAGTAAAAATAAAATTGTACTTGAGCACAGTGCTTGAACCCTTTTAATCATACAAAAGTACCTTCCTCCAAATTATGTCAAAATGCTCCAGAGGTCAGAATGAATGTTTCCATTTCTCCTCCTAAACATGAGCAGAGAAGAGGTACATTTCTAATTGTGAAAAACACCTCACTTCAAACAGACAGCAGCCGTTTAACACCTCACCGCCAGACTTATCAGTCCTTCTCCCTTTCAGTTGTTATCTCTGTGCCCCTCTCCTTTGCTGACAGCCGAGAAATACGACAACAGCCTTTTCGAAAAGTCACAAGTCAACACTCAACATCCTCTCTTTCTTTTACCCCCCCGACGGCAGCAGCACCACCCCTCCCACCCCCTCTGTCTGTTTCTCTGGATGTTGACAATGGCATTTTCTGTGGGCAAGTGACTAAGACTCAAAGAATGTGAGTCTGTGTGCGACTCTGTGTGTGTCCCCCTCCGTACTGTCACAGGCTGTCAGGGCCGGAGAGGGAGAGAATCTGACAAAGTGACAGCAGGACCGTATTTCAGTCTCCCATTGTGATCGAGTCGGGGTCACAAACCTGGTGTGACTGTCGAGAAGGAAGGAGGGAGAGAGAACAAAAAACTGCCTCTGCTGCTACTCGTCCCACAGCTACTTTGAATGTTCAAGTTTGTGAAATAGAGCGTAAAATAATCTTTTGAATATCCTGATATTTTGAAATCACTTAAAAAATGATAGGACTGGACGACAAAATCAAATATCATGATATTTCTGACCAAATACCCCGATATCGATATTGCAACAATATTGTAGGGATGACTATTTGTAGTTTTACAAAATATTACACAGACTTTTGATAAATAATTACCAGTAATGTGGACCTAATGACTAAGTGGGTAAATGCAAGTGTTAGAATAAATAGAACAGTGTGGTAAGTTCAGAAAATGATATCACTTTACTGTCGTTTGGCCTTTAAAACCAGGAAAACACAACACTTATGCCATATCAATATACTGTTTAACAACATCCACGGTCTGAGACAATATAAAGTCTCATATCACTTTATTGTCCAGCAGACACAACAACATTAGCATTATTCGAAATTGCGTTTCTGTTTTGGTCTCAAACTACTCCTGAATATAATATCTTGGTCTTCAGGTGCAAAATGTTACATTTTCTTCACCAGCCAACTTTGCCTGCTATTTTGTGCAAATTGGGTCAAACAGCAGCCTGTCAGTTTGAAATATGTCTGGATGAAGCAACAGAACATTTTATTTTTTTTAGTTTAACGGTGGCATCTCGCAAGTGTCAGGCAGGGAACATAACTAAAGCTAACTAAAACACCAGCAATGCAGAGAAGAAAGAAGCCTTCTCATCAAGTTTCATTGCTTCTATTAAGTCTTTTTAACGTGTTTAAAGGTCAGATAGTGTTTTGCATTAGCCTGATTTTTATGGCAGTGTCATTAAATCATTTTTGCTTACCACACTGGCAGAACACCAGTGTCTCTTCAGATAAAACAACATCTTTATGGTTTATAGACCGGAGGGATTGTCTACAGGTGGGAGAGAAAGACTTATGTTATAGCATCTGCATGCTAGTTTCAATTGACTGCCAAGGTACATTAACAGGCGCATTGCCACAGCATGTTTTTGTACAGAGTGGGCATGTGTGTGTGTATGTGGTGTTTGGGCACACGTGTGTGTTTTTGCATCCCAGCAGTGTTTTCCAGCTCCTGAGACAGGAAGTGCTACCTTAGCAACACGAGGAAAATACAGGAAGTACAAACCGCGTGCCTCGAATTCCAGCGTGTCTTTACTCCAGTGATGGAGCGAGGGCCAGAACCAGAGAGAGAGAGAGAGAACAATGAGCAGCACACAGTTTCACCAAAAAGACACAAATGTTCAAACTGGAGGGCCGGAGTCACACAGATGGCTAGACACACACAAAAGGTCAATTATGAAGCCGTGGAAAGAAAAGACAATTATGTCGGATATGGGCGAATGCGCACGTATCTGCAGAAACAGTCGCAGCAGGAATGTCATTCCTGTCTCGTAGCAATAATAACTCCAAAACACAAATAGACCGACATCCGTTTGTGACTGAAATTCTGACAGATTCTGACTATGCAGTAAAGAAGATTCATTTCATTTTTGAAGAAAGAGATTGATTAGGGGGGTGGTTATACTAATAGATCATGAAGTGGTAGACTAACTATTACATAAAGAAAAATGATTTGACCTTTGCTCTTTTACCATGACAGACCTTTTTTAGGAACTTTGCCCAGATGGTTAACATTTAAGCTGTATTATAAGTGTTTTAAGAGAAGAGAAAAATCTTCACTTATTGGTTTTCATGACTGAATAAATGAATATACAATCTGTCATCAAAGTACAACAGTATTTCATACTGTTTCACTTTGTTTATATTTGCAGGACCCTTCTTAGTAGCTATGTTTCAAGTGTTGACAGTATTCTGAGGACCTTATTTTCCTCGAGAACGACTTGTTTGTATGAAAATATATCTAATAACTATTTCTCAGTTTGTGTCATTACCTTATTAATATTGCAAATAATAACTTTCTGAGTTACTCACTACATAGTGCACCTATAAAAGTCTATTATTTTGAAATTAATGCATTAATAGCATCCTGTGTTAGACTAAGAACACAGCCTCAAATCTGAACTACTGAACAGGTCGATGGCCCATTGACTCCCAACATGACACATCACTCTTGTCAAAAGGACAATCATTGCAGCGTACCAGCGACAGGTGTTAGCTCATAGTTTGGGAAGGTTTAGGCAACAAAACCACATGGTTAGGATTGTAAAAACACTGTGGTTTGGGTTAAAATAAGTATGTTACTTATGTAACTTAAGCAACATTATGTACATGACCTAAATTAACTAGATTTTGGTTTCACACAGACCACAAACAGCTGTCTCCTGGGTGAAAGTCCTGTGTTCGTTGTCCCTGTCCTCCTCCCTGTGTGAACTTTGCCGGTCTTTATACCTCGTCACCTGACTTCCGCCTTTGCTGCTGTAATAATTACTACGGCCACTAGAGGTTGCAACCTAACATTAACTGTAAATATGGGTTGGCTTGCACAGAACAGCTATGTGACCGTGCTTCTGATGAGGTAAGGCTGTGGATTACTGCTTTGATGAATCAATTCTGCAAAACCCCTGGATTGCGTTTAATGCCGACATTTTTCAAATGACTTTTTCTACAATATCTACTCATCTGATGGTTATGGTTTGGGAAAATGTGTGGCTATTGCAAATAAACTACAGTCAGCACTTTTGCAACGGCAAATCCATTTTGAAGGGGGAGAAATGCTCTACTGACACAATATCTTTACTTTTACTATGGTGCGACTTTTAGGTACTTTTTAAAACACTGTACTGAACATATCTGCAGAACACTGGACAGAAATAGTGTATAAATCCATAATGTTTTTGAATAATATACTATAATTGCTTGAATAGTGGGCTGACATGCATAGTTGCACTTCTGAAAGCTGAAATAGTGCTAAAACAAAGATCCAGCTACTATCAAAAGCTAAAGCTTGGACGAAGTCTGTTACTGTCATTCAAGTCTTTTTCACATTGAACAATAACAATTGAACTATTATGTTAAAGAACCACCAGAGCAAATCGATCACCATTTGATTACACACCCTGTTTTGAAAAGACTGAGGCTGATTTGCAGCATCAGCTTGCTTCTCAAACTGCCGTGACGATTCAAGATTGGATTTTTGCTTCCCCATTAACAGTTCTGAACATTCCTGTGTGGCTATCTCAGATCATTAATCTGACTTTATCTTTCCCTGCACAAGGTGAGCTTGTCCTCAAGTTGCTAGATCATGAACTATAACAGTGAACTTTCCTCAATCTGACACATAAATGGATTTGATGTGCCTTTTTTCACCAAAGCCACGTTTGTTAAATGTGTTGATCAGAATCTTTTCATTTCATTTCTGCATGCATATGGTCCAGTCGTTCAGGGAACTCATGTGTGTTCACTACAAAGTGGTCACATGCATTTCTGATAACTTCACAGTGTGGATTGGGTGATCAGATTCTCAGTACGTCTTTGATGCATTTACACCTGTATTTTTAGCCGTTTGGCTGCGATCAGATCATCCGGGGCAGATTTTAATTGGGCGTCTGAACAGTGACCTGTAAGATGAGCGACATGCTGATCTTCCAAAAAGCTGCTCTCTTCCTCGTAAAGCTCCTCTGCTTCTTCCCTATTTTTTCTCTCAGTGCCGTCGTCTCCTCCTCCTCCTCCGTCTCACTCCATCGCTCTTTCTCCCCTCCTCTCTCTGCCCTCTCAGCCTTGCTGTTTGTCAGCTTGTGAGTGACGTTATTATGTTGGCATAGATTATGCCGGGCTGAACACTGGCTGGATTTACTCCTCTGCTGCTGCGGTTCCCCTCCCTCTCTCAATTCTTATCCTCCCCCTCTCTCGGAGCCATCTCCCCTCCTTCATCTGCATCCCTCTTTACCCTTCTCTTCTAGTTTTTGTACCTCTTTTGTCTCCCTGCCTACTTTTCTATCCACTCCTCGTCTTTCATGATTTCACTCTCCTCTTGTCTCCTCTCGACCTGTTTCATATTCTTTCCCCTCACTCTCCTGACTCCTGCATCCCTTACTGCACAGCATGGCTAAAACAACGTGAACACCCGAGCATTACCCCCATATATCATTGTAGAATATCTAATTCTAAAATCATGGGCATTACGGTGTTGAAAAAGATCATTTTTCTGGAAATAACTTGTTTGCATTATATTTTAAGACTTGAAAATTGTTTATTCATGACATCAGATCAGTTTAGTGAGCCCAGCTTAACCTGCGGGAGTTTCTAATGTAATATGTTTTGCCGTGACGGAGGAAATAAATTCCTGACGAGTGAAAACAAGAGGAAAGCGTCGCCTGGAGTCTTTACTGCAGAAACGAACCGGGGACAGAATCATCGGAAGCTGCCAAGAACGAACAATATCAGAAATGTTACGAAAGAGCTAAAAGAAGACTTGTGAGGTCTTTTGCAGTTTCTCCACCTAGAAAAGACCAAAATATATTCTTAGACGCTCAACTGGCACGTCCATTAAGCCTGGACGCATCACTTGGATGGATCTTTTTTATTAATATTTACTTATTAATCGATTTTTAATGTATTTTATTTTATTTTATTTTTTTTTTTTCCTTTCTCTTCTCTTCTGTAGATTAGTATCTTGGGAAAGTTATCTCAAGGTTTAGTCTTAAAATGTTCCCCATCTGCCAAAAGTCTTCTAAATACAGGTGTTAAAAAAGTGGTAGTCGGTTGTTAGGGCTCCCATTCAGCCACACGAACATCAGCGGCCACTGATGTTGTGTGATGAGGTTTCCCTCAGTCAGCTGTCTAGTTCAGCGTAAAGGTGTTTGAGGTCATGGCTCTGCAGGAAACTAAAGTTTGTCCACATTGACCCTTAAAACAAATGTCACACGTAAAATCTGCCTTTTCACATATGAATTACTTACATTGGCCATATTGTATTTTGTCCCTAAATCTCCCTCTTTCCCACCTGTATCCCTCTCTCTGAATCCTGTAGCCTACCGAGCACTTTAAAACAAAGTTCTTCTCCTCTGTACCTGCATCCCTCTCTCCCCTCCCTCGCTCTCCATCTCTCTCTGTTCTGACAGTGTGATCCATGGGGGCATTATCTTTCCATTATCTGTCCATCCCATAATCGTTTCCCTCACCTCGCCCGGCGTCTCTGGAGAATATTAATCAGCTCACAGACAAGTCTAATCACTGCTCTGGGGCTATAACGGGAGCTGCAGTCCATCAGGCACGAACCACACACACACACACACACACACAGACACACACACTCACAAAGACACACAAGCAAGTACTGTTTCCAATTAGTCCGTTACTGTCTCCGTCTTGCTTTCTCTCCCCCGGTACACTTTGTTCACATAAATCATAAAATAAAGAGTTCAGCACATACAGATGAGGCTATTATCAGAAGCTGATGCAGACAAGCACATGCAATTTGTCAGGTTAACCCTCCGCCTTTACACAAAATGTACATTCCAACAAGTTACGTATTACATGACCGTGGTGTGTGGTACAAGTCAGGCAGACAAGCGTAATAGTTGTGCTAGCCATAGCAGCTACCGTGTCCCAACAGCTGTCATCTTTTCATGCTGTTTCAAGGGTTTAGCAAGCAAACAAAGTCTGGTCACAACCATTACGCCACTTTGTAAGAACTGGTAACCTATTGGATCAATACTCAACAAATAGGAGGCAGCATAGCAACAGAGGAACCGCTAACCACCCGTCCGATGGCAGGGGAAAGACAAAGACATGGCGGGACGGGGACAAGGGAGGAACGAGAAGGAGGTTAGGCATTACCAGCCCAGCATCGGCGTCATCGGCGGCCACCTCTGGATGCCTAGCTAAACACTTGGAGTGTCACCTCTTGAGGTACAAAGTGGTATTCGAAGACAGGATGGGCTTCAGTAGATATCTCTGCAACATGGTGGCCTAAAGACATCTTTGAGGTAATATCAAGTGTTATTTCTTCACATTCTGTTGTTAATTTTAGTAGATTTTTTTGTTTTTAATGTGAGACAAATTTGCAATTTTAGACTATACAGCACAATTAAAATTGACTTGACTTGATTACACAGCAGGGGTGAGAAAAGTTCTGTCTCCAAATGTTTCTGGGAACATCACAGCAACTTTTATTGCAGTTTAATTGCTTTTATTTCAGTGATTTTTACTGTCCAGGATCCCAACAGCATTTAGCATCCATGGGATGTGGTGGAATGGGTTTTACAGCAAGACTGCGCAGCTGTCCAATTTGCAGAGATGCTTTCATTTTGCATCTGGCATCTTGTTGAATCCATGTCCAGACAAATTCATGCTGCTCTGAAGGCCAAAAGAGGCGCAGCACACAAGCTACAAGAGAGTTGCACCAAATAAACTGCTGGCTGCCGAAGCTGAAATAATTAACATTTGAAATTTGCATGAAACTGCATCAGGATCAGCACTAGTCGTAGTGGCATCCTATTCCAAATATACTGTATTTTATTTCTTGAATATCAAGATTTTGTTTTTCCTTTTCATATCTCAGTACACACACACACACTGTGAGCATCACACAGAATCCATCAAGAGAGCGAGCCAGTTTCATCCCATAAATCATTCTGCAGCATTTTATTGAAGCAGATTTTAGTCCAAATGGCAGAGGGAGAAAAGGGCAAAAGATGAAAGAAAGGGGTGTTTTTCCCCCCCAACAGACTCTTTTTCTTCCAGAATGATCTTGATTATGAATGGCTGCCCCGAGGAGGATGAAAAGAGGAGGAGGAGAGCAGAGAGGAGGAGGAGAGAAAGGGAGGGATGAAAGGAGGAGAAGAGTGGAAGATCAGAGGCTGAGGAATGTTCGCCAATGGGAGCGCACGAGCGCTAAACACACACGGAAATATGACGGCCCACATGCGTGTGCTTGCAAACTGAGTGATGCAATTACATACATGAAAATGCACCAATTGCCAAATACATAGAAAAACTTGGACGTGCTCACACACATGAGTGCACACACACACACACACACCGTGTAAAGATGTCCAAATGATCCTCTTTAACAAAAAGGTTGAGAGAGGTGGAGGACGGGTGAGGGAGGGGTGTAGCGTGAGGTGGGATGTTATGGAAAGATAAGGGATGAGGGGTTACGTGGGGAAGTATATGTGTGTGTGTGTGTGTGTGTGTGTGTGTGTGTGTGTGTTAGTGTGTGTGTGTGTAGC
Source organism: Pagrus pagrus (assembly GCF_965226575.1). Taxonomy (NCBI): domain Eukaryota; kingdom Metazoa; phylum Chordata; class Actinopteri; order Spariformes; family Sparidae; genus Pagrus; species Pagrus pagrus. The sequence continues at coordinate 5,650,145 of NC_140186.1, forward strand.
TATAAATCCCAAGGGGGACAGCAGCAGACACAGCTGTTTCACACCCGTCCAGATGTCAGTGGAGAAAGAGAGACAGAGTAGCACAGAGAGGGAGAGAGACATGCACAGACCTATACTGTACACATCAAAGACAGTAGAGTAACACACATGCATACACAAACACACACACACGAACAGACACACTACAGATGGCGGGACTCGTCGAGAGCATCAGAAACAGCTTTGAACTCGGTGAACGAGCTCTTCGTCCTCGCTGCAGTACATGCAGCGTAGGAGACGTGAACTTAGCTATAACATACAGTAGCTGATGTTGCTGAAGAGGCTGTTTGAGTAAGATCGGCATGTTGTACTGTAGGTCTGTATGGTCGGCCATACAGTAGCAGCTGGCTGGCCTGGTAATGTTAGCTAGATGGATATTGATCATTCAATCCATGCATTAAAGGGAGCTGGTGGAGGTTCTGGCCACTAGAGGTGCTATAGAGCTCATGTAGCTTTTCTTTAGCATGTGCAAGATGTATCACACATGTAAGGACACGAGCGTGTGTGTTTTATGTGAGTCTTTTATCTACATTTTTTTATGCCCTGGTTAGACAGCTGATAGTACAGAGATCACAGAGAGAGAGAACGGGAAAAGTTCCCCAGCTGGATGTAAACCGGGGATGTTGCAGTTCACGCTCGCTGCCCTAACCCCCAAAACACCGACCTGAAGACAAGCTTACCAAGTGAGAGTGAGACAAAGGAGATGCACATGTTTGTGGTGAGAAGACCCCAAGAGGCAAGAAAGAAGACTCTCAGAAAGAAAACATCGATGTACAGAAACATTGCAGATTTTAAACTACACTTAAGGGCGATTTTTGCTTCTGAACACTACTTTTAGAAGTAGGATTATCCAGGCCAGGGCCAAAGTTAGCCTGCCATGAGTTTCAGTTAGGCACACCAGATGTTAAAAATGTATTTTAAAAATATATAATAATGCTAATTTTGTGAGGTAAAAAAGCTCTTCATATTCAGCATGAAGGATCCCTAGTTATTAATTATGTTTCATAAGCTGAGCACAGCAGGCAGAGTTACAGTTTGTGCACAGAGTCTGTCACTTAAAGGAACTTGGGTTTCAAGCGCTTTTGCATCTTAACAATACAACACAGCACAACACACTTTTGAGTAAGTCTCAAATGTCTTCAATCGAAATTCCTACATATTCCACCTTTAATGTATTACTCTAAACATCAACTTGTGTAGTATTTAATAGACAAAGTCTAATATAAGACAGCATCTCACGGATAATGACCTTGAAGGGAAGCAGGTGCACGTTTCGAGGATGGAAATGCAGCACTGATGTGCAGCAACAACGTGCCATTTTCAGACCTTACAATCAAGAATACGATGCTTCCTCGTTACCCCACTGCTGCTTTCTTTTTTAGTTGTCATGGTGTCTAATATTTATCGAGGACCCTTTTGCAGCAGAGCACCCCGCCCTTCAGGTTCGAGCATGTGAGCTGCACAAATAATGAGTAGAACATCTCCATTACACACTAAAACAACCCGTAGTGTGTTACTGATGACTGACACGACTCTGTTTACAAAAGCAATACGATATTTGTATGTCATTTTCTCCCTCTAGTCTAATGTTTTAAGTTATTATTTGACAGAAACACTAATATGTTTAGGAGTTGAGTGGAACAGTACACAGCGAGACTTCAGCTCAGTGGATCTGCTGTTTCTGGTGAAGAAACAACGCTCTGTTGTATCTTATGACGGAAAAATCGTTGGAACAGATACATCCGCTCTAACAAGGCGTAACAGCTGTTTCAACTGAGGGTCTTTCAGGAAAAAAAGAACAAAATATTCTCGACATCTCACTGGGCTACTGTGTTCAATCAAGAGCTTAGACTACATGTTTTAGTCTACTCAGTGTCTGCTTGGAGTAAAGAAAAGGAGGCAGGACGCAAACATTCAAACTTTAAAAAAGTCAAACTAAATGCCTTCAAGTGTTGGCAAGATTGCCTCTGTGAGGATTATCTGCCTGTGCTTTCGTCAACACAGTTTCATAAAAGACTGCAAACTGAAATGGACTTGAGAACACAATTTTAGTTCATCACATTAAGAGCAAGGAAGCAAAACAACATTGTGGGTAAAAACACACAACATTGGGTAAGAGTCTATGCATGCTTGCATTCAGTGTTGCGGACAGAGGCTGTATCATCAGACAGGACTAATTGGGACGCCAATCAAAGATGGAGGAGCCATCAAGATGACACCAATCAACCATCACAGCTGATGTCTATCCACCTCATCTTCAGCTCTTAAAGATGACAACAGCTCAGCTCGCACCTTTAAGATTCGTATGTAACTGACGTACTTATTTTTACTCAAACCACAATCTTGTCTTGAATGTAACCAAGTAGTTGTGTTGCCAAAACAAGCCGCGACAGTTTCCTGAAGTTGACCCCGTGACGACAAAGGTGTGCTTGTTGCTTTTCAATGTTAAACTGCATGTGTCATTTCGGCGAGACATTAGCAATCAACATATTCACTTGTTTAGGCATGAGGACATGTTGACCTGACAGACTTTGGTAATTACAGCTTAAATATTTGACAGCTGAAACACAACTCCAATTAGCTGCAGTCTTTTCAGCCATCTGTGATCTAAACTGCAGCAACCGTGGGAGAAGGCAGTAAACTGTGTTTGCAGTGACAGCGTGATTAACCTGCCCACAAGCAGCTCACAGTGGGAAGTGTCAGCGGGGCCTGCCAGCCTTGCTGCATTTCATTTTTCTGTACCTGAAGACAGGCAGCCTGAAACACAGAGGCCGAGCAGACCGACTTAAGATTGTACCTCTGTTTCTTCACTTCTACACTATGAGAGTCATAGATCTGATTGGGAATCTGAGTATAAATTTAAAGGTTTAGAGGAGTAATGCCAAAAATTCAAGCTGTCTCATAAATAATTACTATCAATCTACTCTCGAGACCCAGTTCTGCTGAAAAATAAAACCAGGTTTTGTCAGCCCTGTGTACGCAGGGCCTACGTGTCACTGAGTCCTATTTAAAGTGTTAAAAGCTGTGGCGGTAGTGGAAGTGGTTTGTGAGTGAAAGAGGATCCTTTGCCCATCAAGTCAAGCTGTTGATAGGGGATGAATGCACTTTGGCTAACTTCTTTCCTTTACACACACTGAGGGTATCACTAAAGATGAGTGTATCTGTTTCCCTCGTCAGGATGTTTGGAAAGTGAAAGCGGAGCCCTTTTCTGTCTTTTTTCTTGTGTGTATACGGGTGCACACACACACTCAGACACACACAAACACACCAGCGTCTTAACCTGCATCTATCGCCTCTTTAAGTGGAAATGTTAATGTGGTGCAAGCACAGCTGCACGTTGAGGGCTGGAGGAAAAGACACAACACAAAACACGCAGAAAGGTGAGAGTGGAGAGCCTCCTCACTGAACCGTAACGGTTAAAGAGCTTGTAGATAAAAGGCAGAAAATACTCTGTTGAGTGACTGCAGGGGCGAACTGGAGGCTAGATGAGTTTCTCAAGCAAACCTTTGCAAACCATGCTGCTGAATTGCAGTATTTTAGACTTCTGAGTGTGTTTTACTACCTTTCAGACAGCCGGTGCTTTCTGTTCCTGTCTTTACATCATTAAAAAAGAGCTTGTAGAGATGTTAAACCTCGGTGAGTGGTATCAAGCCACGCTGAACGTTTTTGAATTACTTTGTCCAGGTTTACAGATATCCATCTCTGAGATTTCAGCTGCCACTCAAATGTGATGGAGGTGAATAGTATTTCATTACCTTATGTTAAAATCTGACTAACAATTTGATGCACTGAATATGTGCTGACAGGGTCTCAGCTATCAGTGCTGCCTTGTTTCCCTTTTATAGATGCAACATGTGAGAGGTATCTCCAAAAATATAGGGGGCAGCATATCACCAGAGTAACCACCAACTACTGCTCTCGATTCTCATAGCTAGTCATCTTTGACTGTAGTTACTAGCTGATGTTAGCTCAGTTAGCCATGAAGCTACATCCCATTAGCTGACAGGCGTCTACCTGGAACAAGACCTCAGATAATGGGGGGAACATGCTAACTTCAGTAGAGATCTCTAATAATAAACAATGCAGTTAATGAACACTGAAACTTTCTCACGTCTGCTATACGATTCAGCCACTGGGACACAGTAATCCTCGCCTGATCATGATGATACAAGACTGAAGCTAAACAGACACATACAGGACAGCTGCATCATACAATTGTCATTGTCACTGGCCTGTGAGTGAAGGTCAGATGTCATATGACATAATCAAAGTTGTTTATGCAAAGCATTAGTCTGTGTGATCCAGGTGTAAAGTGAACCTCTGACTCTGCAAACTGAGCTGAGAGGAGGTTGGGTTTAAATTTAAGGTCAAGTAGAAGTGACAGTGAAAGGTCAAAGTTACGTTATTACAGGGAAGGCATTTACAGACTCAAATCTGTTGGGCATCTGTGCATGAAGGCCCACGGTATCATGGTAGTGAAAACTAAATTGTGTGAAGACTTGTAGAATAATATTATTTAATCCAAGAGGCCCTAAACTAGGAATTAATGATAATTTGTTGCAAGGTCGTAACCATGAAGTCAACATTGGGGGGACCAAGTCAAGTCTTCTCCAGCACATGACAAAGATTCTCAATGGGGTTAAGGTCTGGACTCTGTGGTGACCAATCCATGTGTGAAAGTGATGTTTCATGCTCCCTGAACCACTCTTTCACAATTTGAACCCGATGAATCGTAGCATTGTCATCCTGGAATATGCCTGTTTCATCAGGGAAGACAAAATCCATTGATGGAAAAACCTGGTCATTCACCTGATCTCATTTTTTGGGCACATGACGTTGCTGTACCTAGACCTGACCAACTGAAGCAACCCCAGATCATAACACTGCCCCCACAGGCTTGTTCGGCAGGCACTAGGCATGATGGGTGCATCACTTACTCTCTTCTTACCCTGATCACTCAGGAACAGGGTAAATCTGGACTCATCAGACCACATGACCTTTTTTCATTGCCTCAGAGTTCAATCTTTACGCTCCCTAGCAAACTGAAGCCTTTTTTCCCGATTAGCCTCACTGATAAGTGGTTTTCTTAAGGCTACACAGCTCATCTGTATCATATAAACATTTCTACAATACATCTCATATCACATTACATGTTAATGAGCTGAATTTCATGTCAGGAGTTGAAGGGGATGATAGTGACATTACAGCACAGCCAGAAGACTGTCAAGACTGACACCACTGTTGAGATGGTGTTTCAACATTTGGAAGCATGAAGCAACTGGATATCTTTAACTAGACAACGGGACATTTTCTAGCGATGTTTGTGGAAACAGAGCCAGGTATTTTTAGCCAAAACGTGAGTCTATCCTAATCCTAAGTGGGATGTGTTTTTTTGTGCCTACCTTATGCTTATTCTTGTGATTGGGTTGCATAAACTTGCACAATTTTAAATTGCCAAATAAATATTTTGTTCTATATATAGATTAAATATATAAAAACACATTCAGACACATTTCATTCAGTACTATGACACCTAAATGTTACAAACGTAATGTGAATGTAATCATCTTCACCATTGGAATTGAAGCTAGTGAAGTAATCTGTGAAATTACTTTTAAAAATATTATTGCTGCAGAGTCCTCACTGAAAATCTGATTATATGCTGACGATGTGATTATTTTTATGGGCAAAGGTTACATCTCATCTTGGCTAAAGGGAAATCAGGGTCACCATGTATCAGATGTCAATAGGAAGATCATTAAAGAGTGCAACACAATGTAGATGCTTAGTTGACAATAAGTGTTTTCTTCTTTTTAAAATGTGAGATAGCACCATGAATTATTCATGCTGTGCTTTTCTTGTTGCTCTTTTTTTTCTTGTTTTTCCTCTCTAGTTTTATCAAATATTTTTAGTTAATGTGAAGCACTTTTTGTGTTTGTTAATTGGCTTTTATCGTCTGGAAAATTGAAGAAGCAGGCTACATCAGTCATTACGTGATTAGCGTGGTGCATGACAGTTTACACACCAAAGAGCTCCATCATGGCCTGATAAAAGAAGCTGTAGATTCAGCTGTGTCACTGTGAGGCAAACCACAGAAACCAACTCAAACACATCTCGTTCAGGGGGCCCAGATACTGAACCGCCCCCAAACAACACCAGAGGTGTGAGTCCTTCAGTAGTTTATCCACACAAGGCCCATCAAGGGCAGCAGCTCTTTGTATGGGCAAACCCTAATTACAGTTTGGACCGTCATGAAAAAGCTTCCGCTCTGACATCAAATACAAAGTCATTGAAGTACAAAGGCTTTCATTTTTTCCTTTGTTTCAGATGCCAGCACAGCAGAAGGAGTGGAGGACCGAGGAGGAAACGGCGGAAAGATAACGGGAATTAGAAAGAGCCGGCAGAGAGAGCGAATCGGATGGAGACAATAGTGGAGACAAAAATGGCACAGGGAGACAAGGAGACAGACAAGAATGAACAAAAAATGGAAGCATGATAAGAATGATGGATGTCGAGAAAACACACACACAGACACACACACGCACACACACATACCATTAAGTTTGGATGTGGACGAAGCGCTAAAAGATGAAGCAGATCAGAACAATGAAACACAGAGATAATTTAACAAACTTTACGAGCAAATTCTTTCCACTTCATGACTGTACTGGTCCTACAGTGTGTGTGTGTGTGTGTGTGTGTGTGTGTGTGTGTGTGCGTGTGCGCGTGTGCGCGCGTGTGTGTGTTTAATTTTGAGGGACTTTTCCTAATAGTTTTCCTTTCTCTGTCAGTTAAGGTTAACAATGGCCTATTCTGTGTGGCGGTGAACAGGAGACTGACACACCCACACCCATGTCTGAACACCGTCCAGAGAGTGTGTGTGTGTGTGTGTGTGTGTGTGTGTGTGTGTGTGTGTGTTGGATATTTCTGGCGCGGTTATTCCGATGACAGTGATGGTATGTTGTGATGATAACAGTTTATATCCATGTGTGTGACAAAGAAATTTGGCATGTGTGTGTGTGTGTTCCTGTTTGTCAGTAGATTGGACAGACGGTTTATACTACAGATCCTGTGGAGGTGATGGGCGTGTGTGTGTGTGTGTGTGTGTGTGTGTGTGTGTGTGTGTGTGTGTGTCTGTGTGTGTCTGTGTGTGTGTGTGTGTTTAGAGAAATGTCCGTGTGTTTATGGGTGCGTTTCTCTCACATAATATCCGCTTCTACCTTTGAACTCTGCCTCCAAATTTGTCTCTGTTATGTCTCCAAAAATACACATTTGATGTCTGAGACTGTCTTTCTCACTGTTGTGCTTTAACTGACGTGCTCCCTCCTCTCTTCCATTTAAAGCAAATGTAAATGACTGCATTTTATCCAAAGTGGTGTACAATTCGCCTCACATTCATCCATTCTCACTGGTACATCAGGGAGATGCTGACCATCAGGACCAATTTGGGGTTTATATTGATATTTTCTACCCAAGTTCCTATGGAGCAAAGCTATACGAACAGCTATGCTACTGATAAATACAATTTTATATATAGATTTTACCAAAATATAATAATAATAATAATAATTAAAATTGAATCTACATGTCTTTTATAATACAGCACTAAGATATCTTGATTTTCCTTCTAGAATATCTTTATTTAATGTAATAAGATATATCAAAAGGCATCAACAGTCAAAGTCAATCCCAATCCAGCACAAATTTCAACCTAGTTTCCCAAAAATATAGGACACAACATATTCAATTCACGGTGACACCTTAAAGACTGGTGCTAAATCCTTAATGTAGTCAATAACACAATAGAAAGATGAGGACAGCACTCCAATTTGACTATGTAGTATTGGAGTAAACCTTTCTTCAGTACTTATTCTGGCAGTTTTACGATCAGTATTCACAGCACAAGTTCATCCCAAAATGGGGAACTACAAACTTTCTAAGCACAAAATCTCAAAATGGTGTTTCTCAAACATGAAAAACCAAATAAACCCAACTCAGATTAAACTCACATCACAAGAAAGGAGCAAATGAATCATCCTCACTCATCCCATTGGGAATGAGGGTATCAAGGAAGTGAATTCAATACGCCTCCCAGAGCTTTTTTTTTTTCCTGTTACCACCCCTCTGCAGCATGTCGACTGTCTCACATCTATTTTCCCACAAAAATGAAGTCATTTCATTTTGGATTTGGCTGAATATCTGCCCAATTACAGTGAGACACAAAACAAGGGGACTGTTTCTCCTGCACAAAAGAGCCAAAGATGTCACATTCTCGCTGTGATAAATGTGAAGAGGAGAGAAAAGTGTCTCAGCTAATTCCTACAGTTTGTACCATGTCACAATAAAGCGATCAACTAAACTTTTAATGAGAAGTTGAATGCATTTTGTAATTCTTCCAAATCAAAATGTCAGATAAGAACTCTAGTAAGTAGTTTATTTCAGGCTGACACTTCTGGCATGTATGTCATCTTCGGGAAAGCAAATTAGGGACATTAGAGACTCAACAAAACAAAAAAGTTCAGAGGGACGATGATAAAAGCCAGGAAGACAGCAATATCCCAGCAGGAAGCAACAACGTTTGTAGGAAATGTGGTGTTAAACTAGACTAAACCAAACACTTTAACCTAAAACAACAGAGGCCAGTAATGAGCTGAACTTGTTTTTTGGGGTAAACTGCATCTATATTACATCCAGCAGGTCAAATAGAGGCTAACAAAACCAGCAACAAGAGGAGAGACTTTTTCTTTCTGAGTACTTTTCCTGGATTTTAGCCTTCAATCATTTTGCCTTATTTTTTGCTGATCTTTGATCTCTTTCGAAAAAAATCCCCACCAGCTCCATCACTCATGCACTCATGCACAAACCCTTCCCACGCACACACACACAAAATAAACAATTTGCCCGGCTTACTGTAATCCAGGAAAACAGATTTGTTACTGTAAATCTCCTGGCGCAGCCTCTTTTTATTGTTGTCCTGCACATCAAAAGTCTCTGCTGCTTTTTTAACCCTCCCTCTCTTCGCGACCTCTCCCTCCACCCACCTGTCTCGATCCCTTACCAACTTGTCTCTCCCCCCCTTTCATATCTCAGAGAGAGAGAGAGAGAGAGACTGATTTAAGATTCGGGCGGAGACAAAAACACACCCCCTGACACCGACACACACTAACACACACACTGTCCTCACACCAACATCTCAGGCCAAGTTCTTGACAACAGACTCCCAGCAGTCTCTGCCTCCTCCACAGCTTCATAATTGACCTTCTGTGTGTGTCTGGCCATCTGTGTGACTCCAGTCGCCCTGTTTGAACATTTTCTCTGTGAGTGCTGCTCACTGGTCCGTCTCCACTTATTTTGTTTGCCCTCTCTTTCTCCTTCTCTGTCTGCCTATCTGTTCAAAAAAACCCTGCAGGCCTAAACGGAGATGACAGTATCGACCAATTTTTGCCATGAAAACTCCCCTCTCTCCTCCTCTTTCTCCTCGATGGAAAAAAAAAAAAAATCACTGCAGTGTTTTGCAGTTTTAGCCAGTCATGCTTCTGCAAAATGATGTCAATCACATATATTTTTCATTTGTGACATAAAAGAGGGTTTTTGTATCCCAAACCTGGAAGAAGATCAAAAGTAGAAGAGGCTTAAATTACTACAAACATTTTAAACAAGTTATTAATCATATAAGAGTTGTGTGCTATAATGTTTTTCTCTGCTACCAAACTCCGGGAAATGCAAATAAAGCGGCACAGCGAGCGGTAAAGGGTAATTTTCTTTTCTTTTCTTAGAATCTAATCTGCAGGAAGCTGCTAATGTTGATGATGGTAACGGTCCTGATGCTGACAACCTTGATGATGATGATCATGTTGATGAAGATACACTGTGCCTCTGCAGCATTCGTTCTACTGACAACTGCACCGAATAGATCAACAGCGCCCCCCTGTGGAGAGGAGCTAAAAAAGTCAAGCTTTAACAACTGTTCTTCTTACATTTTTCTTTTTGTTGAATTGTTAGCAATAAAATGTGTTGGATTTATTGAAAGATAGAATAGTTATACTCAAAGTTGTTATTTTATTTACAGTTTTAGAGGCAGTTTCAGATGGGTTCATCCCAGGTCCAATTACTACCTCAAATCATCCTTCCAATCAGGTAATTCTTCACTTTTTTAAATGACCTGGTGTTGCTTGTCAGTCCCAGTCTAACTTATTTTATTAAATGTTGACCATAAATATCATTTTTAAACCTAATAAAGGGTCTTGACATTGAAAACCTTGACATTGATCTAAAGAAGGGCAGCCCAAAGTCGGGCCCGCCAGCAAAAGTTGCCCCGTGCACCATCAGGCTCAATTTGGCCATCCAGATGTTTCAAAAAAAATTTTTTTAAAATTGGGGGGGTCAAAATTCTCCTTAAAGGGCTAATTTGTAGGATACTTGACTGTTGAGTCCCATTTCCCAACTCAAATATCAATGCTTTGGGTTGGTGGACAACCCGACCCTACCGACCCAAAGCATCAGTATTTGACGACCTGGGAAACCCAAAACTTTGATACTTGACGATTTGGAAATGGGGCTCAACAATCAAGTATCTTACACATCTTGTATCTTAACACTACAATAGGTGTTTGCATTTTGGCCCATGGCCCATCATTAAGTTGAAGTTAAAGTTTGAGCACCCCTGATCTAAGTGTTGTTTTTGATAACAACATCTAATGTGTCAACATGTGTATGATTTTTGCTGAAACATCTTAATTATGATTAATGCATCGAAGATGATGATGTTGTCAGTGACCCAGCAGCACATATTTGTGAAACACTGTGCAAAGCAGTTCAACAGTGCCCCCTTGTGTCAGTACAATAATAAACATGAAGCCAAGCTCACAGAACCAAGTCCAAGTAATGATCTGCTGAATCCATCTGTGAGAACAAACCACTAATTACTAAGTGGGACTCCAAGGAAGAATTAAAAATAGTCTGTCTGAGAGACGTTTTAACCAGCGTTAATAAGTCTGAAGATCTGAGGCATGTGGTCGTGTGTGTGTGTGTGTGTGTCTGTGTGTGTGTGTGTGTGTGTGTGTGTGTGTGTGTGTTTGTCTGTATGACAGATCTCTACATGATCATAAATGTGGATGAGGAGGCTGAATGTCTGCTGGCTGGAACAGGACGAGATAAAGATGGATTGAACTCATCACTGAAGACCGGGAGCAGACGTGCAGATCCATCTCTTACCAGCCAGAGAGTGTGTGTGTGTGTGTGTGTGTGTGTGTGTGTGTGTGTGTGTGTGTGTGTGTGTGATTGTGGTCATATTGTATACCTTTCAAAATTTAGACACTAAAAGAAAACGTGTACACATGTACTTATATATCTTTGTTTGGCTCTGTGTCATCATTCATCACTGTCTGGCATCAGCAGAGATACAACACAACACTGTGCTGCTGCTGCTGCTGCTGCTGCTGCTGCTCTACTGTAACCCGCAAAGTCTCACCAACACACAATCCTGTAAAGTGTGAATTGTGAAAAGGTTACTGCAGCAATTAAAAGCAACAATTACAGTCTGTGCTGTGGGCCGACTCTGCAGTACCTCGTAAAGACCAACGAGTGGCAGCACTTCACAGCTCTACAGCTGATCTGTGAGAGGATCGATGCAGAGGGTTATCTTTTGATACATTTACCGAGACTCCTACTCATGAGATAAAAGATCAAAATTCAGCCCCGGCACCTGCGCTGTCAGTGTTCCTGAAAATATACACATCTATAGCACGCTCTCTGTGAAAGACATCAGCAGGTAATGTAACTCAGCGTGTTTGTAGACTCAAGTTTAAGACTGGAATGAAGCTGTAAGGAGCAAAAAACACCCAATCTGGCTTAAGGCCTCTTTAAAAAAGTGGTTGGTGGATTGTGGTTGTGCTGCGATCGACCAGAAGTGCAGAGGCCAAAAGTAAAATAGGATTGAAACTTCTCTCTCAAGCTCCCTTTTTTATATATCATACAACTACTTCCATCATGTTCAGTGTGTGAAACCAAGTGAAGCATCATGCATGACTTTAAGGAAAGAAAGAGTCCAAAGGTTGCATCTCAACCTAATTCTTCTGCAGCAGATCTTACAGGGACACTCCAGTGTTTAGTATTGCATGTTAATAAAGGTGAGGGACCTTGAGAGAGGCGAATTAAGCAAAGAATGGTATAAATCAGTGTGGCTGAGGATGAGATATGCTGACTTTAAGTCCCTAGTTTGGTTTTAGCTTCAAGCACTGGATCCTACAGCTGCCAAAATGCAGCTCAGCAACATCTTTTTTTTTTTTTAGATCCTCCCTGACCAGTGAATGCCCACGTGTTTCAATCTGCACACTTTCAGCTTGTAACGCAGGCTTTGTCTCCAACCACACGCTTTAGAAAGCTCCTCCAGGACAAGAGAAGACTTTTCAATCAGCAGAGACAAGTGAGCGAGGTAAAGACAGTGTTTATCACAGTAGATGATACATGATAATTGAGTCTTGTCTTGTTTGTGATCGAGGGGCGTCAGTAGTGAGCAGCGGGAAGATTAATCCCCCCACAGAGTCCAGACACTGGCAGTGGCTGATGACTCTGCTGAGACCGATGAAATAATGAAGCTGGAGTATCTGCAAAGGGCCGTGATGGGGAGGCGGATGGGGCACGTGAAACAGCGGTGAGGGGACTGATGTGAACAGCTGATAACAATCGACAGCAGCAACGAGTGAGCATGCATGAGAGGAGTGAATGACTGTCTAAGCATGCAGAAGAACAGTTTTACTGACTGAACTTTCATGAGAGCTTCATTATCGAAGTGTATTCAGAGGTTTCAGTGAACCTGATGAGAATGGTGACGCTGTAAGTGCCTAATAACGTTCGCAGGCTGCGAGCATGTTGGCAAATAAAGTGTCAAAATCAAGGATGCTAACAAGAATTGATATTAAAACTGTGTTTCTGAAATCAATCACATTTCTGGTAAGGATCCGACAAAAGAAACGAATCCACACGCTTTTTCTTTCTCACTTTCTTTTGTTCATTTAGTCAACTTCTCGGGGGATAATGCAGTGTCGTATCAGGCTCGTATCTATGAGAAAGCACGCTTAGATTCAAGGTCACATGCGTGCTGTTGTAAAAAGGTACACGTTCAAAGAAAGAGCAGCTCACCCAAACTATTTTAAGAAGTCACATGAGTAAAACTTATGGCCCAATTTACCTTATCGGCAAACTTTAAATGGATACCCTCCTCACTGCGAAAGCTCTTCCAAAAGCAATTTGGATCGTAGAGTAATGTGATTTTATATAAAAAGCAATCTCCCAAAACAACCGCAGTGAAAGACAGCCGGAGCAGGAGCGGTAACTTATCAGGATGGGTGTTAAACTACCTCTTGTGCTATTCTGCTGTTAAGTGGAAAAATGTTATTCCAGTGAGTGAAGATTTATATGACGAGAGTCGCCAAATGGGAGAAATAACATGGGAGACAGAAGAAGAAGAAGAAGAGAAGGTGAAAGGAAGGTCAGGGAGGAAAAAGGAGACAGGAGCAAAATGGAGGGAGGCAGAAGGCACACGGGGACCCGGTGAGGGAAATTAACACCATCCACCAACCACATGAAGGTAAATTTAGGCCGAGTCTGTTACAGTCGTCTGTTTCAGCAGTCACTCAGGAAGGTGAACAACCACAGATCCGAGGCACCATTTCAATCACTCTGACATGAAACCCAGTATCTGCTGCACACATGCGTCTCCGAGTGCCGTTTTTCTCTCGAGGTGCAGTTCGACCTGCTGTCTGCCTTTTATTTCCTGCCTCAGCCCCCCTTCAGACGTGCTTTTCAGCCGTCCCCTGCTGCCACCTATTAGCCTAGAACATTAGAGGAAGGTTAACTGCCTGCTAAACTTACCCGATGAGTCCTCTTGTCTGCAGCATGTTGCCTGTTCCTAGTGTTTTTCCACTCATTACCCTCACCTGTGTTTCTCTGCCTCACTCCACCTGCACCTCATCCCCTCGTTAGTTTAGTTTGTATTTAAGTCCAGTCTTCAGTTTGCTTTTTGTCGAGTTGTATTTCCGCGAGCCTGCTGTTGGGTTTTTTCCGTTCCTGATGTTCCACTGCGTTTATCCAATTCCTAGTGTTGCCTTGGTCCTGAATAAAACTTCATTCATTGCACTTTCTACCTGCCGTCTCCTGCATTAAAATAGTCGGTTTTGGTCGCCACAAAAACGGTAATTGTCATTACCTGCAAGACTAAAGATATTCCCATTAGCTCCAGCTGTAATTTAGAGCTAATGAGCAAATGTCAACATGCCAAACTGTCATGCTAGGTCTAAATGTCACATTACCAGAACAGCCATCCCGCTATTTTACATTAGTAAAGTACTTTACGTCAATTAACTTGAGCCCTGCTGATTTGCTTACTCACAGAACTGCTAAAACTGGCTGCCAGTCATACACTACAGTACACAGAAACTAATTTAAAACACAAAATAATAATTTAGCTCCTTTGTTTCCAGCTGCCTCCTACTTGAGCATGTGCCCCACGTTTCATCGCTGGTTCACGGTTACATGGCAAGTTCGCAGGTTGACATGACTCTTCGCCCTAATGACATTCATTATGAGCTTAATTAGATGTAGCTACAACAGGCCGCCGTGGCAGCAAAGACGAATGCTGATAATTAAAATGCGGGCAAAGGTTGACCGGAGAACATGCGACTTAGATAGAGTCTGCCCTTTCTCTGTGGCTGGTATGAGGCATAGAGAGGCTGAGGATGACAAACTGAGAGAGATGCAGGGCGTGAAAGTGACAAAATGTCACAGACAGATGGGCCGGGTCAGATTGACAGAGAAATATCCACCAATACCGGGACAAAATGTTCTCCGTATGATGATGCCGTCGCCCCCGGTAATAAGATTAATCATTCCTCGAGTTTCACAAAAAAAAACTGACTGGTACTCTTGCAGTTTTCATAGTTTAAAATCTGATTTAGTTTCAGTCAGACCCATCAGTGTTTGTTAATGCCAGAAGATCGTGCTCCAGCATAATAGCTTCCCTCCAAGTTTTTGTTTCTCAGAACAGAACAGTGTGATAAACAGCCCATGGCTATTTATAAAATGTACTCATACAGATATCTAGATTAGCCAGTTAGCCTAGCTGACGTTTACAGGTTCAAAGCCGCCTTGGCTGGTAATGTAGGCACTTATCTGAATACTGATATGACATGATGTGCTATAATTTGGCAGCTAGGGAAGCAGCACTTCTATAAATTGTTGTTTTTTTTTTACTCTACCAATTAAAATTGAACTTTTAAATAGGGGCCAATTTGAGTCTCGTTCCCAACTCGCCAAACACTGAAATTGTAGGTCAGGCCGGTCGCCGTCCCGAAGCATCAAAATTTGACGAGTTGGTATTGACATGTTGGGAATGAAAGTGACTTTCTGCCACCTTAAAGAAGTAATTGAACATTTTAGTAAATAAACTTAATTGCATTTGGGCCAAGAGTTACTGTAGATGGAAAGAGGAAAAGCACTCTCATGTCTGTTTGCTAAATAAGCTTAGGAGAAGCCAGAGACATGGGGGGCTATGGCTGCAACTTCATGTTTCCCAAAACGTTGAATTATTCCTTTAACAGGATGTTACACCTACAAGATTGTATCAAGAATGTGAATCTTCGAATAATCGCTGTTAAGCAGTGAAAAATAACATAAACTGAACATGTGACACAACTTTAAACAACCCGATCTTATCAATCTGCGTGCAAATAAAACAACTTCACATTTTCAAATTGCGTGCAGGTGATAAACCAATCCTTCCCATTAACTTCTGAGGAGAGTGATCCATTGTCAGGTGACCTTTGTCTTCACGGTAATAAAAATAAACACATTTTGGTTGGGTTTAGTCAACAAAACTACATATGTTAATGAGGAAAGTACGCTACATGACCTAAATTAAACATGTTTCACGTTGGACACAACCTGACATTATTCATGTGTGGTATTTGAACGCATCTGTTTCGTACTTTATGGGAAGAACTGGAGCATCACCTGCATGCAACACTGGACTTCGCCATAGCAATTTGAAAGTCTAAAGTTGTGTTATTTGTAGATGGGTTGAAGCCTATGATGCGACAGTATCAGCGACATCGACCAACATTTTCAGTAGCAGAGTGTGTCGAGCATTTCCAATCACAGCTCCTCTTAAAGTTATTATTTATGGTTATGATTGTAATGTTTGACAAACATCACTAGGAAATTAAGTCTTAAAAGCTTAACCTATACGAGGAGATTAATTCCAACTCTCAAAAAGCCCCTTAACAACAACTGTTCATCAGTAAACAGTGCCCTTGACCAGGACCCGAAGCCTCGCGTGCTCACTCAGCGTTAAGTTGCTGTGGCTGAAAGCATCGGCTAAA
The DNA here is from genome assembly GCF_965226575.1 of Pagrus pagrus. Taxonomy (NCBI): domain Eukaryota; kingdom Metazoa; phylum Chordata; class Actinopteri; order Spariformes; family Sparidae; genus Pagrus; species Pagrus pagrus. The sequence continues at coordinate 5,666,560 of NC_140186.1, forward strand.
TGTAAGTGGAAAATGTGAAAGCAAGTTAAGACCGCGGCGGCGATGGGCTCTCCCTTTTTATCGCAGCTAAAGCAAAGCTATGACTGAAAGCAATCACAAAGCCTCCAACATACATGCAGTAAAGAGTGATTGTGGTCATGAGGCATGGCATCACAAAGTACCACATTGTGTTTATTCTACTCCAGCGCCGCCAAGGTCACACCAGTGTCACAGCGCTTGTCAGTCACTGGAAACAGGCAAATCTCAGGCGCTCTTTAGAGATGAAAAAGACAATAAATGTAATTGGAAGCGGAGTTATGTGTAAAAATCACACAGACAAACTGGTTTATCAAGGACACGTCCTCTTTATCCATTAAATTCCCCCTGTACTTTAATTTAAACTCACATGAATTGAAGTGTGTGTTCACTTGTGTGTCTTTGTGCGTGCAGTGTCCGTTCGCTCGTTCTGTTTCCAACGCTTTCAGCCCACAAATGCTACTAATGCAGTCTTCCACTTTTTGCATACCAACACAACATTCGAGTGAGAGGGAACTGAAATGATGTTCATCTACAGTATGTCAGTGACACACAGGTTAATGTGCTGAGCGTCATAGGAGCAGATCATCACCAAAAAACCCATTAACACCTGAAAAATCACCATTTACACCAGCAGGATGTGTCAAGGGAGCGTTTCCACTGTTCCATAATAACTGATGTTTTGGACACTTTTCTACAATAATTTGGATTTCTCCCTTAAACTGGCAATAACATGTCAGATGCATTTTTAAAATGTGCTGTCAAATCCAATCCGTCGGAGAGTCTACATACATATGTCCCCTTCAGGTTGTGTCATTTCTCCAATGATGCTGACACACGGGAAAGGAGGAGAAACAGACACCTGAATACTCAATAGAACAAGAGTGTTTACACTTTAGTCTGGGCGAGTATCAGTCGCCCGTGGTGCGATAAGCAACGTTTAAAAGATGCATAACTTCCACATTGCCTGGGAGAGGTTGTTAAAAAAAAAAAGGAATATGAGGGGAATAACTTTGCATTAGAGATGAGGAAAAAACTGTCCTGCCAGCAAAGGCGATACAGTATTTGAATTTCCTGAGGCGAGTGTGAATGAAGTGCAGACACACGGATAAAATGTGAATGCAGGGTGAGAGCGAGAGGACGGACCAAAGAGTTCAATCGTAAGTTATGATTTGCCTCTTAAGTGCTAAAGTAACACTAAATATCTGTAGTTAGCCAGTTGGCAGGGTTTTTATTGAGTTATTCACCAAAGATTTTCATTGTTGATCATTTTGTTGGGTTGTTGTTGCTGTTACTGATAGTTATTTCTCTTTTAGTCTATAACATGCCAGAAAAATGTCCACCATTGTCCCAAAAATCCAAAGGTGATGTTGTCAAATTGCTTTTGTAAGATTCAGTTTAACAGTCATAAAAGAGAGAAAAGCAGCAAATCGTCTCAGTTAAAAGTTCCTATTGTAGTTACGTCGTGTATCGTGACCTGTATCTCAAAAAAATCTCTTGAAGTGTATACTCAAAGAATAATGTAAATAGCCTCTCATTAATAAGTGAAAAGTATTTATCTTTAAGATTCAGCTCCACATCTTCAGGTTCACCTGAGGAATTTTTTCATGTTTGACATTCACTAAACTCTCGACATCCCTGAGATCTTTAAATGTGTGAGATTAGCTGCAGCTCCAGGTTTGCGTTGCCCCGAGCTAATGCTCTCAGGCTAACATGGCGGCACCAGGCTGGATACTCCAGTGTACAGAAACAAATACCAACCAGTTCCAACAAGAAAAAAACTCAGGTACGCAAATTAAATGTTATTAAATTAGTTTATTAAAAAGTGAAATGTGTCGGCCATTATGTGAAATAGGAGTGACACTTTTAACACTAATGAGGTTGTAAATAATTGGAAAAGACAAACCATAAAACATCATCAACAACATTCTCCTGGTCAAAGTTCATCATTCCGATAAAATAATAAAATAATACTAAATATCTTCACCACTTCCCCTGATTTTCGCTCGCTCAGGCCTCGACGTTGTAAACAGAAAGGTCAGAAGCCAAGGTCACGTGCAGTTCCCATGGAAACTGATTGACGGGTCTCTTGACGTTGCCCTGCTGACCTCTGCTCTCCTTGATCATCAGCTCGACGTCGTCGTCGTCGAGGATACGGATGAGGTCGCCTTCGGGGTCGCGGTAGTTCACGGCGATGTCGTCCACCTTGAAGACGCTCCTAAAGAGACACACACGGACGGGGAGAGGTTGACTTTAAACTCACTTTGTCCCCCTTTTTCTTATAATCATTTGAGAATCATCATCACAGCAGTCAGACTTAAACCAAGACAATACTGCCAAGACTGGAGAATATCCTAAATGACTGATGTTGATATGTACAAAAGTAAATTAAAAGAGGTTTAAGTTCCTTTGTGTTACATCAGAACTTAAGTAAAAAACATCACGTTTTAATAATAGATACAAAAAAGCATGAGAGACCAGTAGAAATGTAGCTTTCAACATGTTATTGATAATATATTAATATCTTTACATGCAGAGCGGTAAAGAAGAGAAGAAAAGTCATTAAAAGCTTGAGTTTTTGTTGAAGGACGGTGCAGCGGATACAATGTTTCCCCATGAGACAAGAAGTTTCTGTACCTCAGATGTACACGGATGAATCTGTTTGATCAGAGTCCTGGCCTAAACACATTTACATGCCACTAATCAGTTATAGTCCTAGTGACAACAGGAAATGACATGATGAATGCATTATTCACCACGAAACAGGAAGTGTTTGTAACCTGAGTGTACATTGTCCGATCTTCCAAAATTTCACGTGATTGATAACGTGAAATGTACTTGAACGTGACATGTAATTAACAGGTGTTCTCTACTGCCACATATCGGACACAGGAAGTGACTCGGAGCTGCTGAAAGCGTCCAAAACGCACAAAAACTGTCAACGTGGCTGTCGAAAGACCGGCTGCGTGTGGGGGTGCAGGCCCATTCAACACTGCTAACACTTTTAATTAGGTTTTGTATTTTTATTATCATCATATTGTGTGGGGGCTCTTTTCTGACTGCTCTATGTAAAAAAAAAAAATGCTTTCATATGTTACGTGTATTCGAGTGGTTGTTTACTTTAATGTTAAAAGCCATAAAGATATTTAATGACGACATTAAGAAACCTTTGCTCCATATTTCCAGCGAAGGAAATGACTGCCCCCGCAAGGCTTTTGTTGATTTATTACAGCTTAATTAAAATATTCGCTGTGAAAGTTATCACCAAGAAAAACATGTGCCGGACAAAAGGAAATGGGGTAATAAGTGCAGATAGGAAGTTTGACAACGGCACCACCCTCTCTATATTCACTTTTTTTGCATGAATAGACGGTTATGTTTGTGTTGAGAATTAATAAGAGAGAAAGAAAAAGAAGAAAATAACAGAAAGAGACGCAGAGTGATAGTTTATGAGGTTCTCTAAAGGCCCTGGAGGCGCAACATGATGAAGTAACACATCTGATGAAGGACATGCAGAGAGGTAACCAAAGTCACTTCCTGCCAGCAGCAATGACAAGACTTTTTTGTAGAGGACATGCATTCTCCAACGTGAATCTTGTCGAGAAATGTAGCTAATGATTTCTTTCTGTTAAGAAGCAGCAAAATCACAACCACATCTTCTGAATATAAAAATTCAGTAGTGTCACCACCGGCAGCATTGTTTACGTCTCCCTCTGCCCGGATACTGAAAGTGTGAGTGTGACAAAATGCCAAAATACAACGTGTTAAAACATCCTGACGATAATCTTGTGAAATCAAAATAACACGAGAAAAAACATCTGTAACAATCACAAGTTAGTGTGATGTGATGCTGCGTGACAGCTGATCAAATTCACTGGTTTTACTCGAATTTAAACTCATTCACAGTCGAGGCAAGTTATATTTTCATTCAGTTAATTATCATTTTCAGACTCCTTCACCATCTTCCTCTTTCCTGTTTCACACGACGCAGTCCTTCTCCCCATACCTCTGCAACTCCTCTCCTCCCTCCCTCTCTTCCCTCTCCCCCTCCTCTTTATCAGTGCCAAGCCATATTAAAACTCAAGACCAGGGTCTCATCCATCCTACTCCAGGGCACAATAGGCCTGAACACAGAAAAACAATAATGAGCAGATAAGCGGAAGAAATGAACTGATTATGAATGGGGAGGGCTAATCACCACGGCGCTCACCTATCTAAATTACCAGATAATGAGAGATAGAGGGAGAGGGAGAATGAAAGGGAAAAAGACGGAGAAGAACAGATATGATGGTGTAATGAGCATATGCATCCGGCGATGGTGGTGCAGCGGGAGGGAACGGGGGGAGTTACGGGGGGGAGTCGGAGGTCCCACAGGAACTAATTTGACGAACGGTGATGATTGGCAAGTGGCAATTTGCAAGTTTGCTGTGCACAGTGGCTAAATATGCTGCCCCTGAGGGCAGGTTGGTGAATTAATGGACTTTTACTCATCCTTGTTTGTTCTGGAATTAACGCAGAAAAATTACTGAGGGAGTGAAATGCGGAAAGTGTGGCCGCAAAGGTCAGCAATCACCTTAGTTCAGCAGCACATCTCCAGGACAAAAACACTAGATATGGAAATCTGCTCTGCTGTGCAAGGATTTGAGAACGGGATGCTTTAATTTGTGATTTAAATCACCATCTTTGAAAGTCTAATTTATGAAAATGGCTTCAATAGAACACTTTACAAATGCTTTACAAAGACGAGGTCAAACATTACCGGTCAATTTGTTCTTTTTTCAGAGATGTAATTCAGTGACACAAAGAACAAGAAGTAGGAAACCGGAAAAAAAAGGCTTACGCAAGTCTGCTGATGTGATTATGAATGTGAAGATCTGAAGGTTTTAATGCAAAAAATTGCGACATGCTTCACCGCCTTCTCTTCAAGCCTTCGTTCGATACGTCAGTTTCATCTTCAATTATCACATTTTTGGGAAGGTGTTGTAATTCACTCACAGGTGTGAGGTGGCCTACGATCACTTCTCCTTCAAAAGCGAAACGACAGTCGGCTCTCAACTCCCACAAAAATGCTCCTCACATTTCTCTTACTCACCGTTTCCCACGCGAGTGTAAATGAAATTAAAAACATGACACAAAACACTGAAACGTAACACAATGTCCGTCGGATCTTTTGTTTCTCCCCTAAAAATGTCCACAGGGCTACTAAAATAATAAATGATAGCAAATTGTAGAAAGGTCTAGAGTTCAGTGTACACCTACCTCATACGAGACAGGAGGTCTTTGTATGTAGGCTGGATGGTGAGGTCCTCCTGCACACACACGTCTCTGAAAGAAGGAAAGCACACCTTAAAGCAGATTTACAATGTGCTTTTATAAGTTACAATCTAAATCTTTTAAGTGATGATCACAGGATTCAAATAAATGTCTGTCGAGTCACTGAAGGTGACAGGATGGTGATGGAGCCTGATCAAGCCGGTCAACGTGTCGCCCTCCCCCCGCTCCACCTGGCCCTCCCACACAACACTCCACAAACATTTCTCATGCTTTGTTTTGAGTGAGAGACCCCTGGCTGCAGAAATAGCACAATGTACATTTAATTTACTAATGCAAACTGTAAATTCTGCTGCAGCTTCACGTCTAAAGCATTTCACAATGGCCATTTTTGGCATTTTTTGAGAGCTTGCAGGGAGTTTAGTCTACAAGAAGGAGCAGCCAGACTGAACTGTTGGATAAAGAGCTGCAGGCTGCACACCTCCACCTTCTCAGCGAGGTAACAAGCTCCTTCCACCGTGCCCTGCTGTGTGCCGCGGCCAATTATCGCCTGGCTTCCTTTATTAAAACGACAAAGGCTGTTTTGCTGCAACTGGAAGTCTGTGAGCTGTAGTAATTAACCGCATGTGATGTTCCCACCAGTAACTGCAGGTGTTGCCAAATCAAACTAGGACTGAAATCTTATTATGCTTTTTAGTTTGTATCCTTTCCTTCAGCGTTTTAAACATGTTCTAGTGCATGTCAAAGATCTTCAATGTTAAAAAGGTCAAAATACACACCGACAGAAGCTCCTCTCTCCTACAGATAACACTGCTCCTAAACGCCTCGTCAGCAGTCGCGCCCTTAATTCTGTGTCTTTGTGACATCGCACTATGTCACCATGCCACACATTTGCATCATTTATGCCTCGTGGCTAGTTTGGCACCGAAGAATTGATTTAACACAGCTGCTCTGTTGCTGCTAGCGGTGCTGGATCAGGCGTGTGTGAGCGGACCAATCAGAGGAGGCTGGGTATTCAGGAGGGGGGGCCTTAAAGGGACAGGAGCTAAAGAGACAGAGGAGGATACAGAGCTGCAGCACTGGACAGTATGAGGAAAGCACGTAAACCTATTCTAGCAGTACGCCAAAATAAAATTATGAACAGATATTATCAGAAGGTCTAACTTCTGCATTACAAATTGTTCTTAGTTTCTATTTGTGTAAATAAAAGAACAGAACCATCAACAAAAGACATCCTGTATACTCGTCAGTATCACATTGATTACCACACACACTCTTCTGAACCGACCTGGTGTCGACTCCAGAGGGGGTGAGCAGGAAGCAGCGCAGGCAGCTGTAGGTGGGGCCTTCACCTTCACCTTCTGTGTCACTGTTCGGGAGGGGCTTAATGATCTTCACAAAGGATTGTGGGAAAATACCCGTTTGATTGTTCACTGTGCCCTGAGGAGAAGACAGGAGGACAAACAGGGACGGGAGGGAAAAAAGAGAAGGGAAGAAGGATAAGGAGATGATGAGAAATAGCAAATGAGCAGAGTCCCAGATGACAGAGAGATAAGGGACTGATGTGATGAGATGGGCTGATGATCTAAAGAACGCAAGGAAGCAGCATGGACGTGCATCTGGAGAGAAGTTTCACAGACTAATTAGCCTGTTCATAATATCCTGCTGATGTTACAAGCACTCGACACAACCATACAGCCTTTTTACTACACCCCTGCTGATGAATGAGCGTGTGTGTGTGTGTGTGTGCAGCACGAGGCAACAGATTTTTGTGAAAAGATCCACGTGATCAGGAGACGGCAAAATAAATGATCGTTTCCAATCTGTGCTGAGCCGTTGGACATTTAGCCTATTTGCTATTAAGATACTATAATCAGTTAGTTTAATCATTTGGTAAAGAATGGGTGTAAAATATATATTTTTTTTTATGAAGACACTTTTCATCAGCATCAAGTGAAACAATCAGAATAACAACTTTTGTTTATGAAGAACTGTGTTTAACAAAGAACGCGTCCCATTTCTGGCTCCTTCATTTCCCATAATCCCATTAATAATGGGGTTTTTTTCCACATCGTGTCCGACCCCAGTTTTTAACACAGGCGATCTGTTATAGATCTGCATCCCATACAAGCCAGCACGACTCAGGTGATGTCACTTAAGTATATAACTAGATACTCCAGAGCCATAAAACACATTATTCAACTGTGTTCACAGGCTGAGCAGTACTGCTCATGACCATTCGGTGTTTGTTATGTAAAATCAGTGGGCTTCCCTTTTAAGGCTAAATGGATGAACGATCCGTGCACACATGTTTTTTTTGTTTTCTTATAAAACCTCTCTCTGCATTAACACCTCGGCGCAGCTCGCTCTCTTTGCTCAGTGCAGCGATGGGAGAGGGAGTCTGTTTGTTATTGGCAGCCTCTCAGGGTGAGGGTGTAGAATATGTAGTTAATTAGTGCTCTGAGGAAATTATAAAGTATAATATTAATAGTTACAGTGTTTGTTTGGTGTAAGGAGATCCAAATACAACTTTGTTCTCCCACTTCTCCATGTATGGTGCATAGGAAAACCTCATGTCTATAAACAGATATCTGCATATAAATGCAGATTCTGCAGGCAAGAGACAAAATTCTGGTATCGACCAGATTACAATGTTTGTTTACGATGACTTCCGGGTAAAAAACAGCTGCTTTGCACATCAGTTTACATATAATTTAATAAATATAATTTATTTTTTCATGATGTTATCTATGAATTATGTTAAGTGTGTGTAAAATGCATATTTTATCCTGTCATATCTAATTAATAGCAACACATTCATTGTGTTAGTTTGGAGACCTAATCTACAGACTACAGAAAATGACAGTTAGCAGTTAGCATAACACGTCGCTGTTGTGTAGAAGACGGCAGGAAAAGCTATATAGAACAAGAAACTACAACAGAAAGGTCAGATGGGTTTGACCATCGTGTTTAACTATGTATCTTTGCAAATGACACCAGAAACAAACAAACGCAACGATGATCCGGTCTATTGGAAGTGTCTGGTTTATGTTTGTTATCCAGGCAGTATTGACCAACCACGTTTGAGCAGGTTATGGTCGTATGTAAACAGTTCATGTGGAGAGCATTGGCCAAAATGTAATCTTGGAAACCGTCAGCTGTCGTCTCACAACCATTTAGCTGTTTATTAGTTATCTGTGATATCTGTTTGCAGAGATGAACTAATCTGCCGTCAGACAAAGCCGATGGCTTCAAAGATTGCTGATCGGACTGTAAACAATGACAGGTGCACAGACGACCGAGACTCCATATCTGGCTCCACCGAAAGCCGCGAAACATTGGCTGTTGCCGCCGGAGGCTAAATCGTTATCAGATAATAGCCGATGACTCCGTAGGATTTAGGACAACGTGACTGATATATGTAGGAACGATGAACTCACCGTCTATCTGAACCCAGTGAGAAGCTGCAGCAGAGGGGTTAGTGTCTCATTTCCACAACTCTCAGTCAGGTTACACTTAATTCATCATTCTAATAAACTCTGAGTTTAAATTAATCCTTTAATTCTCAGTTTCTGGCCACCCCTCGCAGCAAATGGAGGCTGCTCCTCACATACCGCAGAAAGCATTTCTCATTTTCTCCTCAAACTGTTCAGGTGTCTCTCCACCGGTGTGTTTGAAACGTTTACCTTGATGCACCAGTCTGCCAGTTGGATTCGTCACGTTTTCCACCCACAGCCGCTCTGTCCACTGACTAAATTAAAAGGCACTCAGTCAACTTTTCACAAGTTTTAAGTGTTACATTAACCTCGCCCACCCCCAAAAACACACAAAAAGCTCCATCCTATCATGGATGCAGGGTTGCCAAAAAAGAACAACAGGGTAGTGTTCTGCAGTGTTGTGTAAGGTTATTATTATCAGCCTTTTCTGTTACGATTTTTGGATCTCTCTAGAAAGCTAGGGGCAGGATAAGTGCACCGGCCTCCTCCTCCATGTTGATTCTCACTCTCTCTCTCTCTCTCTCTCCCACCACATCAGCTTCCACCTCCTCCCTTTCTCTCTCTCCCACTCAGCCACTCACCCACTCCCTGCTCCTCTCTCTCACACTCCATCTCAACACCTTGCACGTTTTAACTCAACATGTTTCCTGACCTTTTCTTCAAGTGCTCGTGTGACAAAGCAGAATTTTTTCGGTGACAACCATTTCAACAATGTTCCAGAGTTGAATTTTAATGTTCAGCAGCTAATTAAAATGTCCCACATCCTGGTTTTTGGACGACTCACACGTGACAGTCGCAGTTCGTATTCAGGACATTTTGTTCATTAAGTAATTGCTCCTCTGAAGGAAACTGGAGCAGGGCACCTCCAATCGCACCCGACGAGATGCTCTGTGGTCACTGTGCTCAGCTCGCTGCCATGTGGGGATAACAGAAGTGTTAATCTATTTTTAGTTGTATTTTATTCTGTAATTAACTTTTTGACTGTTGCAACTTGTGAAGGGGCTGTTTTGTGTACTTAAAACATTTGGCGAGGTAGAGATGCCCAATAAAAAATATAGAATTAAACAAAACTAAATTGTTAAATATAGCATATATATTCGTCTGCTGCTATAACAACCTCCACCTTTAAGATTTTGGGACCTGGCTGCAGGGATTTGTCCACATTAAGCCACATTGCAGAGATCGGGATGATCGAGACTGGCTCACAACGTTCCAGTTCTTCCTATAGGCGTTGGATGGGGTTGAGGTCCAGTCTCTGTGCAGACCAGTGAAGTAATATTATGTCATGCAGGCCCTCATGGTCAAGACAATCATCTACGACACCTCGTGATGTCTTTAACTGAAGAAGAAAAAAGCAGTATTTATGCATTTATTCCCTGCATTTTACAGGTGAGATGAAACAATGTTCAAAACTGCAGAGTCTGAGTTTAGTGCCTCTTAAAGGGCCCTGACAGTCTGGGCGGTCGACAGTCGGCCGATGTCGGGGCCATCGGTGAGGGCCCCAGTTGTCGGTCTTTGTCTGTGGCTTTTTGGACGTGTAGAACTGGCGGCAGAGTCGGTGAGAGAAATCACTCTGATTGGCTGCTCATCGAAGCCTATCAGTGCCCCTTGAGCCTGTCGCTGGATTATCCATAATCTCACCCATTTCTCCTTGATTAGAAGTGGCTATATTAGCAAAGAGGTGTGATTAAATTTGGCTTTATCATAAAAATATTTTTTATAGCGATAGCGGGTCTTCTGGTTTCCCCTTTTGAATGATGACTGCAGACTACCGCCACCTGGTGGTATGGAGAGGTACTTCCTCTCATATAGGCGCAGAACGTCCAAGCTAGCTGGCCTTAGGCTGTAATCTTTGCGGTGCGTTCAAGTGCAGCTTTTTGACACAACAGTCAGCCTTTATCACCACCAGTTTGTTGCCGTCGGTTTGGTGTGTCACACACACACACAGTTTCGATAATGTATGATATATTCCTGCATTGGTATTTTGTCCCACCTCTACTTCAGATATCTTTGTCCATATACTTTTGGCCATCTTTTGGAGGAAACGTAGAAAAGGTGCAACTCGCTCATTGAGGTGGCAACAAAATCTCCTCATTTCTCTTTTCATTCAGTTTCTATGAATTCATCCCTTCACTCTTCATCCCTCCTACTCACTTTTTCTCTCTCCCCCTCTTTCCCTCTTTTTATCTCCATCCTTCCCTATCATTTCTCCCTTTCTTGCCATCTCACTGTGTCTCCCTCCATCGCTCCTCTCTTTCCTCTTTCATTCTTCCTCCTCAGTCCTCCCCTTCACCATCCCAATCAAGATACCTCCTTCTCTCTTTCCATTTTTTCTCTTCTTTTCTTTCTTCTTGGCTCAAGTCTCCTCTCCCCCTCCACCTCCTCTCACTCCATCTATCTCTGCCTTCCACTCTCCCACTCTTTCCCTCCCTCTCCCTCTCTCTCTCTCCCCTCACTCTCTCTCCCACTCTCTCTCTCTCTCTCTCTTTCTGTACTTACCTCCAGCCAGTCGGCGTTGACTCGTTGCAGCAGGAAGATCACCTCTCCCCTCTTCAGGTTCAACTCCGCCTTGCCGTTGCCGCGAAAGTCAAACATCGCCTGGGACACACACGCAAACACGCACACACACACACAAACGAAACCACACACACACACACACACACACACACACATACACACACACACAAGTCAGTGAGTGGAGAGAGGAAGGAGAGAGGAGAGAGACGGACACACTCAACACTAAGAGAGAAGAGACGGTGAGAGCGGACAGGTAAGACTTCACGCACTTTTTTGCTGACGGAGAACAACGTGCGAGGATGTAAAAGTGAGAGGAAGAGATGGGAAGAGGGAAGAAATGCAATGTTTTCCTCAGTTTGATGAAGTTAAGGCTTGTGAGCAAATTAGAGCAAGTGTAAGCAGATCTGTGTGGATGTGCGGGGGTTTTTGAGAAACAAAGTGAGGGGATGCGAGACAAGACAAGAATGAATTCATCGATCAAGTTGTGGGGAGGAGGGAGAACTGACAGTAAAAGGAGTGAACCCCTGAGATGGGTTTGTGTTCGTGTGAGAGCGAAAGAAAGTGAGAATGATAGAGCAGCATCATTTCAAGTGTTTGGTTGTGCAGCTGTTCTGTCTGTGTGTTTGCAAGGAGCAGACACCAAACATCCTCGCAATGTGCTTTGTTTAGTATTTGACAGCATTGGTGAATTTATTATAAGTCTCTGAAAGTGTGTGTAGGAACTGCAACTAATGATTATTTCATTATCATTAATTATGTACAATATTTCATTAAAATGTAAGAAAATTGTGAAAAATGCCTATCACAATTACACAGATAGATGTCTTCAAACGTTTCGTGTTGTCCAAAACCCAAAGATGTTGAATTTATAATGATTTAAAACAGAGAGAAGCAGCCAATCCTCACATTTGAGAAGCTGAAACCAGTGAATGTTGAGCATTTTCTTTGCTTGATTAACAACAGAAACTGTCAATCACCCCTGACTAACTGATGAACTGACTGAACATTCAGTCAGCAGCCCTTCTGTCTGTTTATCTGAGCACAGTGTACTGGTTAGGAAGAGCCGAGTATTGTTGCATCTGTGTGAGAGTGTGAAAGAGTTTTTTTGTGTGAGTGCGCGTCTGTGGGCGGCGAAGTAAAAAAGCACGGACGAGGAGTTTTTTGCAAAAGTGGTACAGCCTGAGGAGATGCCACGCTGCAATGCAAGGGTGTGTGTGTGTGCGTGTGTGTGGGAGTGTGAGGGGTAGGATGCTCGACCGTGCTGGTTAGCGTCGGTGCGTCTGGAATAAAAGCCTCTGCCAGAGTCGAATTTGCATTTTAAGTAGAACTCAGTAGAGTCATTACTGATGCTTTAAACCTTTTTCTGTCCCGCTGCAAAGAGACTCCTCTAACAGACGGATGATAAAGTAGCCTATTACTCACACAAACACGCACACACACACAAACACACACACAGAGGCTTTTGCAAATGCACAACCATACACAAGCACACACACAAACTACAATAATCTCTTCCCTGTGACAGCACATGTATAAATGTAATCTAATGTGCACATGTAGATCCAAAAGCAAACATATGACAGAAAGAAAGAAAGAAAGAAAGAAAGAAAGAAAGAAAGAAAGAAAAGCAAGAAAGAGGATTAATAACGTCGGACTGAGAAATTGCGGTGAGAATTACCGCCACAGTAGGAGAGCAATCACGAGAGACGCTCAAACTAGGAAAAGAGTTGGAGAATCAGGAGACGAAAAAAGAACGAGGAGCGGTTAAAGCAGTGGGAGGGAGGTGAAGAAGAGGAGGAAGAGGAGGAGGAGGAAGAAGAGGAGGAAGAGGAGGTGGAGGAGGAGGAAGAGGAAAGAAGAACAGTGAAAGTTAAACAGAGGTGCAGCGCTGCAGAGGGCTGATGGATCGCTATCCACACAAGTGGCTGCGTGTGATAATCCTCACAGGACAGTGAGCGAGTGACGATGTGAGTGTAGAAGAGATTAACTATCAATAAATACATAGTAATTACAGGTCAAATGATGCAATGTGGCTCACAGGAATGAATCCACAGATTATCATGGACTATTTTTCACTCGTTTAACTCATTTTTGTGTCTTGTGCAGCCTGATACACTGTTCTGGTTCACTCTCACCACACTTTGCAGTGAATAAGCTCTGATAAACACACTGTACTCCACCTGCCCTGCACCAAACAACGAGACAAAGTTCATGACCAACCGGTGACCAAAGTGAGCATGTAGCACCTGAAGACTCAAATCAGAGCTAAAAGGAGAGTGAATATTTGGCAGATGAACAGAAACATGACTAAATACAAATGCTAATGCGAACACGTTGGCTGTAACAACTTTAAAAGGTGAGATAAAATGTCAGTGTTGTGTTTGTAGCTTGTTGCCCCCTAGATGCCCCTTAAAGCAGGCTGAATATTTCATCCTGGTTGATAACCTTCGCAAAGGAGGTTGTGTTTTCACTCGTGTCCCTTTGTGTTGGTTTGTCAGCAGGATTACACAAAAACTACTGAACAGATTTCCATGAAACTTGGATGGAAGATGGGTCTCGGCCAATAATAGACCCCATTAACTTTTGGTGCAGATCCAGATAAAGGGACAGATTTTTTGCAAAATGTTCTTTCATTTCTCAGGAAAGAAACATCTGGTGTATTTTGGTGGCTGTTATCTAGTGAGTACAATTTGATGCAGATCCTCCAGTTTGATATTGGATCAGGCTTGATTGAATTAAAGGGGGACTGTTGGGCCTTGGCGGAGGTACAGTGTGCGCTCTACTGAGTACCAATCTAGTTAAGTTCTGTGGTGATAACAGCAAGTGTGCTTGAATAAATCAACCACTGGGGGCAGCAAACACACTTTGAACAGCTACTCAGAAGAGAAGGAGGTCAACTCAGCAACGCATCTTTCAAATCATGGGCTGAGGGGATTTATCACATCAGAGAATCAGCCTTTTGTCCTTCACATCACATCCAGTACCTGCACGCATACCCTCTTTTGTGCGTCACAGGTACGCATTTTACATTTTGTGCAGAAAAGGCGGACTCAGCCAGTAAAACTTTAAAAACTACTGTATCCAGAGTGAACTGTTGAATACATCAAACGGCTCTCGCTGAAAAATTGGGGTTGACGATTCGAAAATCTGAAAGGATAATACTTTTAAAGTAAATGTTCGAGTGTGTGTGTGCATGCATGTGCGTGTGTGTGTGTGTGTGTGTGTGTGTGTGTGTGTGTGTGTCTGCAGAAAATGAGACAGAGGCTGATGGCAGATTAATGAAGCTGGGGAGTGAGGGAGCTGGCTGGATTAACAATCCACTGAGATTACCCTGACCCTGAGGACACACACACACACACGCGCACACACACACACACACACACACACACACACACACACACACACACACACACACACACACACTCTTTGTATCCGGAGCTGCTATTCTTAATGCATTATTCCAGACGCTGGTTTAATATAGCGTTGACCCGCCGCTGGCTGTAATTTATAGATGATGTGAAAATGTGTTGGAGGCGATAAGCTACTATCTCCAACACAAACACCAAATATGATGTGACAAAGCAATTCCCCCTCACTTTGCACCTCCTTTCATCTCTCCCTCCATCTCCTCACCATCACCGTTCCACCTCTCCATCCCTTTACTTTCACTTGTCGTTTTCTCTGGTCTGGTTTCTTTCATCCAATTTGGTTTTTTTTTTCTCCCCTCTCTGTCTTCCTCTGTGTCTCTACTAACTAATTAAGATGTTGACTTGATGAGTTAGCAATAACAACTTAGCGCCGTGGGTAATACGGCAGATGAGTGTATGCTATTTTAAAAAGCTGCACACAAAGAGACAGTCGGACGTTGGTGTTTTTAGTCGAACATTAAGCATCTGGCTGGCAAAAATAACTTTACTCTGAGATAAATAAAATCAAGTCCCAAAAGGCTGACAGGGAAATAAAATCAAAACTGGGAATTTGGGGAAAATTACAATTATTCACAAGGGAAAAAAACTTAGTTTTCTAAGTGTGCTAACTTAAAGAAACATAAAGACAGACGATGCCAACACAAAGTCCATCTTAAAACAATGCCAGCCAAGTTCCAGCCAAGGTACTTTGCGTAATTAGCAACAGTGGACTCAACTCATTGGTTTTTCTACAGTTTTGTTTCATTTAAACAGAATAAGTTCACCACATATGCTCAGAATGTTTTTCTACACTTTGCCGCCTACTGGCTCTGCATGCTTGTCTGAGCATTCGTTCTCTTGTGTACAGAGATATTTTGTAAAAAGAAAAAAGTCATTTGCACAGATTTTGTAAAGAGGAAAAATATCGTCTTATGTGTGGACGAGAGAACACGAAGATGTGGGCAGTAACTCTGAGGTTCGAAACCGAGTTACCACAAGATGTGGCAAGATGTTGAGATCTGTTGCTGCAATTTGTGCACCAGAACCAACAAACAATGTAATTCTTAGGCAACTGCATCACCCCGTGAATCACAGAGGAAGAGCTCGACTCTGTGATTCACCGCTTTGCAATGTTACTCAATGATCACGCAGGATGAAATCTGTCATAGAGGAAGCAAAGACACCAGTTTCTTTACCTAAAGCGGCATCAACAGAACAGAGACAATCTAATCCACCATTTTTTTTATAATTCGGCATGTAATGCAAAGCAAACAGTAAGATCATTCTGTCTCCCCAAGCTAAAAATATACTCTGTTTTATCCAGAGCAGGTTGATGTTGGTGCACCTCCTGTGCCCAGTAAAGGGCCAGCCTCTAAATGTAGCCACACAACCCTTGGGTTCAGCCGGCCCCGGGAGCAATCATCCGGTACAATTAGACTCGCGCCGACCCCGCCTTAATGAGCTTGTTAAACCCTCATCTCGTTAGTCTGGCAATAGGGAGGTGGAGATGAGAATTAGGTTTTTTTTTCTCTCTCCCTGACGTTTAATGAAAGTGTATTTTTTTAAGTAGATGGCCCACTTCCTGGAGGGCCCGGAGTGAAGGATCACAGGAGGACATGCTTGAATATCCATATAAAAATCAGCAGTGTGTGTCTGTGCAAGTCGCTTCTGCTCTTCAGCTGTCAGATAGAGAAAATACAGTGTGCATTAGGGGATAGCAGATCCTACACTGGGCAGTGATTCAGACTATGCTTTGTCTGTATTTCGGATTGCAAAACCTGCTTTTAAATCTGAGGACTTTTGCTATATTCATGCATGTTGCAAGCAATTTTGCAATCATGGAGCATGATGAGCATCCATTTGAAGTGACCTGACGACATTTACTCTTCTGTAGCCTCTGGTTTGATCCCTGCCAACTCCTGAGAAAAAGAGATCCGGGTCTTTAGCTGCTAAATGGTCCACTATGCTCTCCAGCTAGTCTCCGTCTTTGTGCTTGGCAGGCAGGGTACAGTGAGGTCCACCAGAGCTATTCTGCTGAAGACAGCTTCCTGCTGCTGCTTCATACGAGGCTAATGGGAGTGGTGAGAGTGCACCAAACGGTTCATTTGCTTGGAGACAGAACAGTAAGCAACAACTAGGGCTGCAACTAATGATTATTTTCATTCATCCATTAGTCTGCTGATTATTTTCACACATTTTCGATTAATCGTTTCGTCGAGTCCAAAACTCTTCATTTAATATTAAATATGACAAAGAAAAGCAGCACCAACTTTACGTCTTAAGAAGTTGGAACCAGTAAATGCTTGACGTCTATGCTTTGAAAAGGACTGAAACAATTAATCGATTATCTTAACAGTTATTTAATTATCGTTCTAGTGATTCATCAGGCAATCGACCAATCGCTGAGCAAATCTGCTCAGCAGAGCTGCAGGATTAAGAGATAATTCTCTGCAGTTACATCAGTGTGACTCACCTTTTACATTAGGAAAAGCCATTTGATATATTGTTTGTATAAAAAAATATAGAGTAGTTAAGCCGTTTAAACCCAGTTAACTGGAAGAAAAACACACAAAAAGTTGTATAATCTCAACCTTTATAGTCACTGTTTAAACTATATGCTTAAATATGTCCACTGAGGTAAACTGGTAAACAAAATACAATGCTGCTCTCAAATCTTGTATCAAACCTGCTAAATTTATACTTATTTCATCACAGTGGTTCACGTTAACATACACAATAACCTTCAGCAACAAAAATGTCACTTCACACCACAGATAAAAGTGAACATTCGAGTTTCATGGTCATACTTTCTACGTGGTGAGGTTAGATACAAACTGTACTTGCGCATCAGCTTTTCTTGCTCGGGCAGGTTTTTATCTAAAATAGATCTAATTTCTGCTCTAATGGCTCTCAGTGCAAAGGAAGACGGGCCGAGCCTCGGTCGATAAGCACCTGCTTGAATTTCAATTTCCTAATTTTATGGGTTTTTCTTTCATTTTTGCACTCCATCTCTCTGCATCTCCGACACACTCTCTGCCTCTTTGCTCTCTTTTATCTGCCCCTGCTTCTTTGTCTGTCACTCCCCAGTTTTTTTCACATTAGACAAGCCGGCCCTCCAGCTCGTGAACCGTTAAAATCATGTTAACTAAGAGCAGCCTGTCCCATTGACCTTGTTTGAAGCTGGCAGTGCTACAGCCACCAACAATTACCCATCACACTGTTTGAGGCTAAGCCTGAGCTAATTCTGCAGTAAGTGGAGTGGAATGAAGTGTTGTAGCGTAAATGCTAACGCTTGCACCAGCTCTACTGTGACAAATTCTTGTGTTTCCCTCTTATCCATCAGCCTCAGACCAGCCATTGATCATTGTTTGGACGGACTTTAACAGCCACTTCCCTGCACGGAAAAAACCCACACGGCAGGACAAACACGAAACCACACAAACGCACAGAGAAGCACTCGTTTTTTCTCAGAGAGAGAAGGAGAGAGAGGGCTAAAATAAATGTTGAGTAGGCTGGCTGCTGCTTCGTGAGTAGAGTACACCAATGTTTTACTTGTGTGTGGGAGAGAGGGGAGGCAGAGAGAGAGATACAGAGAGTAAGACAGAGGGAGAAAGAAAGAAAAAATAAAGAGAGAAATTGAGTTGTTTGTGTGTGTGTGTGTGTGTGTGTGTGTGTGTGTGTGTGTGTGTGTGTGTGTGTGTGTGTGTGTGTGTGTGTGTGCGCATGCATGTGAAAAAGAGCTGTACCTATTTCTGTGCAGTCCAAGGTTAAGAAAAGTTAAACGCTTTTGCGAGGGGACAAAGCGCACAAGAGTTCAAGAGCTGCAGAAGCGCGCGCACACTTCACCTGCAGACACGTGCACACATTATAGGCCGCAGTGTAAACACAGCCACTTACAGAGAAGGTGCAAAAGTGCATCAAACACACAAACACACACTGCATGTGATCACAAACACAGCTGCTTTCTAACAAGCTTCATTTTCCTAGATCAAGTAAAAAAGAAAAATCTGCCACTACAGAATGGATTAGTGCTGCAACTATTGATTATTCTCTTAACCAATTAAACTGCTAATCTGTTATTGTCTCTATTAATCAATTAACTGTTGAATTAAAACCTAATAGTCTGAAACATCTTGTCCAACAGCCCGTTATCCCGAAAAACAAACACCTGCTCTGAAAATACACAATCTCCCTGCAGTTGTTAGCTCAGTGACCACCAGGGGGTTTGGCCTTTAATGACCATGTTTTGTCCAACCGAAGATATAAAGTCTACTATGACATATTTTGATTGCAAAATGACTTAAACAGTTAATCGGTTATCAAAATAGTTGCCTATAGTCAACTACACTTTTAATTATTGCAGCTCCAGTATGAATATTTCTACAGTAACTGTCTCCAACAGAAAAAGAGAAAAGACTATAAAGTTTTTATTGGAATGTAAAGTTAAATCTGATTTCTGAAACACTTGCATGAGCAGATTTGCATTGGAAAGAGTCTGAAATACTCTTGCTGCACTGCCACCAACTTATTTTTAAGCTACATGGCAGTTTCTGCACAAATCTGGATATCTGGCAAGTGAACAGAAAGACTATTCCTAATAAACATGTAGCGTTGCAACATCAGAACTGGACTAAATAAATGGGATATGTGGGCACCTTTCTCTAAAAATGTCTCGACGTGGGCTGAATTACAAACAAACATGACTTCATAAGAGAGGATGCTTTGTACAAAAATAACAAACATAAAAAACTCAATATATTTCTTCACACCACAACGTATACCGATAGAAGATCACAGTAAAGTAATGGCTCTCATCCACCAGTACTATCAACATGATTACTCCCACACAAACAGTATTACCCACAGTTACTACAAGGCACTATTTCTTTATTTTAAAAATACACATTTATGGTGATTGTAGTTGAGCGTGTGCATGTGTGTATGTCTCTCATATTTCTCTTCGGCTTTGAGCTTTAGACGTAAAGAATGAGGACATTTTTGGAAGGAGAGGTCACTTTGGCTGCTCCTCGCTTCTTCAGAGAGCTGTTTGACGGTCAGATTTACAGTCAGGCCAAGGTCAGGGCAAAACATGGGATTAGACTATTGTCAGTACATTTGTATAGCACAAAACCGAGGTTACAAAGTGCACCAAAACACACAAATGAAATACACAAACAGACGATGCCGATTATAGCTGGCTGTAGTTGCTCAGGCAGGCTGCATGCTGGGTGGTTTTGGGACAGCAGTTACAAAATATATATTCTAGGCCAGGTCATGAAGGGCTTTGAAAGTAAAATGTTTTTTGTCAGGAGTCTTGCGATGAGGAGTCTGGTGATTAATTTCTGCCTAATAACTGTCAAAAGATCGTCCCGATCATCCAACTGTGAGGAAATAAACGCATGAATGATAGTTTGACTGGCATTAGATGGTCGTAACACGACTGGATAACCTTGCTGGGATGTTTCTCAAAACTGAAGTCGAAGAGAACATGTGGTTTAACATATGTGTAGTTGTGATTGTTAAAGTTAGTGTTAGAGGATACTTTGTCCTCAAAAGAATAGAAGTACCAACATGTGTGCAAAGGTCAGTGTAGGATTGTGCTGATTCTACAGAAGAATAAAAAAGCCCGTTTGTGCCTCCTCGGAGAATTAAACTGGCAGGTCATTACCACTTTCACCTCTGCCGTGACTGTAACCACACCAGCTACACAACTTCACAAACACACATCTTAAAACGACCACAGAATACAAACACTGTTTCCCTTCCCTTTTTTTTTTTGTTTTTTGTGAGTCTCACAAACAAGGCAGTCGGCAGTGTGTGTGTGCGTGTGCATGTGCGTGTGCATGCCATGAGTTGCAGTCACGCCAAGGGTGCTGACAGGATCACATGGTATTTCTCGGGGTGATGAAGTGCATTCTGCGTGGTTGTTTGACTAAAAAGTTGTTGCTCTGTGGGTGGCCATGGAGATTGTAACCAAAGCAACAACAATAAAAAAAATTAAAAAAAATGTTGCTTCACATACCTCGGCCCTGGGGGAGGAGAAGAGGTCCATCTTTGGTTTGACTTTTCTCCTAAAAGACAAAGAGATACAGAGATAAGACGACGGATATAAGTGAACATAAATGTTGCAGGTGTGATGAACAGCAGGAGAGATTAAGTCCTGATGGGAGGTCAGAGTAGTGGAGTGCTATTTGCTTTGCATAGTTACACATTTCCTGTAAAAACAGGCAGCTAAGCAGAGACTTGTCGCTGATATTGATTGGCATTTACAGCAGCCAATAGCGCTGAATGTGCGTTACAACTTCCTGCCATGGAGCCAACGGTAGCTCCCAATGAACACGGATGGACCAGGACTGAATAACACAGCCCGGTACCAAGGTGGTTTTCTCAACAGATTTGGGTCCCAGGGCTTAGTCAGCAAATAGGACTGCACGGCCTAACTTTACCAAACGGCAGCTACATTTAGCAGCAGTTAGCAGTAACGTTAGCTACAAAGCTCCTGGTGTCTATCCATCAAAAAACTCCTTATATCATGTTGGTACTGTAACTGGCCTCCGTCATTCTCTGAAGGCTCACACTTGGTCTGGAGGCGTTCATTGGGAGGCTGCTGGTTAGCATTAACATTAGTGAGCAGTTACTTTAGCAACAAGTGACACTACCTGCCCTGAGTTGAGGCAACCCAAACCAAAAATATTTTCTGTTTTATCCACATCAGTGAAAAAAGTGATAAAGTAGTGTTTTTGTACAGTTATCCATGATGCCTGGTCCCCAGAAACACAAAGGATTAGTACACGCCCCCCGAGTGCAGGATGAGTTATCAACTGTATTTTACTGTTTTCCAGGAAATCACAAACTCTTACACACGATTAACAATAAATACAAAAAGACTAACTTGCCATTGTCGGGCCTCAAACTGGCGTTTAGTTGAGATATAGAGCAAGACTCAAACATTGATTTTGATTCATGGGAACTCATTTAAAGTTCCTGTCAGAACCAATCAGTGTAGCTATTATTAGCCATGCTAGCGGCAAAGTTATAGAAATGGCAATGTTGATCTAGCACCATGTTGATGGTTCACAAATGTTTCAACAACTGTTGGATGTATAAAGATGCACTTTACTGTAGACATTCTTGTTCCCCTCAGGGTTTATTGTAATAACTTCGGTAATGCTCTGACTTTTGCTGTCACCTGTCAATTGCAGTTGTACAAAGAAAAAACAAAGCACAAACGGACCAATTTCAGGTCCAAAGTTTAAAGTTGTTTTGCAAAGAATATGGACAAAGAAAATGCAACCTGATATAGATAGATAATACGGTCCTTGGGTTTAACGATGTAAGGAAAGACTTGCCAGGGTTGAATAAAGCTCATCATAAAAGGTTTAGTATGACCTGTGAAATATTTGGACTATGTGACAAAATGCATCTGGTTTCTAGGACAATGAGAGAATCTGACATGTGGCAACATTCAAAAGAGGAAATATCACAGTTCCTTATAAAGTTCCAACACACAAACCAATCATACCTCCATATACACAAAGGCAGGTTAGCTACAAGAACAGAGGAAGTAATGAGAGTCTACATTTGCTTCATTTCCTGTTGAGAGAGTCCGTCTTTACCACATCTCCTGGCTGGTGTAATCCTACCCAAGGGAAATGGGCCAATCAGAAGCCCGAGTGGCCGTTATGAATGGGGAAGTGGACCATTAAAAGGGTAATAAGTCTCTGTGGAGTTTTCTCAATGCCAAATTTATGTATCCTTGCCTCCATCTTTTCCTCGCTACTTAACTGCGTCCATTTACGATGTGAGGGAGACAGGCTGAGATAAGATGGGAGGAATCAAGGCGGCACTTATTTGCCAAATGGGACGTCATAACTCAGGGACTGCCTCGTTTTAATCACACATAAAATAGTTATAACTTTTTGCACAGCTGCATCACCTTTCACCGGGCTGAGGGTATGACTGTTCTGTTTTTAGGTCCTGGTTTCACCATGACACTGCAGGACACTGTTGTACCCGATGCTCTATCTCTAGATGCTGCGGCATGCCACCTCTCGGACTGGCGCCAAAGTGTGCTGCTCTGCCGATAAAAATGGGCTTCACTGACGTGTCGTGACAACGGCCAAACCGTAACGACCCCCCTTCTTACCTCAAACCAGGCGTATGTTTAGAGACTCAACTCGTGTCTCTGCAGGAGACCTGAGAGTCGGACGTTTTTAAAAGTCTCTGTGTTCAGCTCTCGGTACTTTTGTAGCTTCTAACTGAATTGTTTTGTTCTGACGTTCTGATATCTGCTTTCTTTTACCGTTTCATCATCTTCACTTTCAGCTGTTTCAGAAGTTGTGTGTCATTTTTTTCTGCATCGTTATAAAAGCTTTTAAGTAACTAAACAAAGGAGGATTTTAGTGTGAAGAATCTACAGGAAATAAAATTAGAGGAGCTTTGTTAGCTGCTATTCGTCGGTTGTGCTGTAAGGAGGAAGAGCTGCTCCTTTGAGAAATGTGGAGATAAAATGACGTGCTGGACTGACGTGCTGAGTAAAAACGAGTCAAGCCGAGCTAGCACATGTGCATGGAAAAATCCCCACCGGAAAACCCCCAAAGTTTTCTCTTTTGTCTCACAGCATTCACTAAGAGTCACAAAAGCTAAGTTCTGGAAGCCTACAGGCATTGAATCCAACATCCAAGTACTGTATATTATAATAATAAAAGCAGAGAAATTAATTTTATAAGCTGCTCATTTCAGATCGTGTCACTGTAGCTGAATGTATAAAAGTTTCTGATACCTGGTGAATAGATTTCTCTGGTTCGTGGGGTTTAATTGGTTCACTTGTTTGGTTGAATATATTTGTGCTGGTCTTTTTTGCTCGTGCTCTTCTTGCAAGAGGAAAACTGACACTCGAACAGTAACACATTCAAGTAACCAGTATAATTATTAAAAGAATTTCAATAGTCTACACTTTTCAAGGTTTATGCTTTTTCTTTCCATCCTTTGCCTCTTTTTAGGGGCCCATCATGCTGGTGGAGGGCCCTCCCTTGATCTTATCCTCCGTATTCAAAAACAAAACCTGAACCCCATCTGCTCCAACTACTTCAATTTCAAAACTTTATGTAATTCATTCGTTATTTCGAGTGGTGAAAACTGCTCTTTAAAAAGCCTAATGGCACTAGATTGATGCTAATTGTGGTACCATTTAAAAGATAGCGGAGGCAATTTTACATCTCCGTGATTAAAAAGCCTTCGATATTTCACAGACTAGGGTCACGTTTTGAGGGCCTCGGGAGACCCTGCAGGATTTCTTAATCACATAATAATGTATGCAAATAAATTAGGGCACAAAACAAGCCCTCGAACACCAACAAATAGTGCCCTTCATCATCACTAATTGAAGGTGCTTCAGCTTTAAACCTGAATCACCAAGGCTGCCACCTTTGCACCCTCAAACACTTTGCACAACTGAAGTATCGTCTCCTCTGATTCAAAGCTCTCACGATAAACAATCTGCCTGTTGTGGATATATTAATATATTCATATTTAGTCAAATCTGGCCTACTGCTCAAGGGATTCAGCAAGATGCTTTGTAGTAACACCAGTCACTCTCTTAGTGCTTTTAGCACTGTGTGCAGAGGGGCTTACACTATGCGGGTAGGTGGGCGGAGACGCCTGAGGGCTCGTGGTTGATGCTGGCTGTCCTGGTCCGTCTGGTAGAAAAACATCCTGAGAGCCTCTTCCAGCAAAAACCATGTTGGCAGACCGAGCAACCTCTGGGAGGGAGGAGAGAGAGGGAGAATGAGGCAAGAGAGATGGGAAAAGGGTTGGATAACAAGAAAGAGAGGAAAGAGAGATCAAAAGAAAGATAATAAGGTAGTGCTTGAAGGGAAGATGGGTGGAGACGGAGGAGAGGGGGAAAAGGAGGGAAGTCGAGATGAATGGTGGGAGAGGTCCGAAGAGAAAAAGGGGCTGTAGGGAGAGTGGGAGTTTGATGGAAGAGGAGAAGGAGAAGTAGGGTGGTGGGAGATTTGAAGAGAGAAGGGTTGCAAGGAGTGGATGAACACAGAGGAGATGAAGCGAGAAAGATTACAAGTGCAAGGCAAGCGAAGGCGAGAGAGTGTGGCAAAGTGAGAACCACGTAGGTTGCGGGAAAAAAAGAGTAAAGCAGAAAAGAGAAGTGAGCGAGTGGGAGAAAGAGAACCTGATCGTGTTTTTAGCGATGGAGCAACGCTGAAACATGTCAAAAGTCCCACAACTACAGTCAGTCAGACGTGATGTGGGCACAGGGCAGAGCAAAGAGAAGAGAGCAGCAACGCCTACATGTTGGGCTCCATCTGCAAACTACTGCTGAAATATCCGAGTCAGTGCTTATCCACCTACAGCATTGTTCAGCCCACCAAGTTGTAGGCTTCTGCATTGCACGCTGCAGAAGAAGCCGAGCATGCCAACAACTCAGCAACCTCTGCGCAGAATAAAAGACAGCGGCGTGCATAAAATTAGACGTGATTACCTTCATGTACGTGTTCAGTTCAGGGATTCTGCTCTCTGCAATCTGCCTCTTGTTGCCCATGAAGACTTTTCCTGCAGAGAAACATGTTCACAATTAAAAAAGGTGCAGGGATACAATCAGCAGGGGTCAGATGTACAGTATAATCAAGGCCTATGTAATTTCCCACACATACTGTAAACTGGTATTTATAGAAGCACAGCATGCAGAATGTGCACAGCTCACACATACTGTGCCTCAGGCCAGGTGAACAGATGTGAGCTCAGAGCGCTATGGGGAAGTAGAAATGGAAAGATAAGGCGATCGACTCAATCTAAGATGCAATTTTATTCTTTTAGGGTCAATTTCACTCGCTGAATATGATCGTTTACAGTCTACACACACAGAAGATTGACAGCTGGCGGTGGTGACGTGCAGAGAAGTGATGCAACGCCACAGGCAGGGAAGAAAAAATCTACTAGCAGGCGACATGAGAGCGTGGAAACAATACACAATAAAAAAATAGCTTCGAGAGCATGTGACATGTTTGTTAGCCTTCAAATGACTCTATGTAAAGATGGACGACACACCTCCACTTCCTCCCACTGTATGAAAATGAAACCGAAATATCCCAGATACGTAGCAGCCATCGTGTACTGGTGACATCATTGGGCAGTTATCAGGGGATGGAGCCACGGTATCGAGGTCCTGCCCTTACACCCACACAACTCAGTCGCAGGTTAACAATCAGGACGTTACATCCCCTTTTTATAACACCAAACAACTGATTCAATCAAACTTTTCATAAACATGATGAGAAAGACTGTTAAAAAATAATTTGACATGCACTTTAAGTTTTTAGTTTGTCCCACCTGCTGACACAGAGGGGGCAGGATTTATGACCTGTACTGCAATCAGCCATGAGGGGGCGATAGAGACGTTCTGGCACTTGGGTAAAAAAAAAATACTGAATGTAAAAAAAACTTTCAATAAAACTTAGGACAACTTAAATTAAATCATTGTGGGATAACGTGCATTATCAACTTTTTACTATTTTTACGACTATCATTTCTTCAATTCTGTTCTTTATATTTATTCTACTTTAGTGGTTTTTCCTTGTTTCATCATTTCCTGTTTATGCCCCTTTCAGTTTATCCTTTAGTGTGCTGTAGCAAAAAATGTTTTGTCATAACAGTCATAACATTTATCTGAGCATCTAGTAAGTGAGTAATTCATCTAGTAAGTGAGTAATTCAATGCACCGATACACTTCAGATATTTTGATGCTTTTTACACCCTTATTCTAAATCCGGATTGATTACTTGATGATACACTATCTCTGCACTAATAGTTTACAGGTACAACTGTGATGATTAAATGAATTACTGAAGCTACAAGTGGTTTAAATATTATATCAGCATGCTCTGAGCTTGTTGACCTGGTGGAGCAGTGCGAGGAGGTAATTCTACGAACAGCTGATTAAGGGCATGTCTAGCTCTTTGTAGTACCTACACAGAGATTTGACCCCAAACCATTTGGAGACAGACACATTATAGACTGCTAATAATCCTTAGTTGGACACATCCACAGTCCAGCGCAGTCAAACGTTATGAAGCACAGTGCAGACTCCTAATGCTCTAATTCAGGCCCCTCAACAATCCATCCAAGGCCATCTAACGCTGCTGTTAAATCAAATTTAGCACAGTCTTAATGACCCTCAGCCACAATATTCAGCCCTCTGTCCTCCCTCAATTTCTCTCGTCTCATTCACTCTCGAGCACGATAACTCACTCAATCAGCCGCAGACACAAATTCACTCATTTACTCACTAACTGATGAATCATTCACTCATCCGCTCATCTGCTAACCATCTGCTGGGCCGACCTTGACTCTGTTTTAGAGCAGCTTTCATTTCTTTATTCTATTTTAAGCTCACAGGTTGAAGCACCGAAGGCTACACCTGTGATGAAACAAGAGGATGAGCGAGGAAATTGTGTTTGATTTATTTAAATTAGCACGACAGAAAGAAACTATATGCATCACCATGTCCATTTAAATCTCGTACATTAAAAATATCTGATATATTGCATAGAATTTTAAATAAAAAGGAAATCTAAAGAAAAGTGAGAAGTGAGAAAGAAAGAGGGAACAAAACAGAGTCTGTCGTCGAGATATTTTTCACAAATTTGAATGAATAAAACAGTTTCAATTTGAAAAAACAGACCTTTATCCGTTTCCTTTTTTTTTTTTTCTGCTCCTACCCATCACCCATCACCCATCCTCCCCTCTGTCTCCCTCCTCTCTCCCTGCTGTCTTTCTTATTCCCTTTCCATCCTGATGAGATCTGGCACCGCAATTAAACCCATCAGATCTAATATTATCCAGCAGACTCCTCAGTGGCAGCTGCTAAATCAGAGTTTGTAGAAAAGTAGAACTTTCCCGATATAGAAAGCGGCAATGAGAGAAACAGCCTTGGGTGTGTGTCTAAATTATACATATTACCACATGTGACTGAAACGAACACCTCTATAGTGGGTTACTTTGAAAAACACATTATAACAGATGCACATTCAGCAGTGGTGCATAAAAAACATCTTTACTCCGTATTATCTTTTACTGATGTTTAATTCCAGCATCCTTTAGTCGCATATTTACTGTAAATCAAAATACTTTTTTTTTTTATAATTCAAAAACAGGCAGAGGTGTTGAAGTATGTTTTTCAGCCCTGAGTAGTGTCTGCAGGTCTTCCCCTGAGTCGCCCACATCCCAAACAACCCCTCGCTATATTTTGGGGCAGGCAAAGCTCTCGCTGATTGTTTTGAGCGCACAGTGATAACTGAAGGCGAGTCAGATGAATATATCAACGTTTTTTTATCTCTCTAACCTGATATGGTGGCTGGACTGTCAGAGGACAATAATCACAAATCACAGATTTGCCTCAAGGAACTTTGCAATGCACGATGTAAGCACTAAAATAACGAGTTTCAATAGTTTGTCACCATTATAGAAACATTACAATAAGGGACAAACGACTCACCATCTAAAAAACTCATTTTACACTTCACTCTGACCGTGAAATGCATCTCTACAACTGCTGAAACTCCCCGGCACACACACACTATCAGGTAAAAACCCTCACTCTTCTCCTCCTCTGAGCAGGCTGAAAGAAATGCCAAGAATAAGAAGCATCTGTAACTTTACCCCCTGCTTGGCTCACAGCACATACGGCAAACATCAAGGGAAGGAGGCACTTGGGGGAGGACAGAGGGGAGCTGAGAAGAACGGTGAGGAGATCAGAGAACAGCACAAGTCTTGTTTTAATGGTTTGGACTGGATTCGGTTCTGGCAGAACTCCAACAGCACAGGTGCAGCATGAAGATACAACAGATGAAGTTACTTTGAAGATCTCACTCTAAAATACTATCACATCAGCGATACTGTATTACGGTTCCTAATCAGCGGCACCGAGTCGGTAATGTTCGATGATGTCATGTCATGGGGAGACTCTGCTTCCTCCAAATGAGTTTTGGCTGTTGTGGGTGGTTATCACTATGAACAGCCTGCAGGTGTACGAACGGGTTTCAGTGGTTCTGCACAAGCACCACAAGCTAAATAAAATCATAAAAGGAAAACAAAACACTCCACGATCTATCATCTGATCCACTTCATGAGCGTTTGTGGTTTGTTTGTGCTGCCAACACGTTTGTTACTTCAACCACAAAGCCCCAGTCTGTGATTACAGTGACTGCGTATGTTATCTTTCCAGGACTGAGACCTCTGGTTTCACACGACTGTTATTAACTTCAGCCTGGCTCACAGCTCTGACATTAAACATTAAACCAAATCTAATGTTTCGTTAGTCGATCGCTACGCTAAAGCCACTCGGGTTCCAACAGAAATAAATCTGCATGTGACTTAAGTGTGATTACAGAGCAGAGCAGTGTAACCTGACTCACCGTCTATAAGTAATTTATACACTTTTGCACACACGCAAACACACAAACACCTCACTCTGTCCTCATCTCTCCTAAATCGATGGACCGAGCTTCCCATTCAAAGCCTTCAGGCCTTATTGGTGCATATGTTGGTTTCCAGCCTCCGATAATCAATACAGACACTGACGGCGGCTCCCAGACAAGACTGACTTATGGGAAAACAATGAGCTGCAGAATAAGATGAGGACAAGAGGACAAACACAGACATACTGCAACACAGCGACCGATCGAGGCCAGAATATATGTTGTGAAGGGAAAATCTTGTGTGTGCAGACTTCTATTTCACCTTGAATTGAAAGATTACAGAAGGAAAGCATTAAAAACCTGAATAAATAAATCCCTGCATCAATGTCACATAGACAAACTGTTGTATATTGCTGTATTTAGCAGATGAAATGAGTCTGGGGCTGGTTTCTGGTCTCAGATCTGCTGGCATCCGTCTGCTCAGCCTCACGTTGAGCTTTAAACAGCACTCCTCAGTCTGGCCCTCGTTACTGCGCTGCTGACTCGCTCTAATTTAAAGTTTCTGTTTGACTGTGGTCTGTCCAGGTGCTTCCCACCCACACTTAATCTTCTTTAATAACAGCTCACTTGCACGGGCCAACGACTTTGCACTTTCCATTAACTTCGATTATTAAACACAGTCTCTGTTGGGTGGACTTTTTTCTCTCTTTCATTCTCGTTCTTAATTCTCCTGACGCAACTCAACTCCTTGTCATCTTAAAACTTTATCCTACAGTGGATGAATGTATGAATGTCTCTCTTTCATCTCTTCCAAACCTCTCCCGCTTCCACGTGGCTGCTTTCACTTACAGTTTGCCTCCTGTATTTTCCCCGTGGCTCTCATCTGTCCGTCCATCCATCTGCTCTTTTCTGACTATTCTGAATGTCACTGTGGATTACACTTATTTATTACAGCCCTCTGATATAAGGTTTAACATTGACCTTGTAAGGGTACACACCTCGTGGCAGTACGATGACTGATGGCAGTGCAGAGTTTTTGACATTAAGCCTGACAACGTGACACTCTGCTACAGGCGTATCTAAAGGTTTTATTCCAAAACGATTTCAAGACCTTTAAGGGGAAAGAAATTACCCTCAGTTCATTGAGCTCAATAAAATGACATTTGGAAAGATGATAACGATAACATTTAATCTTTATTACAGTCGTCCCGAGCAGATCCCGAGGATCATATCCAGCCATATCTTAATGGATCAGTGTCAGCCAAAATAAAGCCTGTAGAGCCTGCTCTCCTGTTTGACAGCGAGCATTTCATTGCATATCCAAGGGAATAAATAAGAGCATGTGAATGAGAAAAACGGCACGACTGACTCTGAGTTTAGACATCGGTAAAACACACAGAGTCGCTAAACTCTGCTGCAAACATCTGTTATTATCTTGTCATTTTTAGCCAGCACTGACTGTCACTCTCACAATGACAGACATCACCAGTGACACAAAGCTCGCACTATTTCTAATGGAAATTTTGTGAGTAACGTGACATCAGACCAAAATCAAACTTGTTTATCTGGTTTGTGTGTGCTCTCCAGACGATGGTATCTGTCCCCAGCCAAAGATCATTTGTGAGGGAAGAAACTTCACTCTGTACCAACAAAATTTAAAAGATTTGCTCTTGGATTGCTTGAATTTTGCAAATACTTTGATGGTTTCACTCTTGTTTCGCTAAATCTGGGTGTCAAGGACACTAGTTGTGGACAGTCCCAGTAAAACTTTAATTCATATGACTGAATAATTTAAGACTTCAGTGCGGGACTTTAAATAAATGTCTGATACATTCAAGTCGTTGCCAAACGACTTCACACAACGCAGGTTAAGACTTTACTTTACTTGTATTCTGCAGTATAACAGAGTTTCTAAATCTGGAGTCTGTGGCGACTTTCCTGCTCTGGCGCACTGGTAGTGATGCGTTTTACGTTTAACCAGCAAAGTCTGGTTTCTCAGAACTAAAGGGGGGATTAACCATAGCGACCGAGTAGACTACAGCAAGTAATATGTAGAGTACGGCGGATCCTACGGTCTCACAAGCACGTCAGCAGCGTTTGTGTAATTACTCTCACTGCCAGAAGGGGGAGGCAAAAGTTTGGCACTGCAGGTTTAGCTTAAAATCTTGGTTTTCAACCAGAGGCTTGGTTATTTGTGTCAAGAAGCCTGTGAAGAATAAGATGAGCCAAATGTAGGGCTATAGCTGTTATTTCAAAATTTCAGAGACATATTTAATCAACATAAAGGTAAATTTAAGTATCGGGATGAATCAGGATGAATAATCAAGTTTAAAGGCCTCCGATCAGGGCAGAAAACCTCTCTACTCCTTTTCTACTGCCTCACAAAGTAATTCAACTTGAACTATTTAAATTCTACTGAATAAATATTTTGAGTGTAGGAGTTAGACATCAGATATCTCCCTGAAGAGCTTTTTGTTCAGTATATCCAAGTGGCTCGAACAGAAATTAATTCAGTAAGTTCACATGAAACTGAAAAATAAGACAAAACATTATTCGCTTTTCTTCCATGATTTCATCTGCAACCATTGTGTTTTTGAATCGATCGGGCAAAAATCCACTCATTTCTCAATCCACTCAGAACAAGACATGAGGGGCGTATGCTTGATTTATGATACCTGACAGACACATAGATCTGTCCGACACATGTAGCAGATCCTCGATTTTAAAACCGTGTTCAGATGGGTTTCAGTTCTTCCAGCCACAGGGAGAGACTTCAGCCAGCTGTCACCATAAACCCAGTCTGTTCCTCTCCATATGCATGAAGTGGAGCAGAAATGAGCATGCACGTGAAGGTGAAGGTTGCACGGTGACGAGGCATAAACGATGCTGTAAAAAGTACAATGTTCCCCCTGTTTTCTGTCGGCAGCAAAGCCCCGACACAGCAAAATCACTGTCATCGCTGTGAAACTGGAGCCCTGCTGACTGCACTCTATTTTCCTCACCATTAGTATTAAAGTTTTCATGATAGTGAAGCATCTGAAGGACGATTTGTTTGGTAACGCAACCTGAAACAGAACAAATACTAAGGAGTGAAATCAAATGGGATCACAATGAACACAACTGTTGTACTTTCAAGGTGTCATATGTGAATTTACAGATGACAGAACCTGCTTCATCTGTCATAAATAACACTGTGATTTTATTCAGGTTTTGATGACTGAGGATATGACCAGGGTCAGCACAGGAACGCCCATGAACTTATCTTAGGACATCTGATTTATCTCATACCAGCGTTCAACATTAAATAACTTGAGCGCTGGATTCGCCTGTTTCCAGATGAGGCAGTTCACTTTATCTGCTCCTCGAGGTCCAACGAAGCAAGAGTTGAAGTGTCATTTCTCCTGAACCATACATCGTTTGTTCTACGGTGGCTTTTCAATCTCAAGTCGTCATTAAAACTGTAAAGTTGTCCACCAGAATCGGTTGCTGTGGCTAACAGCACTAGCACTGGTGACTCACCAGGTGCCACTAGTTTCTCATTCAGTCATTTCAAAGCTAACTGACACTTGTTAGTAGTTAATGTACTGTAGGCTGCTGACAGCGAAAGTGCTGACAGGGACTGATAAAAAATACAACGTCTGGAGTTCATGTTACGTTTGGGGCTGCACAAAATGTTGCCGAGGGCCCCCATTGGTCGGGTGCACTTTGAGAGACTATGATTAAGATGAAAGGCATTTGCCGTTGTGTTACAATAGTACTGGAGTACTTCAATGTATCATCATGACAGTAACAGGTTGTAGTAGCTAATAATCTAAAAGCCTACTGTATTACTTACTACAACACTTCATACACAGTAGCTTTTACTTGGACACAACTAGCTGTATGTGGATATTCTGCACTCACTTTTATCAATTACTAAAACAATTAAGACAGAATAAGTGCAATAAAACACAAAAACACTGTCTGTGTTATAGCAGGTAGCAAAACAAAGGCTTATCACACATGAAACACTGCACAATGGTGCAATTAAGCAGAAAGGGTGCGCTTGCATATGACTGATTGGCCAACACAGTGCGTGGATGGATGACATCACAGTGTGTTGCTGCAGAATTTGAGCAACGTTCAACTCATTAGCGAAACACTTTCTTAGCCGCAAGCCCTCAGTTGTCTCACTGAAATTGTTCACAGGTTGTGTGTTTTTGCATGCAGTGCTCAAGTCTTCTCAGCTGAGGTTGTTTTCTCAGCACTAGAAGTTAGACTTGCAACAAGCGGACGATACAAATCAGAACCAGCTTCAGAAACATTTTTTTGTCCGGTATGGTAGCCCGAGGCAAATCATCCTGCTGGGGGTGCAACTTAACAAAATTGGAAATCAGAGACCTCGACTGTCACATAGTTTGGCTCAGAGGTTCCCTCATACTGCACCAGTCAGACTTGAAAAATCAGATTGGGCGTCATGAACGACTTGTATTTGAACTATGTGAAACCTGTTGCGTGTTGACGACTGTGACATGACATGTCTGCATGCCGCTGCTGCAGTTATCAGCGCTGTGATCTAACTCACCTGGAAGAGTCGGCAGGACGCAGGTGTTGGGACCAGGTTTCTCCGGGTTCTCGGGAGAGTATTTGGACTCGAGGACCTGGTGGAGGTTGAAAAATTCTCTGTACCTCCTGTAGATGAGATACTTACTCCCTCCTTTAGTCCTCACCTCAACCACAAACATCTGGGAGAGAAACGCAAAACTTGAGGCAGATTTGTACTTTTTGTTGTCAAAGCTCTTCGGCTTAGCTGATGTTTTTAAACTTACGAAGTAGTCGATGAAGCCTTTCTTCTCCTCGATATCTGCGATGGTGGCGCTGACCGCGATGTTGTGAGGCAGCTGATCAAAGTCGCTGAGTAAAAGAAATAATGCGGTGATAATATTTTATTCATTTAAAAGGAAAAGTTCAACTCTATCATGATCTACTCACGCCCGTGCAGATGGAGAGTCAGGTGAAGTTTTGTACTCCAAAAAACATTTCTGGAGCTTCACAGCAAAACAGTGTTGCAGCATTCCCCTACACAAGTAAAGTAGATGAGGACTCAGAGCGTTAAAAAAGAGTTTCTAAGAAGCCTTGAGATCCCGAATTGATTTGAAAAGACAGACAGGGCATGTGCTAACGCTTAGCTTAGCAACTTTCATCTTGAGCAAGGTTGTAAATTATGTCTTTTCAAATTAATTTAGGGTGTCGAGGCTTCCCAGAGACTTTGATTTCACCGGCTGAGCTGTATGGAGCCATTTTATTCTTCTTTAAAACAAGTCCCCATGTACTTCAGCTGTTCAGGAGAGTGCTGCAACAATGTTTTCCTGCGAAGCTCCAGAAAAAGTTTTGCAGACTACAAAACTTCACCTGACTTTCCATCGGCGTAACGACGAGTAGATAACGACTTTATTTTCATTTTTGTGTGAACCCTTCCTTTAAGCCCCATGTTCCTGTTTTTATTGACTTTTATTTACATATTGCTTACATTGAAATTGGTTGTCAGCTGTGCAGTCTTTTTTTTCAAAAGTTACAAAATCTACTGTTTGTATTTTAATGCATGTGCTCCATTTATGGCAGCAATGACACAATTAAGCAATGCAATAAACAACAAATGTATTTTTTCCATCGTCTTTTTTTACAATGAAGACCAGAAAACCACCCAACCGTGCAGCCGCTCAACTTCTGCAAACACTGCGCAACGGCAGGAAAGTCCGCCTGTAATGTCATTACCCTGATATACTGAACATAACAGGATAACAGAAAGTGAAGTGACATGTAATAACCTGATATCATGTTGTGATACAACCACTAAGTTAACAGACGCTAAAACAGCTGTAATCTGCGCTATAAATGAGCACCAGCCTGCAAACTCATCAACCCATTAATGAAGTTAGTGGTTAGTCATTTTTATTAAAAAATGATTTGAATCCGGTGAAGACAAACTCACCTCTCGTCTCGTAACTGCTGCGGCAGCGACATGACGGTGGTCACGGTGTTGAGCTGCAGACGACCGGAGGAACTTGACCTGTCTGTGCGGAGAGAGAAGCGCCTCTCACAGAAGTGTCCGTGGGAGAAAACACTCACTGACGCACCGCAGGCTGCACACACTGACTCACCGCCCCTGAAACTGTCTGTGCGGAAACAGCAGCAGGAAGCGAAAGTTCCCCAAAAAAAGACCGAGCGAAGGTGCGTTCAATTGACCGTGCCGAGAGGGGAGGGGGCGGGGTCTCAGCGGGGTGCAGGCAGGTGGCACATGAGAGGGCAGGTGTGATGTTCAGCGAGCGGCAGGTAGAGCAGCGTATCTGGAAACAGTGCTGGATGAAGATGAGCTGGAGTTAGATGGACTGGAGACAGGTGGGGTTATATCCTAATGGGTCAGTTCATCATCATCTGAAATGTCTGCTGCCAGTCAAAAAAAAATTAAAGATAAAAACTAAAAAACAACTTAGATTTCCTTGAAATGATTTTATTATCTATTATGGTCGACCTATGCAGCCACCATCACACATAATCACCAATCAATCAGGACAGCGTCCTAAATGGCAGCCTGTAGTTGTCAAACATGCATGATCTGACACAGGCAGCGTGTGTCGTGTTGCGTTTAAAGAGAATAAAAATCAAGGTGCCAGAGGTGGAAAGCTCCCAGTTCTACTGGGCGTGTCCACATAACAGCATAACAGCAACCTGCATAACAGGTGAAGTCGGCCCTCCTGTCGCCTATGATCATATTTAATTAACGTTTTACCTGCAGGAG
Source organism: Pagrus pagrus (assembly GCF_965226575.1). Lineage (NCBI taxonomy): Eukaryota > Metazoa > Chordata > Actinopteri > Spariformes > Sparidae > Pagrus > Pagrus pagrus. The sequence continues at coordinate 5,702,477 of NC_140186.1, forward strand.
CTCACAGTCTCCCTGGGTGTGTGGGTACTTTTGGTAACACTGAAAATGCTTCTTCACCTTCAGAAAGTGGAGCAAAATCACCTGCGAGTTAAAAACATAATCAAACACTCATCAAATCTCTAATTTCTATAATCAGAATAATGATATTAATTAACGTTGTTCGACATTGGGTAAAAACAGACATTGTGACACATATTGTGAGTTTTTACCAGATAACTTGAAAAGCTCTATTTGGAAAGAATTAATCAATCCAGAGCGACAGAATGATTTTGTGGGGGAGTGCATTTTATCAAACAACCAGAGCAGGCCCTGCTGTGTTTTATAAACCGATCGAGAATGATAGTGATTGTTGGTTTGCTGCGTATGCAGAGCCCGCATGTCACTCTCAGGCAACCCTTAAAAACCCTTAAACTGGACTAAAAAGACAAAGTTTTGCGTTTGTATCAAGCAGCAAAAATGTTGTAGCGTGATATGTTCGAGCTGATACACCTACTTGCATATGCGTGCACTGCATTGTCGATGCTGAAACGATGTATTATGGAGCCCTAATAATAAAGCTAAAAGTAATGGATATCAATACGTGTTTTAGTTACTTACTGACAGTTATTTTGCACCCAGTTTTGTCTGTTTATTGTTATTTTTCTCTCTCTTGTTGTAGAGGACACTGTAAATAAGTAACTGCTCCAGAGTCTGTGCACACATGCACCATCAATCCCAAATCACTCCCACATTCAATTTGACTGATTAGTGTAAATACTGTGAACAAGATTGTTGACTACTGGCAGCCTCTCCCCGCCTCCCACACTGTATCACACAATGGAGGATTGTTAGTTTCTGTCACGTAAACAAAAAAGCACAACCTTGCTCCAGTTTAAGCGCTCTATTTTCAACATGGTATTAGCTTGCACAGTCAACATGCGCGCTGGCTAAGGACAAATACAAGCTGTTATCATGATCTACTGCACATTTAATATGAATCAACTGGGATGATGGACGTGTTACACTGGCTGTTGCACCAGCTATGTGTTAGTCCAAACATAACATGAGTTTGAATGTAGCCCAGAGTTACACTTTGAGTCTGAAGCACGATACAAGTTAGTTGCAGCAACGTAAAGTTGCAGGTGTAAGTCATTTCTTATCTAAAGATGGGACAGACGAATGAGTGATCCTCATCCTTTCACATTAATGACGACACTCAGTGCTGTACTTGGATCAAACAGCAAAAGTGTGATGTCATGCTGCATTTACTTGAGAAGTGAATGCAGCATGACGTGCATTTTGTCTCCTCAAACTCTCTGATTCATTTACCTGTCTTGAGGAATGTGTGAATCATTCAGCACCGCTCTCAGCATCTCTTCTCTCTGTTGGAAAGACACTTCGGGACCTTGAAACTCTCTAAACTCTTTGCTGTTCCAGTCCTGTACCTGCAGGTCATGTGTGAGTTCAGTCTTGAAGAGAGCTGCTAAATGTCGGTCACCATCTGAGACCTGAAGCACACAAGAGAGATGGCAGAGTCCAGTGAGCAGGACATGTATTTTTAACTCGGTCTTTTCACATCCACATCTCCGTTACATTGAGTACCTGCAGCCCCGAGGAGCAAATCTGAACTGCAAAAACAGTTCAGGTGTTTTGGTGGCAGCAGAACAAACAAACACACCACTGACACATCTGGAGGTAGAGCAGGTTGTCCGCTAATGGCAGGGCTTGGCCGTTCGATCCCACCTCGACTCTGCTCCTAATGCCAAAGTGTCCCTGATGGTGAGGCCGGCAAGGCAGCACTGCAGTTTGTGTGAGACTGTGTGCGAGTGTGAATGGAAAGAAAATTACAAAAGAGCTACAACGATGCAGCCATTAACAATTTAGTCTGAGTCATGTTCCAAGCAGCCTAACGATTTCAAGTCCAATATTCACTTCTCCATTTTGGCTTCCACCAAAACCTGAGGAAAGCACCTGTCAAAACACACTAGCCGCTAATGACGTCTGTGGTGTTTGGTGCTTTTCAGGGAATGTACAAATGTTTTATCAGAGCTTTTTTTGTTATAAAATCCTGCCTGATGCATCATCAATCAATCATTCATCAATAAAGTAAACTCGCAAGCCATAAAACCAAAACACAGAGCCAGGGGGAACAGGAGACAGGACAATCCTCTGTGGATTCGTCAGCAAGAGTGGCACCTGTCATATAACACATAATCATTGACCCCTTGTTAATATATAAATATTGATTAGAGCAGCTTTAATAAAACTGATACCAAACTTCATTTTCAGTTGTTTTTACTAAAACTGTCCGACATAGCTGAGATAAGCATGGCAGCTTTATGTCTCCGCTGTTCTTTCATTTAAGTGAAGGTTTGAATGCATATTAGAAAAAGCAGGTATAATATAAATTAAATGTATTAATCTGTTAACATAACAAAAAAGTGTTATCGAGGATAAACATACTGCTGAAATCAAAATGTTCATGTGTATTATGTTCAGGAAATAATCTGTCCCCTCCACCTGTTCAGTCAACTGTTTTCTTGCAGTGTGCTCCGTCCTTCCTTCCCTCACTTCTTATCTCACCTGAAGTATAAAGAAACACACACCCTTACACAAACATTAAGGGCCACAGAGTTGACCTCTCAAACTGCTTTTGAAGTTGATAATTAAAGGTAAATACAGGTGAGGGCTGGTGACTGGTGACTCTGACGGGGGAAAATCTGGAATCAAATCTGGGACACAGTTCTGACATCAAATCCGAGGTGATTAAAACGTATAACACTAGATGTCAGCAAAGTTGTTGCTGTGCTGGAGGTGTTGGTGTTTGTGTGTGTGTAAGAGAGAGATAACACTGATTTATGGTCTACACAGTTTCCTGCGGGCTCGAAGATCAAATGTAGGTGACTGATTGAGTTAAACTTTCTGCTCAGTCTTAATCCGTCTGATCTCTCCTTGAGATGTCAGTTCTACTTCAGTCTCTCTGAACACTTTCACACTGTCCGTTAACATTAATGCACACAATATCCAGACTTGCTTATAGTTGGGATTCCCGCCAAAAGACGGAAAATCCACGACCACTTTAATCTTCAGCGCTGATGTTTGCTTTGTACCTACAAGAGCAGAGACACTGCATCACTGACTGAAGACAAGGACTGACAAAGATCAGAGGGGAAAGGAATCGCAGCAGGTACAAGCCTGAGTAAATCAAACAAGGTGTGCTGAAGGCGTTCTCCCTGTGTATTCAGTGTGATTCTTCCCCGCGACTTCTTGTGTGCACTGGGATAAAAGCGTTTACAAAAATGTTTTTCAGATGTTACTTGGTAACCGAGTAAAAAACTTAGTCAAGCACAAGCAAAGAGACGTAGAAAGAGAGAATGTAGGAGTGTGTATGAGGAGAAACTGTGTAGGTGTGAATATTTGTTTCTGTTTGTTACACAAAGTCTCAGTTACAAAAAAGAGTGCAATAAAGTGTGAGGCTGCATCGAGGATTGTGTGTGTGTGTGTGTGTGTGTGTGTGTGTGTGTGTGTGTGTGTGTGCAGCACATATTGACTCCATATCTATTTTAATTCAGCATGAGATGGATCCTTTGAAACGCTGCTCGTATAACAGACTATCGCCAGCCATGAATTGCAGAAACACTTTTCAAGGGTGTATTTATCGTCAAGGTCAGGCCAGCTGCTAGAGTCTGCAGTGTGTGTCCGTGTGTGTGTGTGTGTGTGTGTGTGTGTGTGTGTTTAAGAGAGAGAATGTGTTGATTGGGAATGTGTATACGTGTGAGAGAGGCTTTGTGTGCGTGTGCTTGTGTACTGTGGCTGTGTTTGTACATAGTTTACTGCATGCTAGCCTCGGAATGAAACGCAAGCTCGCTGTAAAACGCCTGCTGATGAAAGATAACGAGCCATTAAGCTGGCAGACAAACAGGTACCAAAACACACACACACACGCATATAAACACACACACACACACAGAAACAGAAGCAGTGAGATTGACAGAAAGTCAGCTGGTTGCCATAGAGACGTCATAAGGGAAGTAGATAGAGGAAAAGGTGAACCCGAGCGCCGAGTTAATCGAAGCACTGAGTGACATACTGCGACTATAATCAGTGTGAGACAGCTCAGGAGTTTTTTGTCCAAATTTCGATATCCAGTGCTTCAATTTCTGTCAAAAACTATTTGTATTAGATGTACTGACGAGATCACACACATCTTAGGTGCATCAGGATTCTCTCTTGGAAGATTATGTCTCGATGCAGTCAGTAATCTTATATCAATAAGCTTACGGCTGAACCACGTCGTGTTTACGTTCCAGGGCTACTTCTTGAGTTTTGGTGAGGATCGCTCAGCATGAGCAAAGATAATAAAAGTAAATTCATCTGTGTATTTTAATCATGGATCAAAATAAAAGTTCCAAGTTGTCACACAGTGAGAAAACATACATCACGTTTAGTTGCATCGAGCCATCTGAATCAAAATTGAATTGCGAGGTGCCTTGAGAGTCCCACCCCAACATAAAACATACACATTTGACATCTGACAACACTTTTGAGCAAGAAATATCTACTGCCTTTGGAGGAGACGTGGCAAGAAGAAGAAGAAGAGGAAGAGGGTATCTCTGGGGAAAGCATGGTATTATGTGAAGTATTTGCTAAGCGTGCGTGTACATTTTCAGATGGGACAGACATTCATGTGGTTGGCAAACAAAAATAGTTTACCTCACGATTGAAAGGGTTTTATCACTTAGATCACCTGATGAGACCTCCTCTCTCACCAGGACAGCGTGCATCTCCATCATTCCTACTGGTGATGAAGTGTGTTTGGTGAAATCACATAACACTCTGCCCAATTTTGACCTGAGCAGAAGTCTTTTCAATCAGAGTAACTGAAAACTCCTTTGAGGGTTTGCAGGGCCTTTAACATTTATGGTAGTAATATCATTTACAGTAGACATACTTATCATGGAGGAATTTGGCTGTAACTGTAAATGATATTAAGCGTTTATTTCCAGAGATCAGGGTTTAGTTTAAATACATCATGTTCCCACTGCAGAGATAATGCTCGTCAAACAATCAGTGCGACTAACTGGAATCTACCGGGGAGATGTGGCCGGTTCAGCTTCTCATTATTTAACATTTTGGCTGCGTTACAAGCCAAACTGCCAACAACTTGGTGCATTCCTTTTAAAAACTCACCATCTCCCACACACGCCCACACACACCAGCCGTAACATTAGCACTAAATATACCAATATAACCAGTGCCTGCAGTGCAGTCATGCACATTTGGCAAAGAGCGGGGCTTCCTTCTCCCACTCTACTGTACATATTGGCCTGAAGTAAACTCATGAGGGTGTGTGGGGTACTGTAGTTAAGTCACCAACGCAAATGAGTACAAACTGAGGATTTCAAACTCCACATCATAACTTCTGTTTTGTATTTGACTTCAGCACCGGTCCGGTCCTCACACTAAAGCCACACAGTTCACACACCCTCTGACTCTGAAGAGGATCAGGTGATTACTGATTGTAATGTTAGCAAGCCAGCTAAAGTCACACAACAGTTAGCTACCTAAAGTTGCATTTGTTTTTATTAGAGACTGACTGCCTCCCAACCATAGACTGCATAGTAAATAGTGGACGGAGCGACTATGACATCACCCATTGTTTTGTGGACTACCATGAAGCCTCAGGTTTAGCATTATTGCTATTTCTTCTTGGGTTTTTTGGAGCTAGAAGTGACCATATTTGAACAAGAGGGTGCAGTTGGGGAGGACATAAATAAACAATATGCTGTTTTGAAAACACTTGAAACTATGGACTGAAAGCATTAATCCATTAGCAAACTGTTAACTGAGGTCATAAATCAAGTGAGAAGTAGGGTCATTTTCTCATCAGCGTTATAGTGAAGAGCTGTGAACCGTCCTTCTTACAGTAGGCGACAGAGTCCTCACTGTACAAGCACACATCTGATATTGTAATGCTCCACGTAGTCCCCTATTGGTGCAGTCACTGGGTCACCCCGTGTTTATTTTTAGGGCCTATATCTGCTAATCTTCGGGTGAGTTGACAAGGGACACCCCAGTGAAATCAGTACTGCACACACACACACACACACACACACACACACACACACACAAACATATTCACACACACAGCTGTGGCTTGTGTTCCCCCCTGCCATGACTTAATGCACCACCTGTTGTTGAACTGCGGGTTGATCGTTAAAAACACATTTTATTCTTACTTCTGTTTCTCACATTCTGTGTATTTTAAATTTATTCTGTGAAACGCTCTGTTTATCATGCATCTATTGTATTTAGGCATCCTGTCTGTCCATCTTTGCTTTGCAGAGTTGGACAGACAGGTCCAGACAGGTTATTAATGGCTGCTTCAACTTTAAACACACAGACAACAAAAGACTTCTGATCCTCCGCCCCCTCTGCTCTACACTCTGTTCACTCTCCTCCTCTCTCCAGTGTTAATAACATTGTTACTCTTTCATTATCCCCATTATTTCTCAGCTTGTCTTGTCCTTGACAAACTCCCAACCTGCCTCACCTCAATTATTGCTATTTTCCTTTCCTGACCCTCCCGGTGTGTTCTCCTCACCACCTCGCCCTGCTCTCCATCGTCCTTCTACAATGCTGGACAGTGCTGATGAGGCGTAATTCGATTGAGAGGAGAAGCTGGAGAGAGCAAGACACTGAGACAGCAGAGGGTCGACACAGGACATGAAGACACAGAGACAGTATTTGAACAGCATTATTCAAAGATTGTGTGACAGATACATGATCTCATATTTTCTATGCATAGGAGTATCGAGTATGGAGTCTTCCTCTAAAGGAAAAGATCATGTCTTTTTGGATTTTGGATTATTAGCCAATACAAACTTTTCCTTTAAAACCCATTAACATCATCAGAAAATACTCCTCACAGCAAAGTGAGTCTACTGCCTCAGGAGTCTCTGTCGTTCTATCTCTCATTCTTGCACCTACCATTAATTAATTCCTCTCTTGGCCTTGACTAGCGTAAGGGATGAAAGCAAAAGATAAGCGAATGACAGAAAGAAAATAGAAGGAGATGGGAGGAGACAAGGAGTCACACAAGCTGTCAGGGCCCTGACAGGATAGAGATCGATTCGTGATAAAAGGAAGAGGCATGAGATGATACGGATGCAGAGAAAGAGGAGCAAATTTGTTCTTTGATATGGAGAGAGGAGAGTGCAAGGGGTGGAGACAGGAAGGAGAGATAAGGAACGTAATGGACAGAGCAAAAGAGATTAAAGGAAAGATACTGCAAGAGAGGAAGTGAGGAGTAGAGTTTTTTTAGGGTAAAAGAGAGAGAGATGAATACAAACAACTTTAGTAAGGTGTTCCCTCAGGGGGAAACAGAAACACAGAATCAGAAGGAAGTCTGATTATTTTTAAGAAAGGAGTGAAGAAATGTGTGTTAAACTTCAGGTTTGTGTGAGTTAAAAGGTGGTCCTGGTAAAGCTGCATCAGTTTGTTTGACCACTCGGGGGCAGGACTCCACCACCAGCTACAAATCTCTCAACAGTTGCCCGTTTACAGATCCAGCGACACAGAGAAACATTATATTTTATTCATTTTTGTCTCTTTTTCGCCCTGCTTTTCGCCAACTACTGAGGGAAATATCTGGCTCTCAAGCTGTTAAGTGCTCCACTAGCGAGTCGCAAACTTTGTCTGCTTATATGTGCTGAGCAGGTAGTGTACAGATATACAGTTTACCAGAGACACGGGCTGCATAACGTGAAGACGATGGAATAAATAAAGGCAGATAAGGGTATAAAAAGGATCGAAACAAAAGAGGAAGCGGGTCAACACGGAGGAGATGTGGACTGAGGGCAGCCCGATGAAGTGATATTATTAATAGGCCTGTGTGTGATTTGTTATTGCTGCAGAGAAAGCGATCGCACTCCTGGGCTGACGATGTTTGTGTCATGTCTTGACAGCCACTCTACCTTTCTCAAAATAGAGAGAATACTGAGAGGTGGGGATGTGGGGTAAGAGAGTCTGTGTTTGGAGGCAGCTATAAAAGTCTTATTGTGTCCTCCCCCCAACTTCATCTTACCTCCATCTCCAACCCTGCTCTCTACTCCATTCTCCTTCCATCACCTTTCCTCTTGCCCTCTGTCTCAGCTCAGGTGCACTCATCCACCCCTTCATTCAGGTAAGACAGACAAGAAACATTAAATGTTGTAGCAGAGAATAGTTATTTGAAAAAAACAAAAACTATCAGGTGTTTTGGTCAGTGAGGCTATCGTGAACAGGAAAATCTAACTCAGTAATTGCTGGGTTTATCTCGAACAGGCAGATAGTCAGCAACTGAATGAAATACCTTTGCTAGTTGCATGAATAATTAAGCCGCATGCAACATGATGATAAAATATTTTGTAGCTGTGGAGAGTACAGCAGGAGTGCTTTTGGATAAAACAGAGTCAGAGCTCTGCTAGAAACTGAGCTGACTGAAAAAACATCACAGATGTGAGTTTAACCAGGGTCATAAAAGAGCATGGTTTTAATTTAAAGGAATACGGGGGAGTAGTTACAGTATATAACAAAGAAAATCAGCAAAAACAGGACAGAAGAGTGCCATGTTTATTGTGACAACTTCCAAAGTCAGTGTGAGAGTTTTAAGTGTGAGTTAAATATTTGTCTGACACCAGTTTCCACCTTCCTGTGAGGCTGTCCGGCTCAGATGAAGACACGTTTTTTATAGTCTTCAACATGTGTGATTTTTGGCTGTTGTGTGTAAATCAGACAGACTAGAAAAGTTGCATAACAATGCGTCAAAACAGAGTAAATCTACAGAGTCGACTATCCAAGAAAACTCAGCATAAAACCCACAATAACGATGACAAACCAAGTAAAAGTCCTGATCGTTAGCATCCACAACTTCAACACCATGTCAGAAGAACAATGCCATATTAACATCTACTGTAGAAAGCACCAATGCGTGTCAGTCGGCTGTTTTCATTCTTTAATTAGCATTACCATTTAAAAAAGTGGTGGGGAGATTTGTGTGTGTAAACTGGCACCTGTACATTTTTGTTTTCTGACAACACCTCGTTCACGTCTCTGTTATAAAGTAACTTTTAGTCCCTTAAAAAACAAGGTTCTCTTTAAGGGACACCTACTCTATTCTGGTCTGATGTTGATCACTTCTAACGTCCCCTGTGTGTTGCAAACTGCTGTTTCCTTTAATTGTTTTCGTCTTCGCAGTACTCTGTATCAAATTAAAGGTAATGTTGGAGCAAGCGTTGCTCTAATGGTTGTTTTCTTGGCCTGTGTCTCGCCATAAACAGGTGTTTATGCACAGAGACATGGCACAGTAGCCGAGAAGTCGAGCACTGTAATTAATAGTAATGCATGTTTTAGATGTTCTTCATGGTTGTTACTATTTTAGCTGTGCCCGTGTTACAAAGGGGGGCCCAGATGCTCAATGAGACTGCCTGTTTTAATAAGTTATACTTTATAAATAATACACTTGCTGTGCCTCGACTCGCTGCTGACTGTGTTGTCACCAGAATTTCAATCTTTAACTCACAGAGATATTTTGTGCTGTAGGCTGATGCAGTTTTCTGGAGTGATCAACCAATGAAAATCATGAAATTCTTATTATTTCTGCCTCTAGAACTAGAACTGAAGGCTTAACATGTTATTTCTGTTGCATTATTTATGACAAACTCAGAGCCAAGAACTGACATTCAATCTGCAGTGAAAGTCTGTCATTTGATGAATAGATGGTGCTAAAATTTGAGCTCAATAATCCATCACAGCGGTCGTATTTGTTCACTGCAGGGCTGATAGCAGTCATTGTGTCTGTTTTGCAATTTTTCACATTTTTAAGCTACCCTGAGGAGAAAGGGATGAGCTCAAGGGCACTTTGGGCTCGTTCGCCGCAAACGGTGACAGAAGCTTCGGCCTTTCGATTACGAGACAGATTCTTTCACCACAGCTATCGTCTGCACACCTCGATGTCAAGGCTGTTATGAAAGAACCTGCAAACTTAAGTCAAACATTTGGTATGACGCATATGATCTGATGAAGATCGAGAACAACTTGTCATACCAGAACTATCTGTCAAAGGCTTGTTGAGGATGGGTAAAAGATGAAATCAGGTCTCCAAACGACCTTTCAGACACCAACAAACCACTAGACGATAACCTGAGATATCTTTAACTGGTGATCAAGCTTTCTATTTGTAAAACATTATCTCAAAGACGGAAAAGTTTGTACGTCTCAAAAACCACAAATAGATTCTCACTAAATGGCTTTAGGTGATTAAATATCTAAACACATGACAGGTGGAGAAAAAAGGTGTGAAGTAGTAGAATGGACAGAAAGAGGAAGGATGGCTACGTATCTCTGCTCTCTCTGTCCGTCAGGGAGGGATGATATTTTGTTGGGGGTCAGTGAGAGTGCAGTGAGGATAACTAAACTACTCTGCTGAGGCTCTTTAAGTCTTATATCTTGAGAAAGGGACTAGGCTGCTGAAGACACAGATCTCTTATAGACACAAACACACTCATCAAACATCTGTCTTGACAGCTCAGAGTGTGTCCAGTGCTCCAAACAGACAAGCCTGAGAGCCTTCAGCTCAGCTCTGACACCTATTGTCATCTACGAGGTACTGCAGTGCAACTGAGGCACACAATCCCATCCACCTCGGGGGAAACATGACATGGCAGATACACTGCCATCTGTTTAAGCGAATGTCAGCTTTATATTTATACTCTATGCCCAGTTTTCCTCTGTGAACACTGAAAAATAAATGTGTTTATTCATTCAACCTTATTTAAACCCTGAGTTAGAAAAGAGCCGAGTATAAATAGAGAAAAGATCCTTGACAGCAAGAAACACAAACAGGAGGCTCAGATAAAAATGGCTTTAAAAAAAAGCCCAAACTAACAAAAAGCCCAAATTAGTAAAACAGCAAACAAAGCAATTACATTTAAAACAAACAAGAACAGCTGGAAGTGAAATAACATGAGATTAAAAATGCCCTCAGGATAAAAGAGAGCTGAGCTTTAGACTAATCCAGGTTGTCTTTACATCTTGTGTCATCCATCCATAGGACAGTGCATAATTAACATGGAGTATACTAGCTGCAGTGCTAGGATAACATGTATGTAACATTTTGCATACTCAGGTTTCACCTAATTAGCATTATTCATTTAAAACTGTATTTTGAAGTTTGCATATTGGTAATATTTCTTTACGTTTTCTTCTTCTCTGTAGTCTTACATGACTAATGTTGCAATATTCTATACAGCATAGGTGTAGTCATGTGTCCACTGTATTTCCAAAAACAAAAACTGTATTTTCTTGCTTGTAAATTGGAAGCAAAGGCCAGTAACAGGCGAGCAAGTGGTGCAATCCTCAAGTCAGATGTGCAAGTGCTGGCATCTTTAACTGCGTGTCCATTGTGTGATGCAATGTGGCAAAAAGAAATGTGATTACAAATAGATATTGTTTTAGAGGAATAGAGTTCACATTAATAAAGAAATGTATGATATGTGAGCTTGTGTGAGTCAAGTATGCATGTTAGAGGTGAACGGTTGGATAATGCGGTTGTGTTTGTATGTGTGCAATTGGGGTATTATGTATTTGTCCCCTTAGTGTATGCCAGACTGTATTCATGCCCACGTCTTAAATACTTAACTATGGCCTTGAAACATGTGTCCAAGTTCCACCTTGGCCATCTTTTGAATGTCTACTGTAAATATAATTTTACCAAGCCCACTAGAGTGTGCATGTGTGTGTGTATGCCACCTCCAACTAACAGACTATATTAATTTCCAATCAACCAGGTCAGACCTGTAGTTAACAGCCATCAAGTTCTCAGATCAGATCCACAGTTAACAGTTTAAATTTGGCTTTTAGCTTTTGTACCAAACCCTCCACTGCTGTAGTTCTGCTCTGGCTGTTGTCTGCGCTCAACAGTTTGAAATACTATTCTTTCACTTCTAACGTTGCACCTTTCATGTCCTCTGTTTCTCCCCTCTCTGGCCCTCTCTCCAGCTGACAAAATGTCGATGACAGATCTGTTGAAAGCTGAGGAGATCAAGAAAGCTCTTGATGCCTTTGCAGGTCGGTAACAGTCGCCCAGTCCGTGTGGTATTCTCACCAGAAACAGACATACAAAGCTCCATAAGTTAGTTTTAGATACTGACAGATACAGTAAATGCACACACATTTTTTTATGTATATTGCTAATTGTCTGTGCTATTAATTTAAATTCACAGTTCTGTGATAGAATTCATTTTATCCTTTGAGGTTGATGTTCATTTTCAGAAGATTTCTGGTTAACATTAAGGTAAACGTTAGCGTTGATTGATTGGTTCTGTCTTGCCTTTTGTAGCAGAAACATTCGACCCCAAAAAGTTCTTTGAGATGGTGGGAATGAAGGCCATGACAGCTGAAAACGTCAAGAAGGTCTTCAAGGTTCTGGATGTGGACGGTAGCGGCTTCATAGAGGAGGAAGAGCTCAAGTGAGGAACACACACACACACAAAAACACACTAAAAAGGAGGCCAGGCCAGGATAACAGACTGCATACTGTAGGAAGCCCATGTCATGTGTTCATTAACTCATTAACACTGTCCTACAGTAATGCTTCTCTGCAACACCCTGTTTCTCAGGTATGTACTGAAGGGCTTTTCCCAGGAGGGCAGAGATCTGACTGACGATGAGACAAGAGCATTCCTCAAAGCCGCAGACAAAGATGGAGATGGCAAGATCGGCATTGACGGTAAGAGAACGGAGGAACATAATGAAGCTTATGATAAAGAAAAAAGAAAAGTAGGGGTGATGGAAGGTCTAGTCGGCACCAGAAATACTAGTCAGTTAAAGTTTGTATTATTTTATAAACAATGCATAAATCTGTCTTCATCACTTTTTGACTCTTTTGCCCCAAGCCATCTGTTTGTACTTTATGTACAAGTCTTTAAAAACAGATATCTAAATATCTGGTTTCATTTTTTAAAACGCGGCTGAAGCATTTCTTTAACAGCTGGGAGTGAATAAATACATATCTGGCTGTTTAGAGAGCAGCAGGGCGCGAATGCCGTATTGACCGAAAACAAACTACAATGTGTCAACAGTGTTGCTCACTGATGTGTTTTTGAAGTCCAGTGTGTTGGATTTAGAGGGACCTTTTGGCAGATAAGTAATACAATATTCATAATTATGTTTTCATCGGTGTATAATCACCTGAAACTGAGAATTGTTCTGTTTTCGTTACCTTAAAATGTTGCACACTGCTTCTACAGTAGCTTAGAACAGAGATACCAAACATCGTCTCTTGGGAGCTTTAGTGAGTATTTGTGGCAACATTTGGGGGGAAAATATAAGGTCTACGGCTCAGAAGAATGAGATGTATCAAGCTATGGTTACACAGAGAAACCTCGATAGTAGGATCAATTCATTGTTGGTATTTTCATTGGATGTGGTGACAACATATAGAGAATATAATATAAATCATTGCCAGCCTCGTCTTTAAGGTGTATGTCACTAGAAGTCACCTGTGCAAATGTTTTCATTCTTTTTTTCAGAGTTCGAGGTCTTGGTGCATGAGTAGGGGCCAGCTGAACAATCCCCTTCTTCTTCCTCCTCCTCTTCATCCCTGCATTCATATTTTGTAACTGCAACCTTCAAACTCCTCTCACCTTCCTGGGGACCCCACACATGGAGTCAGACGAGGCCTGCTCGCTACAAAACACTGCAGACGCAGGCCAACAGGGAGTCAGCGTGAGGAGGAACATACAGGCATCAGTTTCATTTTTAATTTTTTTCATTTTTTATATATATTTAATCGCACATGCTGTATGGGTTTCAGAATCATTCTAAATGATTTTAATGAAGATAGTTTGTGGTATGAAAACAGGTGGTACTAGTGCTGTAGATGGTGTAGATGTTATGAAGACTTAAATCTTTATTTCCTTCTTTTGTGTATTTCAGGTTGTGCATTTTGTCTGATTGGTTTTACTTCTAGATGTTCACATATCAGTGCACTTTCCTCCCACTCCTCTTCCTCATCCACCTTCCCTCACCTCACCTCATCTCCTCTATCTCCTCCTCCTCACTCCCTGCCTCTGATCAGATGATGTAGTAGATAAAATGATATATAAGACGAGCTGTGAAGAGAGAAAAGAAATGACAATAAAGAAAACTTGAGTAATAACTGTCTCTTTACTTGTTTTACTCACAACGGACACAAAATATTAAACTCACAAAACAACAACGCACTTAACATTTCAAAACATGTCAATCACAGGAGGGTGAAGAGGATTACAAATTTACAAACACTAGTTGAGAACCTGTGGCTTTCAAGGACAACTATCACTGTCATGTGAGAGATCCTATATTCCACATGGACCAAAGCATTAGCTAATAAAATAATCATAAGCTATCAACAGCTTAAAGGAATAGTCTGAAATTTTGAAAAATATGGTTGTCCATTTCACTTAGTAGAAAGTGTGTATGCCAAACTTGTTGTTGGATTTAGCAGCCGTGTAGCATACCTTAGCATAAAGCCTTGATAAAGAAGGAATCTTGCTGTTTTTAAAGAAAATGTGCTGGTGGGTGGATTTTGTTACCTCTTGGCTGACACAGGCTAACTGTTTACCCCTGTTTCCAGTCTTTATGCTAAGCTAACCTGCTGCAGTGCTATTGATCTTCTTATCCAACTCTTGGCAAGAAAGCAAATGTGAGCATATTTCCAAAAATGTGTAACTAATCCTTCAATATTTCTTCTATAAGAAACAAACAGGCCTATCTATAAAAACTCCAATACTGTACAAAGAGCTGATGAAATTGGTTTTGATATTAAATAATCTAGATGTCCTACAGTCTCACTTTTTGTTACAAGAAATACTTCACCTAATCTAACACTGTACAAAAAGCCCACCAAACCTTCCACTGTCCCTCCAGCTAAAAGCCATCACACTTCAGAGCTGTGATTACATTCTCCTGAAACAAAAATGTATATCCCGCCTCCACAGCCTCATCTGGCAGATCTGGGTCACAAACCCTGCCTGCATGACGAGGATGGATCAGAGGATCCGAGGAGAGGATCTGTCATTGGTCGTGGTGGGGCGAAGCTTTACGGTGGCGAATGGGTTCGTGCCTCTGAAACGAGAGGATGGCGAAAAATGTAACACAATGCCTGACATGCTCAACCTCTGTCAACACAAATGAACAGATACACACACGTGCACACACTCCAGGATGGGAAACTGACAGCAGACCCCAGCTAGAAGAAGGTACATTTTGACTGTGGATAGAGAGCATGCTTCAGAGGTTTGACTTGTACGTATTATTCCTCTTATCTGCAGTCCTATTTATCCCTCTAGATTGTTTTGGTGTGAGCAACAGTTTTGTAGTTCTCAGCCACAGGGATGTCTTGTCAACGAGTAGATGCATTCTTCCTTCTATGCAGTGATGCGGTTGCTGGGTGAAGTTCAATAGAAAGAAATACTGTAGCTCCAATGTGACACTACTCACAAAAGGCCTGTGGATTATCTTGAGTAAGCGGGACATGATTTCTGGAGCACCACGAGCAATTAGCCAGGCAGACATCTCTATAGAGGATATCTTCAAAAATCAGCAACTCAAGGAATATAAACTTATTTTTCTATCAACCCATACGCACTAAGAAAATTACCTGGGAAACAGTGGATTTTCAGGTGGCCCATGAGGTGATAATGCCTAAAAAAAGAAGATATGCCAGTGTGAACAACCAAAACAGGCGAAGTTGGATTACATTATATGGAACACATCCAGAAAATTATTTTCAGAATTAAACCTCTGGTACCTGGACATCAGATGCTGATTCACCCTTCCTGTCAGGGAGGGGAGAGATTGGTCGAAAATCTACAGAGCCCCTTCTAAGATTCTGATTTGAGGGAGGAGGAGGCGGCGGGGGAGGAGGTGGAGGCAGGTGTTCATTGTAGCTCTTTGTCTGACCGGGCTTTGACTCCACGACTGGCTCCAGCTTCTTCTCAGGGAGAGGAGAGACCGGCCGGAAGTCTACAGAGGCTCTGCGGTTGGGTGTGGCCGGTGGTGGGACATCTCCATAGCTCTTGTTCTCTGATGGGTCGGTGTCAGTGGGGTCCAGCAGATTGTTCATACTGTGGCTTCTTAGGGAACCACCACTGGGAGGGGTCACATATAGGATCTTTTAGTGATTCATACTAAGTTACCTGGTACATTTTGGTGAATAAACAGAAAATAAAGCCCTCCTAGAAACCTTTTTTGTCTTACATCCTGGGGTCGACCTGTCCCTACCTTGTTGCTAAAGTGTTGGAGAAATCCTCGATAGGGGCCACGTACGCAGCAGGGAACCAGCCCTGACTGAAAGAGATAAGACAGATACATGTAAATAAACATGACATGTTCTCATGACAATATAAACTTTTTCTCATCTCCATTGTGATTTCACTGTCAACTGTACAAGGAGAAGGGAGAGGGCTACAAGGCAACAGTTATGCCAGAGATGTATCAGTTGCATTTCCTTCTGGCTGCTGCCAATCATAAAAAGCATTTAGATCGATTAATTATCAAGTAAAAATGCTTAAAAGCAAATTCTCCTCCTATCCCAGCCACCCACCGCAGGCTGCTGTCAGTGCGTCCATACAGCCAGCCGTTGCGTGGCTCCTGGACCAGTACGGTGACGGTCTCTCCCCTGTTGAAAGGCAGAAGCTTTGGGTTGGATGAGGAGGGGTGAGACACCAGGGCTCTCATGGCTCTCCCTCCACCCAGACCCAGAGATTCCCCCACGGAGCTGGAGCGAGAGCGGCTGGGGATGGGAGACGGTGCTGGAGGGGGGAGAACAGGCAGCACAAAGCATGTGTTAGTTTACACAATGCAAATGTACTGAGCAGTATCTATTTTTATGGAACGCTGCTGAGGAAAATACTGCTGATGTTGTTTGGCTTCACTGGTTATCAGATCGTAATCACATTCAAGTACAGTCGTCCTCTCACCTCTAGAGGGCACTCTGCCCAGCGCCTGCTGCTCCCTCCTGGCCCAGGACATATCTTCATCTCTGGCTACAGTCTGCAGCAGGGAGCTCACTGAACCTCGCAGCTGATCAGGAACAACACACGCAGGTAAACTCACTGCTGTTCCCACTCAAATTCTATTTATTTGTCATTGCATCTAAGCTTAAGTGTTGTGCAGCTGATAGACCGTATACAAACACGTGTGAAAAGTATATCTAACGTCATGACAACATCTCTCAATACGATGCAATTCAACACCACTACAACATCAATAATAAATATATGGGTAAATTAATACCTATCTAACAGTGTCAGTGAAAACTAAGCATTATTGTCTTAGTAAAATAAAGAATTTATGTCTGAGCTGTAGCATTTGATTACGTCCAATATCCATCAGGGTACATACAGTAAAAGCCTTCCTATACAGTATACTGATAAAAGAGATGTGCTGATCGACTGAGTATAATCTTCACATTGGATCAAGATAATTGACAGAACGACGCGATGTGTCTGTACCTGCGCCTCTTGGTCCAAGTGAGTGGGAGTACGAGGTCTGGACCCTCTGGTGTCGTTCACTTTCTCCTTCCATCCATCTGCCTTTTGCTGAAGAGATGCACCTGTCTGAAAACAGAAGGAGACACCAGCACCTCATTAAATCTCAAGCTGATCAGGCAGCAACACAAATGAACAGTGAATAAGACAGTGGACGCTGAGACATGAATTTCATAAAGCGACCAACGTGCTACCGTGTTAATAATAAAATGTATTGGCCATGAAAACATGTAAATGTTGCTGAGACGATGATGACGACATGGGTTAATTTGGCATCAGCTACACACACCTTCACCTGGGTTTTTTTTAACTTAATTTATGCAGTGGTGTTTCACTGAGAGCACCGCTCACTTTTTTATGAATGCCTTGATCACATTCACACAATTACACACATTCATACCTGGAAGCTGCTCAGCAACCACGATCTGATCTGCTGTCTCCGTCTGCTGAGCAGTGACAAGGGCCTTTCTCAAGGGCACCACAGAGGTGGTAATGAGGGAGGGGTAAGTGCTGCCTTTCAACTCCCCCACCCAGATTTATCATTAAAGTCTGACACTCTCATCACAAGCTTGCTTCTCTTACCTTTTGGTCACAACTGTTCTTTAAAAGCCATATTTTATAATCATGTTATAAAAAAGATGTTATCTACAGTATCAACTATCTGTAAAGGAAGCAACAGTTGTATAACTGCAAATGGTATCTTAAATTATGAATATTCAAGTTTTCTTTTTATAATTATGTTTGTCCATCAGCTCTAATTGACTCAATAATACCTTGCAACACCTAAAATCTGAGTAATTTCATTTTCCTCTGATGTATACAACAAGGAATGTCCATCAACCAGTAGGTAGACGTTTTTACTGGATCGTCGTAGATTTTTCTCATTAGTTTGCAATTTTGTGGAAGTGTTTGCTTACTTACTACTGAGCCAACTTCATAAAAACAAAAAGCTGGGGTCAAGCCCAAAGTTAGCTCAGGTGCGTGTTTATACCTTGTTTATAAGGAAGAGCAGTGACTGAGTGAGGCCACAGTGCTTCTCTGCTAAGAAGCGATACCTCCTCTCCTCCTCCTTCAGAATCTCCTGCTGACTTTGCCTCAGGTACAACATGTACTCACTGTTCTCCTGAACACACAAACACATATGAGAAATGACACATGGCACAGATGTGTTACTGCTGGACTGTGTGAGTGCACAGATGTACATTGTGTACAGTATATCTCAGTGTGTGTGCGTGAACCAGTGCAGCGTTTACGTGTTTGTGTAACTACCAGAGAGTCTCTGTAGGCTCCGCGTCTGAGCTGTTTCTCCAAAGCTTCTGCCTGGTTTCTCACCTCCAGCTCGTACACTCTGCGACTCCCCTGTAGCACAGGAAACCGTTTGATTTAAGAAGCTCTGATGTGATTATCAAATGTTTTCTTCACAAACAGACATTTTCTACAAAGATCTAAACAATTCACTCTCAACTGAATCTGGCCTTACAGTGTAGTTCTCTTGTCTTATGTTGGAGGACATGTAAAGATAGTTTTTGTTATACTACTGTAATGAAGTAAAATTTCAGGAGAGATCATTCAGAAAACTGCACACATCAGTAGCTTGAACCACAAAGCATGAAATAACAGGAAACTCCAACAGTAACTGCACTAAACATTTATTTATTTAAAAATATACTGATAAATATTTTACTTTTCTTAACTTTCCATTCAGCCAAAAATATTTATGAATTTAGAAAGTGAAGAAGACACAAATAATTGTCATAATCATTATATGCAGAACATCCACGGAGTATATGTAATACAACAGCTGCCTAATCGTTACAGTAAAACATGTTCTGAATCTAAACAGCTCAGTAAGCTCTTCAAAATTCTCCGCAACTCCACTCGTCCTCAGAAGGGTACAAATGAAAAAAAATATACTTTTCCATTTTGTGAACTCACATCAATGTACTCCTCATCCAACTTGACATTCTTCTCCATGGCTTGCAACACCTCTATCTGGAACCATCGAAACTGCAGCAGGGAGAAAAACACGTGTCCCTGCGGTGTAGCCAAGTCATTATGGAAACCTTCCCTTTGTTCAAACAAAATTTTTCATTATCAGGTTGTTTCGCTTGACTGCATCTATATGTAAATGTGCCCCGTCCTTAGACCAACTATTTTATCAGAGGCCACCTTTTTCTTATTCACATCACTGAAAGCAACTGCAATCAGGCCCAAGGGTTTGAGAAGCACTATGAATTTTTCAACAAGCAGCAAAATGGAAGCGAACGTCTCCCAAAATCTTTCTGCAGAGCTCAGCTTTAGTCATTTAATTTGTACCGAGTCAAAAGATCAGAATCCTTCACAGATTTCTTAATTAAGGACTCAAAAGTCTATTTCCAAATATGAAATATTGAATAACCTGCAATTTAGCATACTCAGGACGACAATGTCTATGATGTGTCAATGCTATCCACAAGGAAACTGATGAGGTTACCTGGGGAAATGTGTACGGGCAGGCAGCACTTTCAAATCTAAGAAGCTTTACAAATAACTCTAAGAAAGAGGATAAGCATCCTTTCACCATGGAAATTGCTGGTTACAGTTAAGCAACAGAATGAGACGGGAGTCACGGCAATAATTTGCGCAAAGTATCGGAGCTTGGAATAAGGTGGATAAGATTATGTTAAAAGTCAACTGGGTTTAATAAAATAGCAAGACAAACCTGTCGCATGGGAAATAATTTATTGTGGTTCATATTTGTTCAATTTTTGTCTATTTTAAGACTTAACCAGCACTTCTGATCCTGTGTTTTTGATTAAATAACATGAGTATTGACTGAATACAACTACTGACCACTCCTTCCATCTCTGCGGTGAGTCTCCTCTGTGTTTCTGATATCTGGATCAGGACATCCCCTGTTGAAAACAAAAGGACTTGGGTAGATCAACACACATATCGAATATCTGCAGTCAGAATTTAAAGCATTGAAAAAAGTCTACGATGCTTTGAACTATTTTAAAATGTTACATAGTATCATATTGTCATATTGTTTGTTATATCGTGTATTCAATTAAATTCAATGTATACTGTACGCACCTGCGACAAAATGTTTTTCATTAAATGTTTAATTCTATAATTTTGCGTGATCTTACGTCCATTACAAAGGAGAGGCACGATATTTTATCAGGAATGTCAGTAATTTGATATATGAATTTAACACATTTCAACACAACTCAAGTCATCTACGTTTCGATCAAACCAGCTGGACTGGTGGAAAGTTAGCCAAGCCCTTTATATTATCAGTGCCTCTGGTTTTGTCTATTGTCATGGATTGTGGTTGAGCTAATGAATTGAGTGCAGCTGAAAGACTGTCCCCATCTATAATTTAGAGGCTGTCACTCAATAGGCTCCCTTGTCACGCTGTGGCTCCCTGACCTTCTCAATAAGCCAAACTAGCAGAGCCACGTGCGTATTTGTGTGCTAGCACTGATGTATGAGCCCACACACTCTCATTAGGGATGCGTTAGCATAATGCTAATTACCGTTAACAATGCTATCACACGTCCCCAGGGTCAGAGTGAAAGTGAAGCTTGTGGAAAATATGCACTCAAGAGTCTGCGAACATGCACACACAAATACACATCCATGAGCACACACACAGATATTTATAAGGGGACGAGGTGTGTGTAAGGGTGTAATCATAAGGTTACTGAGTGAGCGTGTGGTATTTCACAATCTGAAATGCGACAGTATGACCAGGCTTGACATTAACTCGATAGAGCACTTGGCCATCTCTAGAGGACAATTCTGTTGAATTAATGTAATAAATCATGGGCGAAACCTGTAATAGAAAGACTCAGTAATCAGTCGCACATACAACCACGCACACACACTTACCAAGAGAGCGGGATGAGAGCGTGTGAATGGCCTGGTCACCCATCTTAGCCACAGCGCTGAAGTAGGCCTCACTGCAAACAGCTAAGGCTGTATGGCACGCACACACAAAAATACACAATAAGCTTAAAGCTTCTCAAATCTTATAAACTGATAAGCTTTGGAGTAGTATAACAGCCAGTTTAACGACTCCTAATTGGGTCAATCATTTCCGCCTCTATTCATTATAAACACAAGCCTCGCAGTGCTGACATGTGATATGTGATTTTGGTCGAGGAATAGCCCCATGCCAGTGGGTATAGTTTTACCACGCTGCCTTGTTGGCCTGTGACTGACAGCCTGTTCTTGTTTTATCAGGCAGAGAGGTGCATTAATGATACATGCTGTTCGCCCAATTACCAACGTAACACACGATAAAGATTGGGGATACGTAGGCAGGAAGGATTAGTGAAGCAAATACTGGGAGACACGAAAAAAAATTCTGTTCAAGCTTTGATGCCTCAAAGGAAGGAAACATGAGGCATCAGTACTGAAATATAAACTTAATTTTACATATTTTATTTGTACATGAAGAGGAATATAGTTCATTTTGTCTTACTACAACATATCACTTTACTGTGCGACTCTAATGCCCAATACAAGCCCAGTCACTGGACTAGCTGGTGTGGTTAAAACTAGGTAAACCCAGATAAAAACTTTCAGTGCAACAAGTAAGAACTGAAACAGATTTACACATATTGTGACAGCAGGTTTGTGAGCTTCCTCTACTTCTGCAACTACAACAACACAACCCTTACAGCACCTGCAGTATTAGGCCCTCTAATTAACATCTGATTGTATATTACAGTGTGTAGTTTTTATTTCTAGCTGCTCTCACAGGAGATTACACGACACCATTTACATATTTATATGTGTAAACTGAAAATCAAAAATGAAAAGTGTCAAATAAAATGAATCAAAATAACAATGACAAAATCTACCCACCAGACAGTCACATGGTCACTCACCTTGGAAAGCTTTGACATAGCTGTTTCCTAAAGCGACAAGCTTCTGCAGGCCAGGATTGAAGTGCTCCATCAGGTTCTACAGTACAACACACACACACACACACACACACACACACACACACACGAATAAAGTGATATACATGCAAACCAACACACCATTGAAAACAGTTCCTTCAGTTTGAAATACTACGTTACAGCCAATGTGTCCACACCGTGACCAGAATCCAAATGTAGAGAACAAGCAGACGATATAAACTCACCACATAGACAGATAAAGTTGATCTGTGCAGCTGGTCACTGGTGGCTCCGGACATAGTGACCAATTTCAAACAGAATATGAACCTCAAAGCCTCAAAAAGCCTCAAAACAACGATCGTCAGAGACAGAACAAACTTCCGTAAACAGTCTGTATTCCCATTCAGACTTCTGAAGACGTTTCCTCGGGCGTTTCTCGATCTTTGTATGTCAGCGTCTTCAGGCAGTGAAAGTCACCTTCACTGCTGTCCTTCTGCTCCTGCTGTTGTCCCAAAGACCGATAACACCTGTCTGATAGAATGATAGTGCTCTCCTCCCTCTCTCCCTTCTTCTGTCATTCGTTAATGAGCTCTTTTACCTGCTTGTCATCAACAGTTTTCGTGGAAAGAACGAGCAAGCCAGCGAGGGGAAGAGAAAAGGGAGCAGGTGCCATCGATATGACCGGGCCAGGTAAATTATTGATTGAAACCCTGGAGGGAAAGGAGAAGTAGGACAAGCAGCTGCCCAACTAGCTGTGACGTAGACTCACACCTACGGGGGGACCTCAGCTTCGGTCAAACGAACTACTGCCTTAGAAAATTTACATATTATTTACTCATATACAGCTAGATACAAATACATTAATCCAGAACCTCTGAGAAACACTTGCTTTTGAACGTTTCAAACGTGATGAGAACATTTCCCCAAGTGAGTATACGTCTGCTTCATAGGACTCACCTATGAAGTATCTTTGAGATATCCACTGGAAACCTTGTACACAGCAAGTACATGAAAATAATATAGGATCACCTTCTCTGCTCATCATCATTAAAGAATCAGAAGGTGCAATTCAACATTTATTACGTGCTTCTGATGTTTTTTACTTTGTACTGCAGTTGAACCACAATACACACTCTACTTAAAAATATGTTTCATTATTTTTCGTGTAGCAGAAATCCTAACAGATAATCATCATTTAAGTAATAAAATTCAAACTAATATTGCCAGTATCAGATTTCGATTAAGTTCTAATTATTATAAAAACAATAAAGTTTATCTGTAAAAACTTATTTTATTGTCAACAAACAACATTTTTCAATTTGCTTTTAACAGTCAGTGTATGTTTATGTTTCAGTGTGATGACAATAGCCAAGTTATTTAAATATATCAAAGGAACAAAGTGCAAAAGGTATTTCAAATATGATGAAAATAATTTGGAAATACAATCAGGAAAATGTCCAGTTTACTGTTCATAGTAGAAATATTTACTATATAGCATCTGACATTATCTGTAAGTCACCTTTGAAATAGCTTGATTCAGATCCAGACAGTCAGTGTTAGTGTTAAAAATGATTATTTTCACAGGACGACAAAAAAAAGCAACAAAACTAAAATGTAATTGTTTGTTACAAGACAAAATAACCTGTATCTCACATGTAGTCACAAACCCCCTCCCTCACTACACACAGACAGCCTTTCCAGTATATGACAGAATCTGCCTCTTCTGTATTTCAATATTGTATCTATCCTTGATAATAATTATAATATCTACAATATATGACTTCCTGGGAAATGGTGCCAGTGTCGATACGAAGGACTATTTGCCCTTTCCTAGGACACTGTTACATTACAGTGAATTTATGTTGTCAAATCCAACATTTCTGGAAGTTTAGTGTAGCTATTTAGGGTTCCCCTCTCATGTTTTGTTCTGTTTATACAACCTGTTTTACTGTAACTGGAACTATGCCAAGACACTGTCAAAGTCCTTCAGACTTTAACAACGACATTAATGTAACTGCTAACAACATTTTGCATGTGCAAGTGTGACATGTCGTCATCGACATAACAAAATTAACAGACTTTCCTACCCAGCAGGTGTGACCGTGTCTTTCAAGGAGGCCATGTCATCATAGATGACATCATCATCCCCACCGTCTTCACTCTGTCTCTTTTGGCACCGACTTACAGTCTCCAGCACAGTTTTCAAGCGCCGGTCGAGAGCGGCGAGGTGGGGCTCTGACAGCAGTGGAGCCACACTGTGAAGGGGATCACGGGAGAGCGAGGCCCTCATGACGTCACTGAGACGATACTGTGGTAGAGAAAGCAGACGCAGGCGTAGCCAGGTGGTGCGACGGATTCTAGAGCCAGATAGAGAGTAGGAGAGAAAGAAGGATAACACGGCACAGTTAGGGAGGAGGAACTAATGGAAGAGAGAGGAAAATGGTGGGGGATGACTTAAGGTCATATTGTGTGTGATTGTTTTCCTAGTCTCACAAAGCACCCATTATTATTTTGGTATGGGTGAAATAACACTTGGGCTTGTTTGTATTTCTTTAAACGAATTCAGTCTGAATTTAACTGAAGACAACAAAGTCGACACAAAGAAAATAATGAACCATATATGATCTTGTTCCTTGTACTTGTTTTTACCTGCAGCACTGTTCCAGAGGAGCCAGGATAGAAGGCTCATCTTTGGAGTGACGCCCAAATCTGCACTCAGAAGAGACCCGGAGTCGGTTAAGCCACATCACAATTACAACGCCAGTGACCACCATAAAGGCGTACATTAGCAGAGACACACACAAACACACCAAAAATACTCACGCCCTCCCGTTGTCCAGGTGTAGTAGGAAAGTGTTGTTGCCAAACCTCTCAAAGGTTTCATAATGGTGCCGGTCCATGTTACCTCAAGGAGGAGAAAAAGGAATTGAATTACTATTATCAACAACATTCACACCTCCTCTGTAGACCTCTAAAGTGCTATGTATTCTGTTGTTACCAGTTATGCAAACCTAAAACTTTTTTGTGTGCTAAAACTAAATATCTGGACAAAATGCTACTTACACACATAATAACAGCGACAAAATTGATGGCATTTTGTGTTTTCACACGTGGGTGAAAAATATCTGAATATACATTAACATTTAAACAGCTTTCAAAACTGAAAACCAGCTGATATGGAGGTGTATTACAGTCAGTGCATCATGACATTACTTTCACATGACATCGGGTGTAGTTATGGGTGCACAAGACCACAAAACACAAAACAGTGATGCCAGGTGAATCATACAAAATGCTAGAAATTGCAACTATGACATTGTGTGAAATCTTTAATAAGAAATTCAAAATATTGCAAAACTCAAAGTATGAAGAGGCATTTTACAGCAACAGAAGTGTCACATACATTTATGTGAACAGTAGTCCCACTGACGAATATATTTACAAAAATAAGCATGTAGAGTGAGGCCTTTTTTTTTTTATCAATAAAGTAAAAGCATCTGAGCTTCAGCCTGGTACATCACAGCAGGTAAAAGTTTGGTTTCATCAGAGCACACTCACTAGCCTCACCCTTCTCAAACTACACAAAACAGGATTTAACTTGGCACGAAGGGGCAGCATAGCGATAATGTTACCATCTGCCAGTCCCCAGTTTCCACTCTCCCGCTCTCCATCTAGATAGAGCGGGCAGTGATAGAGTGGTAACTGTGGGTCACAGTTTAAATGTGAACTTTCACAGTGGGAGGTATCCCGGGATGTATTTGTGCTCCTGACTCGGGCCTGGACACAAACGAGGGGCAGTGAGCATGGCTGCGGAGAGACTGTGTCCTCTAGGGCTCCTAGCTGTGTATCCCATGATGCTCCTCTAAGCTCCAGGCCACACAAATACACAGCATCCACAGGAAGTGAGGCCGGGTATGTGCTATCACTCAGAACCTGGAGGGAAGACAACAATCAACATGCAGTAGGAACTATTTTCATCCAGAGTTCAAACATTTAAGGCTATTTAAACATGATTTTATCATTTATATGCTTTACCTGAAAATGCAGGGCTATATCACTGGTATATTTGTAATTCACTTGAGCAGCCTGTCTTATCACCGCCACCAGGAAGCCTCTGGCATTTTTAAAAGAAGACAGTCGGTAGCCAACAGGTGGATCTGTGGTGTTGTGGTGCCAGAGATAAGCACCGAGCAACTCTGCCCTCCTCTCCAAGTGAGACAAGTCAGTGAGCTTGAGGAGGGAAGCGGAGGTCGGCGTGCTGTATTGAACGGGCTGTCGGAGCTGTGAGAGGAGTGAGGACACTGAATCAATGAGATCATCCCACTCAGCCTGGAGGAAGTCACGTAGGGGACTGTGAGAAACAGCTCCTGCATTTGTATCTGGGCTGTCATCCTGGTGTTCAAGGTAAGTCTTCAGAGTCTGCAGTCTGTCTATAGCGTGGCTAAAGGCTGGCAGTGTGGCAGGCTGCTTTAGCTGGGTGCAGAAGCTTCTCGCTGTTCCTAGAGGAGTCTGGGAGGCCCGCAGCAGTATGTTCAAATTGTGGCTATTGATTTTGATTCTCTCAGCTGCCACATCGGCACTGAAGCCGAGCACAAGGGTCAAGTCATTGATGTTCGCTGAATCTTGAAAACCCTGCTCCAAAATCTGCAGTAATCCTGTCAAATCTGACGACATGAAACACACACCACAATCAATACATTGTAGTTACAAACAATATCTGACAAACAGAAATCCCGGTATTGGCTCTAACGTAAACTAAATGTCGCCTCATATTAATGCTACGGTCGTGCAACTTGCTCAACAAAAGGTGTCAGGTAAATATTGAAAAGGGCAAAGAGTTGGCTTGTAGGATATTTTCTATGCAAAACACAGCACTCTAAAAAAGTTGTGTGGTTACCAAAGTTGCCAGGATTGCTGATAATATCTGAAAGGATTTGTGGTCCTTTGCCCCAGAGAGGTGACAACGCGCTGAGGCAGATCTTAGCAAGGCTCTCCACCACCTCCAAATCTGCAGAGTCTAGTACATGACCACCATGCACGAGATTGACTGAATGAAAAAGTGAAAAGTGAAAAATGAAAAGTACAACAAGGTTAAATCAGACTGTAGAGTAACTGAACAAGAAGGATAGTTTTATCTGTAAACTGTGAAGTTGGATATTCATACAGCAGCTAGGCCCATGTTTTACATATTTTGGTATGTAATTGACGAATAGGTCCTGTAGATTCTCTCAGCCAGCGTCTGGACATGGCTGCAATGGCTGCCGAATAATCCTTCAAAGTATGTTCACTAAAAGTGCTTGCTTTTGCCACTGACAGGATAAGATTGTCATTTTAAATGTCTAACCACATTATGGCAAAGATTCTTTGTGACGGAGTAAGATCCTTTTGTTTAACCAGAAAGAGCTGCAATGCAAATTTACAAAAACGTTTTTTTTATCATCGTAAAAATAAAAAATGTATTCAAACTTGACCGAAACAAAATAAAACTCTCCAAAATCATCTTGGTTCGTCTATCCACTGTTCCAAAAATCATCAACAAAAAGCTTTATCTCTTTAGGCATTCTTTCCTTAATGGCACACACTTGCATTAACAATCTCAAAAACAAAAACAAGCACTTTTACTGGTCTTACTTTGACAGACGAAGCTGCCCTTGAGGATTACATTGCAGCCATCGCAGCCCGTGTTGCGGCTGGGCCGATTCCAAACCTTAGTACCTATCAGTCATTTACACATGAAAACATGTCAACATGGAGCCCGTGTTTCAAAATACCAGAATCCCACTTTAATGCTGTCTCACCTGCTATATACTGCATAGCTTGAGTCTTGTCATGGCAGAGACCAGCAGTGCTAATGTGTGCATCCATCAAAGCCAGGAGGTCGTCCTGACTCCTTCGAAAGACAAACAATCCAAATGCACAAGAATAAAATCTAAATCCACCATTTGCAGAATGTGCCTCGGTTTTAAAATATTTTTACAATGAGACAACACCGCTAAAGCATGTGAGCCCAGTTTCTCACCAATTGTAAATCCTCCCTTGGCCTAAGTATTTATAGGCCTGTCTCTGCAGTAACACAGAGTGAAAGATGGCACAGCGGAGGAGGAGCTCCATGTTGTCTGCTGTGACAGCCGACAATGACTGACACTGTATGATGGACACCACCTGTCGCAAGGAACAGCTCAGCTCCTCCGTCAGGTTCCAGGGAGAGTCACAGAGCAGAGGCAGGGCACACATTCGCACTGCCGCTGTTTAATAACACAAAATAATAATCGGCATTAAAATCATTATTACAACCTGAATAAGACAAACAGAGACTGAGCTTTTGCTTGAGGCTATAAATTAGCTCACTTAGGATAAGATTGTGCATAGAGCAGAAATTGCAATATAATAGATCTACGACCTACCTGGTATAGAGCATGATGCATATTCTTGAGTTATGAACCACAATCTGAAGCACGGGTGAATCAGGCATCGCTTCTCTGTGCGATGAGTAGGTAGACAGGCAGATAGGTAGATACATAAGTAGAAAGACTGGGCTGTAACTTGGGTTGTAAGCATGTATTAATGGCAACAAATCTTACAAATACAATTTAAAGTGATGCATGATGGACTACCTACCTCTGAAAGAGGAGATCAACCGGCTGAGGTGAGTCACTACTTTATCATCCCATCGATCCAACAGGTGACAGTTGTTGAAAACCAACCAGTGGCCGTCATTAACAGCTTGGTCCAGCATTGAGAGAATGAACTCTGTGTCACACGGAGCCCCAAAGGAAATGACTTTCACCTAAAACATATCCATTAAGAAAAACATTAAGCACTGCATTAATATACTCTGGTTACAGATATTAACAACAGAAACCGTGTGTGTTACCTCCTTTTTGTCTGCTACACAGTGGGACATGTTGTTTATTAAGTGAAGAGGCTGGATGCTTGTCCACTTATTTTCTCCTGGACTGGGCATTGTAAGAATGATGGGTCCCGCGTGTTTGATGAGACATCTTGAGAGGGCCTCTGGGTTCCCAGTGTGAGGGGCCTCACTCTCTGAGGTCTGTCCAGACAGGCACACAGGGTAGACGGCCATGGCGTCAGCTAGTTCCTCCAGACAGTCTGGAAGCATGGTCTTCCATAGCAGAGCCCGCTGTAGCAGGGATAAATGGGAGTGAGAGCGACAGGGAACAGCCCCTGCTACAGAAGAGGAAGTGAAGTGCAGGTACTCCTGCCACTGTGTGGGACAGGTGGAGAGAGAGGCAATCAATCCTTTGAAGACTGGGATCTTCTCCAGGCAGAGGAGCTCTGGGTGGATATGGGGTGGTATCCAGCTGGGCAGAGCACTTGTGGACTGTGAGACAGAATTCTCTGTGTCTTGAAGGCCCCTGAGGAAAGCCACCCTCTCAGCCTCAGCGCAGTGCTGGTTGTGTTGGAGCAAAGCCAAAGACACCAGCATCTTCAGAACAGCAACATGGCTCTTGGAGAGACAAGGCCTGTATTGCACCAGCAGCTGGGCTACCATCCAGTATGTGACCTCTGCTATGACGCCCTCTGACACTTTCCCACTGCTACATGACAGTAATGGCCTGCCCTTCACAATGAAGGCCTCTTGCATAACTATGATGAAGCCATGCAGGGAAAAGCAGTAGGCAGGGGACAGACGGGACACCTCCTGCAGAGCCTGGTAGAGGGTAGCAGCCAGCCTCATTAACTGTCGGGGGACAGCCAGCAGGGACTCATGGTACTCCAGCTCCTCATTCAGCTGTTGGATCTCGGTCTGCAGTTTTGTCATTGCTTCTTGACAAACAGCCACGCGGGGGAGAAAATTAGGGTCCTCCAGCAGTGGGGTGTTAGTCTGCAGGATGTAGTCCATAAGAGCATTCTAAGACAAGATTGGATAGAGTCAGTACAAACGACAACAGATAATTACATTATGATGTATAGAGTAAGATTTTGCATCAAAGGACTGACCTCAGCTTTAGTTTAACTTAAAGGTAGAAAGTAACTTTTTCATTCAGTGACCACAACAACAGTTTGATTACAAAACACTTGAAACCACACTCAAAAGCCGAGAATATGATTGATGTACAGAACTGCAGCCCAGGTTATAAGGTTTACTTAGTCCATAATCTAATATAGATAAGGTGAACATGCAAAGCCAGGCTACAGCTTGTTGGAACAGCATTAATTATATGGAAAAGGATTACTCGATAATCATTGAGATCGAGGGATATCAACCAGATCACCAGGCAAACCTCTAATTTTATTAAGTTAATTTTAATTTTTGAAGATACATGTCGGACTCTGAAACTAGCTATTTTGGTGCATAGTTAGGAAGGACACTCACAATAGCAGTTGCCATGGAATCAAAAGCTAATGACATAATTAATATAAATTAATCAGGTAAAAGAACAGTCAACGCTGATGTGTGAGAGAGAAATGTCATTCATCTATTGTACAGGCTACATGAAATGATGTAAATCCCAACCAAACTGACCATGGCTATGCCTCAGTCAGTCAGAAATCATTTGTATGCCAGTTGCAGATTTTGTCTTTTACACATTCAAACCGTTCCATTTTGTTTTAGAGAAAAGAAGCACCCGAATGTCCCGACTGATTTCATTCTACTTCACTGAATTAAATGAGGCTACAGTATATAAGCAACAGAGACAGTATTTGTTGATATGATGGTAAATGATGGTATCGTCACCTCTTCTGATACCAGTTTCTCCTGCAGCGTCTGTTTGTCATTCTGCAACTGCAAGTGTCGATTCAGCAGCTTTTTACAGTCAGACTGCAGCAGCTGTGTCAGCATCAGCTCCTGGATCTCTTCTGAGCTCAGAGAAAGGTCAACCACTCGGACCTGAGCCAAAATGGAGGGATGAATCTCTAAGGAACAAAAGCAAGAAAAGTGAGCTACTGCTTTCAGCTGAGTTAGAGGAGCTAATTTCTAATATGTCCAGAGTGTCTACAGTACTTCATTACGTTTGCTGAGTTTTGGCGATCAATGTTTGTAATGTTTGTAAAGATCCCATTATTCTAACTCTTTATGCTCAGAGTAACACAAACAGTATAGCGTAATATGCGGTCTTAATACTGACTGTAATTGTGATCCGTGTAAAGTTATTAGTATGCCTCTGTAGCAGTGATAACTTTAGCCAGTCAAACCAAGCCAAGACAAACTTGTTTACATTTATTAGACTGGGCTGACAAATGAATTTGGAAATTCTGTACTTCTGTTGCAAGACAAATGCCAAGTAAGTGACTTTAACAGACTACAAATCCTTCTTACCACTGCCAAGCAGTTGGACAGGCAGATGGGTGGTGAAGAAGAGGCAGAATTCAGGGTGGGTCGGCTGAACATGTTGTTCTATCCCTGGAAGGCAACATCCAGCCGGTCGAACCAATCTGGCCAGAAACTGTGGACTGGGAATCACACGCTCCACGTTTGTTACCAGGACACTTAAGCCTGCAAAACAAAAGGTTAGAAAGCTGAGAAAGGACATATAATTTGGTAACAAATGGACTACAACGTGATGTAAAAGTCTCATCGTCTGTGTGGTTTAAGTGGTGTGGCATTTCTAATTTACCTTCCTCCGCAGCTTGGTCGATCTTTTCCATTAGCTCTGGATCATCAGCACAAACCACCATGTCACACCCTGCCTCCATCTGAAGACTGGCTTTTTCTGCTGCAGAGCAAACACACAACCGGTTTTCTGTTTTTGAATACAATTTGCATTTCACACAGGCATTGTAGAGATTTTAGGGGATTTAAATGGCACAAGGTGCAACAAACAGACAAACCCCAGCAAAAATGTAAATCTAAGGACTCACTGTACCTGTGAGCCAGCTTTGAGAGCTTATATCTAGATGTTGCTGGGTGTCTACCAGCAGAGGCCAGCACTGAACCCACGCACTCCTGCAGCCCCACAGCAGCAGCTTTACAGACATTCTGGCAGATGGAGCATCCTGGAGAATACCTAATGCCTGACCCATAGACAGCTGCAGACTCTCAGACACAGCGATGGGAAAACCAAGAACAGGTAAAGAAGGTGAGGCATCAGACTGTGTAAACAGGGAGGTTCGCGGGTCCTCTCGGTTTATATTTATGCTTCCTGTCTGACATAGCTCCCTCCACTTGCTCAGCAGTTCTGTGCGCACATCAGGCCCAAAGGGGCCTAAATAAGAGATGATTGCTGCCAGGATAACGGCATCTCCTGGTAGAGTTTGGTTATTTAACTCTGCCTCCTGAAAAAATCAAAAAAACATTATCATTTAAAAAAAGATTACCAAGAAATAACACTAAATTTAGTGTCATGTTTAAATAGTACAGAATATTTGCAGATTCTGTGTTACCTGAGCAGCAGCCCTCCAGTCTCTGTAATGTGTCTCCAACTGCCTTGCAGCTGTAGTAGCTTCTCTTTCTGCACTCTCAGCTGAGTGCAGCTCCAGCATCTGCTCCTCCAGTTCTTTTTGTATCAACCGAAGCTGAAGCTTGACATCCTCTAGATGATGGCATGTGTCCTCCTTGTGCTGCTTGGCCAGGTGCAATTGACCTCGTGCTTCTTTCGCCATCACCTCCAACTGCCGCTTGACCAACAGTTGATGTTGTACACAGCAGCACTCATACTTAGCCTGGACCCATCGACACAGGGACTCACAGGCCTTGCTCACCTCTCGCACAGACTCCGGCACAAAATGGGGACTGTGAACTATCTGTCCGAGCTGCTGCAGCTGTTCATTTGTCAGAGTGTAGCGGTCAAAAAATTCCAACTCCTGGGAGAGATATTAGAGAGAAAACAATCCCAAATCAGCCTCTTACGCCACTGTATGCCATTACTCAGCCAGTGCTGACCAATATAAACGTCTGTATGAAGCCACTATTACTATTTTCCACACACCTGGAAAAAGTTGGTTTGTCCAAGGAGCTGTTTAGCGCTCTCCCAGCCTGGTGGACGATTAAACAGCAAACAAATGGCATCCATAATTTTCACAACTCCATCAGGTGGATCTCTGTAGTGTCGGACCTCCTCCAGGTCAGATGGATTTAGACAGTTGAGAATTTTGAGGCCTGACAAAAACACAGGTCTCACCTGGAAAAAAATAAATACCATAGTAAGATCCTTTTCTGTGACACTTCAGGTAAATCCCCTAAATTGTTCTCAGGGATTTAGTCCAATATCTAAACAGCCTAGGATACTATGATGACAAGGCTAATAAGCAATTTTTTATAATGTGATCCAATATGATTTAAAGGATGCAGATTTTAATAAAACAGGAAATCTGTACCTGTTTCTGGGCGTAATTAATCTGCTCTTCCAGGTCATCCAGCTTGTTTGCCAATGCTACACATGTGTCCTGAGCTTCCTCAAGCAGGCTTCTCTGGTGATCTGCAGCTCTGAGGAGCTCTTCCATGCGCTTAAGGATGGCAAATAATGTGTGTTATAGCGCAAATGTTACTGAATATGAGAATTTCAATATTAACTGAAGACCACTTGCTTACTTTAACATAATCTCCTCTTTCTGTTCTGAAGCCTTCACAGGCATCTGAAGTGCACTCGATATATTGCTTACAAAGTTGTTTAAACCATTTTTGACTGTGGTGAAAAATAACCTCTTGTGGTATAGAAACTGTGGCAGTCGATACAGTTGCAGCCACATACAGAATATTGATCCCACTGGAGCTGCATATGCTGAATTGCTATATATTACCTGCTGTGTCTGAGCAGCCTTCTCCTGCAGTCTTATTAAGTGCTGTTTGTACTGCACAGCTGTGTTGTTCATGACATCCAAGTGAGACAGAACACTGGCAACTCTGAAAAAATACAATAGTTACAATAGTAGCAGTGTGTGTATTTCTGTTTACAATCCAAATACTCTTTGTGAGTGTTTATTTATCAGATAAAGCTTGCTCACAGTAGCATAAACACAAATGTGTTGGTAAATCAGCAGCAGCACAGTAAATACTGAAGACACAGGGAGAAAAGAGGAAAAAATGCTAATCATCCAACGGTTTCAGAAGAACTACCTGACAGCTTGGCTCTGCCGTAGCTTGTGCAGATGGTTGCAGAGGTAACCAAAGTGGGAAATTAACTCCATATAAGTCTGAGGGCTGAAAGGCTGAGCTCTTAGAAGGACAGCAGCATACTGACACGCAGACTGATGGATTCCTGCCATAGCAACAGACAGGCCGGCCTCAAGCCCCTCTCGCTTCACTAAAAAAGAAAAGGGGAAAGGATATGTCTTGCCAGTAAGAAGAAGTACAAATTAAGTAAGTATAGACTTTAAAGTAAAGACTAACTTTGGTGGTGTGACTCACTTTTGGGGGTACTGGATTTTAGGCACTGAGCAGCAACTTCCACTAAAGACTGGTGGGACCAAGGCTGGTACACCTCCACACAGCAACTGACACTCAGGGCCTTGGTCAGTTGTGCCTAGATCACAAAAGATAAGAAGTCATCAGGTTAGATTTTAGTAAAATTACTTTATAAATCTAACACACTTAATGGCACAACTTGTGCTATGTATACAGAGCCCTTTCCACCCTAAATATCACATTACAGTAGAGTGAGCATGGTCTGCTTGTTGGGGTGCTGCTGGGGTACAAGGATCCCACAACAGAATCAAGGGCTGATCCTGTAAGAATCCAACTGTAAAAGTATGTGTCTAAATAGTTGTTGCCTGGATCTTCTCCACCTGGTCTGAAAAGTGCATTTTGTGTGTTGTTGTAGAGTACAGTGACAAGTGTTGATACTCAAAGAAAATACTTATTTACATTCAATCCATGGGTTGTTTTGCTGGCAGGTATCTCGCTGCTGTCTGACACGGTGAGCGGAAGCAGCATGAACACATGCACATTTCTGTGGACTTGGCTCAAGTACCTTTGTGAAAAGAAACAGAACAAATATGGTTAACAAAGTAGTGAAATTTATGTAGTATGATGACCAATAGGTTTTCTATTATCCTCTTACTTCTCAAACATCCAGCTGTCCATAAGGTATCTTCTTGAATTCTTCACAGCAGTCACTCTGGAAACGAGATTTCTCAGCTCCTCGTCTGTGTAGAGCCCTGGGTAAGTTCTGTGAGCCATCCCCACCAAGAGTTCCTCTCTGACAGACTGGCTAATTCCTTCGTGGACCAGTATGATGACATTAACTCCATCCGCTCTAGTTTGATTCCCAGCCTCTTTAAGGATTTCATGCAATTTATCCTCATTCCCAGGATGCACCTCCATCAACTGGTAGCCCATCACATAGGCAGCTAAGCACACAGTGGTTTTACGGCCTGTACCTCTGTCTGAGCCGATCAGCACTCCGTGACCTCCAGGTATGAGCAACGCCCTGAGGATATGTAACAGCTGAATCACCCTCTGTCTGTGTACAATGACTCTGGTTGTAAAGTTGTAGTCATTATCATATGTCTGTCCTTTTTCTTCTGCTTTTCTGTCAATAAAATCACACAGCTGTTGCAGTTGTACATCCAGGTCTTGGTCCTGATAGGAACAGGTGCGTCTAAAACTGTGCTGCTGATTCATTGAGTTTAGGGCCTCTGAGAGGTCAATACCATAAACAAGCGTAGTTATTATGTGCTCCATACGCTGAAGAGTCTGGGGTTGCAGGGGGTGAGTTTTTAGATGCTGACTGTTTTCAAACAGAAGGGGAGATTCAGTCAATGTGTTCAGGTCTGACTGGTCAGCTGGTTTTGGCTCTTGAGGCAGAGTTAGTGTACCTACACTCTGATCAGTTGGCCTGCAGGTGCTTGCTGTGTCCATGGGTAGTGTGGGAACAGCAAGGCTTGTCACAGCCGGTGGGTTATCTACACCAACAGGCTTGGTTTCCTCAGCCAATCGAATTCCATAGTGTGTCGTTGCTGTCTTGGCTATGAGTGACACGAGAGTTTTGCGTTCGTCCTCGGAGCATAACCTATCACAGAATGTACGCATGCACTCATGCATCCAGAGATGTGCTATGTTTAGCACTGAAGCTGCAGGCCCTGATGTAGGGAGAAAGCCTGGAAGTGAATTCTCCGTTTTCTGCATTGTGTTTGTGATGTGAGGCTGCCACAGGCACAATCCTGAAAACACCTTTTCAAGGTCATGATGGGAAAATGTGAAGTGGGGCCTTTGCAAAGTAGGCTGGAATTGGTCACATACTGCATGATACAGACTTTTAGTTGCAGTGATGATACAACATGCCATGTCAGCACCACTCTGCATGAGTGACATGTCTTTGAGCCAGATCTTCAGCCGAGGAGAATGGATAGACAAAATAACGTCCCTAGATAAGCAAGGGAGCACAAAGATGGAGAACAGGCGTGAGAGCCTGGAGGATATCACATTGCTCTGGTGATTGCCCAATCCAAAGACACAACAGGTAGCCATGTAGCTGATGGTTTCAGAACACATTGACTTGAAGTGATAGGTATCAAATGTGAGAATCTCTCCCTTTGAAATACTCTGTCGTAGTGTCTCTAGTGATGCTGACATCTTCCCATAGACATCTATCGACAGGAAGACAGAACAAATTAACCTTATAAAGCTTCAAGCGGTGCAAAATCAGATTAAACTTTCATTTTAGTTCTCAATAAGGTTAATTCTTTTGACTCACCACACGGTGCTTCATGCAAATCATCCACAAAAAGAAGCAGCCCAGGCTTGTTTGTCAAAGTATCTTTACAGTTCTTCTGGCAGCTGATGTTATTCAGTATAGTGTGCAGGTCTCTGGAGCCCAGCAGTGGACTGGCTGGTAGGCTGATATGTGGTTTGTCAAAACTCAGCAAAGTTTTGCACAGAGTGGTCTTTCCAGAGTTGGGCTCTCCTGCTAGCAACACTGGCTGGTTTGCCTCCAACATGATGTTGAGGAGATAGGTATGTTTCCCAAACTATGCAAACAGATTTGCAACACTTGTTAGTTGAAATATCTAATTGCAGTAGCCTAAGCTCTACATTGATGTTCTTTCAATACACAACACTGAATGCTCAGGACAAACCTTGGGAGAGATGTAATTCGTCAACAGTGTGTTCTTGGGGCATATCTTGCTGTCGATGTTAAAAAAGTGATCAAACACACTCTCCTCATCAGGAACCACAATTTTGTACCGACAAGTAAACAGCACTTGACGGGCTAGTGAGTCAAACTGTGGCCAGTGTCTAAAGTAAAAACATAAAATAAAAGAAGAAAATTAGTATTTTTTGTTCATTTAGGAGGTTTTTTGTATCACAAAAAACAAATTATGATGTGTTCAAAACTTAATACATTTTTGACAGTTGCAGGATCTGTCCCAGTGTACCAGAAAGCCAGTACACCACTGTATATGTTAGCAGCAATAACATACATACTTAATCGTTTGCATAATTATAAGTGACTACATATGTAAGCTCCATAAAGATTCTCTTACCGAGGATGCAGATGTCCACTAAATCCCCAAATGTAAGCCACCAGAAAAAGGTTCCTGGGCAGCAGCTCTTGTTTAGTGTCGGGATCTGTGGCAGTTCTGTGAATATCTGGTGAGAGAAGAGGTGATACAGCGTTAATGAAAGTACAGTCATTTCCTTAACTAGTGTGTTTACGAGGTCATTTGAAATGTGAGTAATGGTTATACCTGTTTGTTGTATTGCCTCAGCTTTTTCCACTTCCTTCCTGAAATGGTGTAGGAGGGCACGCAGGATCCGAACAAATGACGTGATTTCTTGCAGTCCATATGTGACACTTCCAAAACATTGTCCTTCATTGTGGATTGCAGAGGTTAATGCCTCTTGTCTGAGAAAACTCAGAGTGCTGGAAAAAAGATCTCCAGCTAGACGAGTCCACATTTTCACAGTTCCTTGATCCAGTTTGTGTTCAGAAGAGAGGGCATCCAATTCACTCTTCCACACAGCCTTCCACAGATCAGTACCTGTGAAATAAACAAGGCTACAACGGGTCACTGCAGAGGGACTTGCACCATGTAGGTTGGTGGTCTCCATAAGTAGTTTAAGGTGTGATTGCGATGGCAGTGTTTCACCTGATGACAGGCACAGAAATGGGTCCTCAGCACTGCAAAGTGTGGTTAAGTAATCTAACCAGCCAGGCTGTCCCACAGGCTCCCCATCCATTACCAGCCATTTCACTATTGGTGTCCGATTACTTTTCTTGTTGCAGACTTTAGACCTTGTTGGTTCACGTCGTTCTAAATCTCTCAGCACCTTTGCAACAGCTCCATCTTGCCATCCTCTCTTTTCACAGAAGCAGCCAAATAACTCTTCATGGGACATGGCATTAGGAAATAAGACCACAGTGTCAACAGAGTTCCAGGTTGAAGGAGAGATCTGCTGCTCTGCCTGTGGAGTATCTCCTTTGGTCACATTGTCATTTTCACTCACATGTTCCACTGCCCCGGCAGCCAGACGATTTAGTGCTCCAGCTAGAGCACAGTAACAGGTTGTCTTTCCACTACCTGAGGGGCCTAAGAGCAGAACTGCCTGAGATATTTTAATGGCCTGGTAGAGCGTAAGAGCGCTGCTAATTGTTTTGGTGTCAGAGTGACACTGTTTCCTTTGTAAGTCTTCTGTAACTGCATCTTTAAGTTGGTTCTCTTCTTCTTCCTCAATATAGTGTTGGAAAAGAGGAAACTGACAAGCTAATGGGAATGTGTCCCTGAAAATGATGTAGAACTGTGAGGCTTTCTTGTGCTCATAAAGAAAAGGTAATACGACGGAGAGAATGGCTTTAACAATGGCTGTCTCCTCCATTAATCCCTCTATAACTGACAAATGAGAATGGCGCAACCTGGAAAGCTTTTCAGCTTCTTTTCTGTCCTTCTCGACAAATCTGGCAGTCCCATTTTGTGAAGACGTATGATTAGTTTTTTCTGCAGCCGATCCTTTAGCCTCATCCGAAGTTTTCCGTTGCCTTACAGTTTGTTCGAAGTGTAATTCAGAGGCGGAGATGATCTTTTGCAAGACAACGAGATAGCAGCTTTGGTTGTCAGTGAGGAAATCAGGCAGACAGAGGGAATCCTTGGCCAGGCTGATGAGGGACACCAGACGCTGACTTAAAGACATGGCTTCTGTGAAACCAATGGAAGTCAGCATTACTTCTGCGATGATCCTGTAATCTGGATGGGTTAGCGCAATGGGTCTGGTTGCATACCGCAGACTCTCTGGAACCTCAGACGTAAACCCCTTCGATGAGATGAGAACACACCCATAGTGTAGGCTGGCATGAATGCTTTTCCCTGCAAGTATCATTTGGCATTCTGAATCAACATTTTTGTAGCCTGTGACGCTCTCAGCAGTCCTGTCCTTTGGGTCCTTATTCTCTCTTTGATTCTTCTTTTCTGTCAACCTAGAGAACGACTGGTGAATGTCTACAAGATGCTGTGCCAGTAATGACAGGACCCCTCGTGTTAGTAAGTCTACAGAGTCCAGTAGCAGCCATGCTCCAGTCTGGAGGGCACCCAACATCATCCGCTGAACAACACCTGGTCTCATGCTTGGACAACACTGTATGCTGACAAGCTGTCGCCCCAGCGCTTTTCCTAACTGGACCACAGTCGTTTTCTTTCCAGACATGCAGGGTCCACTCACAAACCCACATCTATAGCTTGTCATGGCAAGGAGAATCCCCAGTACTGCCCGATCTGTGGACGGAGAATGCACAATCATCCAATCTTCTGGACCAAAATACTCATAACCATATTGGAGTCGATGGCCCAAAACATCCACATAACATGTCGGTTCATCATTGTCTTTCAGACTCCAATTTTCTGAGTTTATGTGATACTTCATCAGACTTTGCCACTCAAAAGAAGACTCCAGAGGTACACCTTGCACTTCCATGAGTTGAGATAGCTGCTGCGAATGTTTCATTGTAAGTTGCACTAACACACGCAGACACATCATCTTATACTTAGAAACCAGAGATTCAGTTTTAGCCCCTGTGACGCCATCCCTTATGGACCGTCCAAGGTTTTTCAGCTCTGCAGAGGTGTGTGCCTTTATGTTGCTCAGCTTCACTGGGCTCAATTCTTGGAAAGCTTGTAACACAACGTTGCACCAAACTGCCTCCTCAGCCACCAGCAGACACTGAAGTGGATAGTCAAACAAGAGATCCAGCACAGGTATTGCGATGTTCCTCTTATCAGCAATGTGGATCAGGACGTCTCCAACTTTCTTTTCACATCCCAAATCTTGACAGGACGGTTCAAGCTGGTTTCGCATAACAGCACATTCTTTCAAGAGCTGTACCATGGT
Organism: Pagrus pagrus; assembly: GCF_965226575.1. Lineage (NCBI taxonomy): Eukaryota > Metazoa > Chordata > Actinopteri > Spariformes > Sparidae > Pagrus > Pagrus pagrus. The sequence goes on from NC_140186.1 coordinate 5,743,147, forward strand.
CATCTTCAATTGTTTCTCGAACAGACAAAGCCAATCCAAGGCACTGAGATTTGGTTCCAAAGGAGACAGAAAGGTAATGTGCTCCTGGAGGCTGCCAAAAAATCCCAGCACCTTCATCTGTCTGTGGCTTTGAGACGTAGCCTCAGAGTACTTTACATCTCTTGTACTAGATGTTATTTCACAATCCACTTCGAGCCAACGAACCCCTTTAAAGCATTTGTGTACAAAGGGTTGCAGTGTGAAAGGCACTGGGTGAAAAGAGAGTAGCTGTATCACCTCCCTGTCACTCAGAAACCAGAGTCTTGGAAACTGTTCACAGAGGGTGTCCAGGAGATCCACCATCTGGTTGGAAATACCCTCCATTGTAGACAGGCCATCAATAAGTACTTGGCAAAGGTTATTGCCATGGAATCTGTCGTTTGTCTTCTTGAAATGAACAAAGTTCAACACATGAGGGTCTCTGGATATAGAGAGCATGATTTCCTTTAATGTCTCATCAACTGGTCGGAATTGATCCAGCTATGGGGAAAAGAAATACATTTATCTGAAACCAAAACTTAAAGAAAAGCTCTGTGAAATACCAGTTTTATAGCAATTCAAAAGCTAGTTATATGTGACTTGTGATCATGAAACAGGGACATACCAAATCCACTTTCTGAAAAGTAAAGTTTTGACAGAACATCTTGGTCAGGAAGGCCCATATTTGCTGGTGTCTTTCAAATAAAGAAAGCAGCTTCTCTATTAATTATTAAAAGGGGAAGAAAAACAATACAATGTTCATACTATCTCTACACAAATTTTCAAAATGTTGCTTTCTATATTTTATTCCTGAATGTACCCCTTACCAAGATCTTGTAATGATTGCACCAGATTTTCCATCTGCAGCCTGAACTCCACACTGTGGGGGGACTTCAACATGATGGACAGAGTCATCAAATCATTCTCTATCTCAGCAAAGTGAATCTCCAGACCTGAATGAGAAAACACAAATCTCAGATATTTCGAAGCAGAATATTGATTTCACACTTTTCCAGCAAGCAACTGAATCAGAGTAGTTACTGCTTGATTGATGATTACATCTCTATTACTAAGTTGTTGTTAGGTTGTTATTCAGTCTCACCAACGATGGTGAATCTTGCATCATGACAGGAATGTTGACTGGCCGTTTGGAGATTTGAAACGGTGCCCTCTGTGGGCTTTTCTGTCTCTGCTAATCCCTGCTGTGGCTCACAAACAGGGGGAGTGAATTTCTCCAGCTGGAAGATTCTGGCTTCCCAACCCTGTCGAAGTTTGTGGAAGGTCCGCTCCATGTTACACTCTGCGTCTGCATCCCCACATATCTGATGGAGTAAAAGGAACCACGAGAAGCAAAATGAATCAAGTATTGTGTGTTAATGACATATAAAGGTAGTTCAACCCCTATTTGTTTTGATTTTAGTAGCACTGCCATAACATGCTCAATATGTAACATCTCTCCTGCTCTCACCTTGTTAATGAGTTGCTGGTCAATTTGAGGTTGTTGAGACATCAGTTCAGCAACAGTCACCTCCTTCTCTGGAACATAGCCCATGCCTGCCAGATGGAAAGCATTTCAATCATTTTAAATATCCTGTAATGATATGCATTACAATATGGGAATGTCTCTGACCTTCAAAAATAGCTTTCCAGTGTTTATGTTTGATTGTGGGGCTCTGCAGCTTGGCCATGAATGTAAGCTGACGGCTTAAGCTGTCCAGGTTTCCTAAAGTCTCCTGCAGCACAGCATCATCAGTAGGTATGATACTTGTTAGAGACAGAGCTTCCTCCTTCCACTTGGAGACTTTCCCTTGAGCTTGTGACACCACAACCTGACAGAAAAGTATTTCAAAATATCTGTTGGTTTAATTCCCATGGACAGTAGTTATAGGGTTGTTTTTAAATCACAAAACAGAATATTCTTACTTTTATAACTCCTAATGGTTTACAAACAGTGATTAGCATCTTTGCATGAATGTAGTGTGAACCAAGCTGTGCTGTCGATACTCCAGCTCTTAACATCACTACTTTTTTCCCCAAAGATGGCAATTAATTAAGGAGAGACTGAATTCAATTTTAAGTAAATTTTAAATTAGCTTTAAATTTCTCAGTACCATGAATGCGCACAAATACAGTAATTACCTCCTTGCAAAACATATTTAGTCATCATGTTAATAAGCAGAAAGAGGTCAGTTTGACATGTTACCTCACTGAAAAGCAGCTGTTTCCATTCTTTCAGCCATGTTATGAAGGCATCTCTCAGCCCCCACAACTCTTTACGGGCGCTGAGCTTCTGAACATCTGTTGCCAAAGTGGTCAAATTGATTGGATGTTCTAATGGGAGGCAAGAAAACACAGTCTGATAAGATTAGGGTTTCTGTAACTACATATTATGACAGTTTTACTACTGCCAAGCTTCTTTTTTTCTTTGTTTAATTTCTCATTTAAAATACATGTTTAATCCACTAGTGGTCAAAGCTAAAAGCACAACATCAAAAGCAATTCTTTCAAGCTTCAACCCATATTTTGTACCAACTCACCTTGTAGGTCTCGACTGTTCCTACTAAGTTGTTCCAGCTTTGCACTGAGATTGTGCACATGTGAACACATGTGGTTCAGTGTGGAGACCATCTCTTTTGCATTCTGGGTTGGATCAAGGAAGGGTCCAGATGTAGCTTTAGACACCATATTTTTAAGGTCATACGCCAAAAATGAGAACATTGTGTCCAGTGCGTGAGTCATTGTAGGAAGACGCTGGCACACAATGCTATCTGCTTTCTTCAAGAGGGGAATAAAGCAATCCCACATGTCCAGCATCTGAATATAGGACACAAACAGAAGCACACAGACCGCAGTGTGAAAAAAGCTATAAATGAGACATTACAGCTGTAATGTTCCAAAATAATGCAGGAAACTGAATTGTACAAATATAATGTGGTTAATAATGTCATCATTTTCACTTTTATCCATACAGACCTTGTCCTTCAAAGTCACCTCCTGTTCAGTCATCTTCCTATAGTTACTGCAAACAGTGTCCTGGAGGGAGTGAATGTACTCCAAACGTTTCTGTAGGTCAGCAAACATTTTCACAGACTCCCTCACCTGAAGAGAGAAGACAGATTTGGACTTTTTAAAATCAATTTTAGGTGTTTATCATGACTCTGTAATTACAGCACTTGGTGAGTTTCTTGTCCCTTAGACTCTTAAACAAAGTCAGACAATGTTAATATGTAACATGGTTGGTTTTCGGATCAGAAATCATTAAAATATCTGGTATCAGAGGAACAAAATCTCATTATGCTACAGAGAATAAAAGATTCATTTAATGTTGGCATGTTGACAAATGATTGAGAAGACTGAGAGAACGACCTCCTGCCTGTAGGTTGAATAAGCAAGCTGGGTGACGATTAGGTAAAATACAACCAACCATAAACTCTGTCTGACTTGAAACTGCACTTTGAAAGTCTTTAACAACTCACCATCAAAAGAGTTTACTGGAGAACTTAAGTGTACACTAGTGTTCGTCACTTACATGCCTTCAAATAACAGCACTGAAAGCCTTGATGCACTTTGAATCACCTGAACATTCTTGGATAATGGAGTCTAAATTCAGAACACATTTGCTTTAACAAGACAAAGTTCTTAAGATGAATAATTAAAATGAATATGTGACCAAAAGAAGAATCTCAGAGGATCTGAATCATCCATTTGCAAACCCTGCAAAGGTGAAACAGGTAAAACTAGGCTATTGGCTTCTTATGAATGTCTTTCTTATTGTTTGGGCTGATTTTTCTCTTTGCGTGACCTGTAATCATACAAGTATGTATTGTGTGTGTTTGTGTACCATAACAGCATATTTTGAGAAGTCATGTAAGTCTTGGGGTTCTGTCTCGAGTTCAGCTGCAGTCCTCTCCAAGTCTGATATGACACTTTCTGAGAGCTGCTTTATCTGCTCAGCGAGCTGCTCCAGCACTTCCTGCTCAATCATCATCAGCTGTTGCCCTTGAAAAAACAAACGCAAACAGTAATAAAGCATTCAGGATAAAAACAAAAAAGTAAGCCATCAACTGGCCATCCAGTTTACTGTTTTACAAAGCCAGGGAACAATAAAGAGTAATTTCTTTTAGAAAACGTTGTTTTGTCACTCCTCCCTGGTTTGGGGCAAAGTCAATTCAAATAGTTTTTGAAAAGGATTTTGTATCTTAGAGTCATCAAGTAAGACTGAAGAGAAGATTTATATACTTTAGAGCCGACATACCTAGATTGTCCTTGATGCAGTTGCACTGGATGGTGAACAGCTGGTTGGAGGTGGAGATTGATGAGGGAACTGTGTGGATTGCTTCTGTCCAGTGGCGTACCTTCTTTATATGTTCCTCGTATACTAGTGCAGGCTGACTCATCATGGATTCCAGAGAGGCTCCACTCCATTGGCTAATGAACACGTGGATTTCCATCAGCCATGAGTAGCTCTCGCACAGCTGCTGGATTTCTAGCTCAGCTTCCTGTACAGAGAAAAGTGACAGTTACTAGGAGCACATGAGCAGGTGTGCAAATTAGTTAACATTTGATTGACGTGATAAAGTGACAGTCTTGCCTGCATAATCTTGGACTGCTCTTTCTCAATTTGTTTTCTAACATCGTTGATGCTGATCTGCCATTCCAGCTGCCTCTTGGGGAGGGGGTAGTAGCAGCCGTGTACCCTGCTGCCTCGCACCATCAGCGAGGTCTCTTGAGGCAGCACAAGCCAGCGAGATGACAGGTCTCTGAAAAACTTCCAGCAGCAAAACTTTTTGCAACCAGCTGTTTCATCACTGTTCTTATCGTCCCCTGGGAATTAAAACACATGGAGACTGAAAATAACCTGTCTTCCCACTGTTTATAAAATAAATGAAATAAAATATAACTGCTCTGGCAAATTTTCATACGAAAACTGCAGGTATGGATGAGCAGATGCTCAAATTAACTGAGATCAGAGCACTGAAAAGACTAGCAACTTTAACGCAAATGGCTGTACCTGTAAAAGTCACATGTTCAATACAGCCGCAGTCAGAGGTTAATTCCTGAGAAAAACCAGAGCTGGAGACACTGTTGCTGCTCTCTAGGAAGAATCCACAAGTATCACACATCTGATGGAAAAGAAATGTGTTAAGAGGCTGGTGATAAACTCATTATCAAAAGGCTGATCAAAATGACAACAACACTGCCAGAATGAACAGATGCAATGAATGCAACTATTAAATATAATGCAAGTATTACTATTGATGCTGTGGAGCAAATTAAATAGATCAGCGCTTTACATCCATGCAAATAAACCTTTTGGAGATACTGATTTATTCATTTATATTCATCCATTATATTTTTGTACTTCACATTTCAGCTTGTTTAAGTAATACAGTCACTCTGTTAGTCAGCCACTTTTCTGTTGATGGTGTGACGAGATTATGAAATGAAACTTTGTGACAACCGTGAAGCACAGTTCCAGTAAGTGGCTGGCTTTGTGCAAGTGGACATTTTTCAAAATTACCTGAATTACTGAATCACCAACAGTCAGGACGGCTTCACTCACTGCTTCTTGGAATAGATGCACTGCTGGGTCCAAGGTCAGCTGACTACTGGCACTGAAACAAAGCTCAGTGTGGAAGAGACAGCACTGCCGAGATGTCTTCCTCTAACAAACAAAAACACATCATACATCATCAATAAAGCATTAATATGATTGATGTTTAAATCCATTGTCAATAAGCTTTATCTGATTCTGTCTCCATTATTTTATGTAGTTGCGTTCCTTCATTGTTATTCAAGTTTTGTATCCATAGCTCTCCTGTTATAACCTTGAGAGAAGTATGCTAAAGTGCTCTATCTGAAAATACAGACAATTATCTCTTGCTACCTTCAAAACGTGGCTGACAAAAGAAGTGGCGTCTTGTCGGATGATCGTGACGAGACTCTGCACAATCATTTGGTTGACGAGAGCAGCGAACTTGCACAATTTCTGCAAGACGCTTTCAGACCGAGCCAACTCTTTATTCAGCTCCCTCTGATGAGCCAGATGGAGGTGAATGGGTTCGTAGATTTTATGTGGCTTTTTAGCATATTCCATATGCAGCTGCAGCTCCTGGTGTGCCTTGTAGCTGCCCTCTTTCACCTGGTGACAAAAACACCGCCGCAGTAAAAATAAAATAAGATCTACAGTGATAAGATTTTTGTCACATATTTATTTTACTTCCTAGCAAACTGACCAGATGGCAGAAATGGAAAGGCTTCTATCTCAAATAAAACTGACATTTTTCTCTATGCTCAGAAACTTTTCTCATGAACCAATTAAAAACTGTCTCTCGAGGCTCTTTCGTTAAAACTATTCATCACAAGCTTAAAACAGGTTTGAGTTTGTTACAACAGAGAAAACTGTACCGCATTCAAGATGACAGCGCGACACTGTGATAATTCCTCCAGTATCTTCAAACGCTCTTGATTCACAGTTACCAGCACATTTTTTAATTCCAGCAAAGTGTATGATCTAGACTCGTCCTGGGGGAGCCGGTGTGTCCCTTTCAGTTCTTCAATGACTCTGTAAAAGATTCAGAATCATTGCTAGGTAATCCAAATAACTGAAGCTTAACATTGGTCTCATTTTAAAAAATCAACAATTTAACTAATATTGAATGATTTACATGTGAACGTGACGCACCTGGTGAACAGAAAAAGAGCATTTCTGAACTGAGGTACAGCTATAACCAGCATATCCTGCAGATCCTCACTGCGGCGCTGAAAAATGATTTTACGTACATTTCTATGCCACCTGGCATGAAAAAAACATAAAGCAGACAAAGGTTGAGGATAAAACACAAAAGAGCAGGGAAGAAATATACGCTGGAGCACATGTCCTGGAAGATTTCAATGTCCAGGACAAACAGAAGCATTTCCGTTCAAATAAGGTCTGTGTTTATTGAGCTTAAAGTGGCAACTAACAACTTCTTCCCCAGTGTTTCCAAGCAGTTTTTCTGTTGCTGCCACTGTTGCAAAGACAACTAGATCGCTTCTGTTTTCCTCAGAGTTACAAATAACAACAACACAGGACAAAACATGAGTTTATTCAATCATTTAGTCTATAGCAGAGATGGATCGCCAGTAAATCCCTTTCCCGGGTGGCCACGTGCCTGGTGGCAGACGAAGTTGTACAGTGATAGAGAGGTTTATAGCGAACCAATGTAAGCTCTGCTGATTTCATTATTCTTTATCCATTACATTGCACAATCAACATTTTCTTCAGAATGATACAGTGAAGCAGAAAACCCGTCTATCGCCAGTTAAAAAAAGAATTCACAGAGACTGCTCATGCCGTGCATCACCTACTCAAAGCGTTAGGGTTTGATGACCTGGAAATGAGACTCAACAATCAACTATCTTTTTTTAAAAATCACTAACTCCACCTTTAATACGATTCAAATTCTGCTAAGAGGGAATTTGTTTCGACAGACATTTTGCCTGGAGGGATTGAGATATGTCACACTTCAACAGATTTTCCTGGTAAAATAAACAGTTATTAGGGGAAAACAAAACCCTGAACAAGCGAGAGAAAGCATAGTTTGTATGTAACTTACCAGGTGAAAGCTTTCCGCAGTCTAAAGTCCCTGAAAAACTGGATCTCCTGCAAGGCTGTCCACAATGTAGACTCTCTGTGCCACTTTGCCAGACTCACAAGTCCACCATAACCCCCCTCTGTCACATGCAGGACAGTAGTAGGGGAGAAGATGTAGTGCTCAGAACCAGCTTGACTGGAATCGACCACTCGCAGGTCATATGGTCTGGAAATAAAGCAGACATATCACTGTGTATTCACTATTTAATTGTGTGCACCCCAGCTGGTACATAACCTTATTTTACTGTACCTGTAAGAGTCTCCGGCCACTTCTTTAAGGTAATAAAGCTCCAATTCCCCCAGGTCTATTTTCTTGGCAAAGATATGAACTACCTCTGTGCCAGTGAGAGGAACTTTATTTGGTTTGGTCACTTTCCCATTTATCACAGTCGTCATCTTTTTATCGTTACATGTTGCGATTTTTATGGCTTCGTCTGTCCCTGTAAGACTGAAAAATAAAAACTGAGTGTAAACAAAAGAGCAATTAATTCAGTCGTCAAATACCTTGAGGAGTAAATGTTGATAGCTAAATCTGTCACCCTTTTATGGAAGGTAATTGAAAAACTTACTGCTTGACAAGCTCCTATAATATACTGTATAAACTATATCTGGAAAAATATGAATTACCCTACAACCAAAGATCTATAAATGCACATCCAGTCCACCTTCAAACCATCAACAACATCAGATTTCTCATTGTCCTGATTTTATCTGAAACAGTGTGATAACAGTAGGAATTACACTCATAACCACAACTTTAAAATTTGTATCTGAACAAAGTACTCCATGTACCTCTGTGCTGCTGACTCATCAGCACTTCTGTTAGGGATGTGGGTCCCTAATGCTGAGGCCAGTAGTCGAGGTCCCTCAGTCCATTTTGTATCATCTGTGGTTTTCCCAGGTCCTACTTGGGCTGTAAGACGAGGGAGTTCCACCACCGATGAAGGCCGATCGGAGGGGACATTTCTGAACAGAGGCCTGGCCAGAAAAGCTGCTGAGAGAGATGGTGGCTCCCGGCATAGTGGAGGTAAAGTCAGTTCAGGAGCGTGGGCCTTTTTCTTAACCTTGGATCCAGACCTAGTAATGTCTCCATCATGGGACCTTTTCTCTGAAGGGGCAGCGAACATGCTGCTGATCTTTCTCTGAATACCATCAGCAGGTTTCAGTAGCACAAACGTTGTCTTGCCAATCTACATTAGGACTTTATTCTGGCAATTCTGGAAGAAAAGAACAAAAACTTAATGTACATTTTTAGTGTGAATCACCAGTTTATCATGCTAAACATATCCTGTATTGTGAAAGGGGCACTACTTAGTATTTGGGGAAGAAATTCAGACTCAGAATTTTAATATTGAAATATTAATGAGGTAATAATACAGACTCAGTTTGTTTATTCATTTTATTCAGTCACGGAAACCAATAGAGTTTGTTTATTTAGTTTGTTGAGGGATAAAAAAAATGAGTCACTGAGGAACTTTCTACTTTTGCATTACTTTTTTTTCTTTTTCTGTGATTTTGCCTGTTGTATCACTTTTAGTCCTTTTACTTGTAATGACTCATATTGACTTCTTGTGTTCATACATTTTCTGTTCTGCCTTCTCTTTTTAACTTGTGTTAGACGAGGCTTCCTTGTGTTTGGCTTTACTATTGAGTGTTTATTCTGTAATATCGTCTTTCTGAGTTTCCTGTTTTTGCTGGATTGTCCAAGCACTGTGTAAACTCTGTTTTAAAAGGTGCTGTATATATAAAGTTTATTATTTCTATTCTGATTACAATTTCTTTTCCCAAAACTACATAGTGCTCCTTTGAGTAGCAACATACAAAAAACAGATAAAGATATACATGATATCAGCAGTCTCAACAAACATAATTAGACAGGGATAAGCAGAAACTTTGAATACAGAATTATCAGTTTAATGGCATAAAACAGCCCATTAAAAAAGTTATCAACAATATCTGTAACCAAGATAACCATGTTTACATACAGTATCCTTTTACTTTGCCATATATCTGACTACAAATCCTGAAAAATGTTTGGATTGCTGACAGAGATTCAGCATGTTGCTGCTAAAGTGTTGATATCTCTGTGCAGACAAACGTTAGCAGTTAGCTTACAACAAATCTTATAAAGCATGATACATACTCGTTTTGACTGGGAGACATTTTCATACACCGTTGTGTAACTATCCCTGATATGACGCCTATAATGATTGCTATAACCTTTTACAGCTTCATTCATTCAGCTTTCACTCATCCATTCATAAAGCTTGACGCGATAAGCACTTTTTCCTAGTTAACGTTAGCCAAAGTTAGTTACATTACACCAGCTAACTAAAGTTAACTGTAAACCGAAGACGTTACACTCGTCGCAGTTTAACACCCGTTCACATTACTGCTGCTCCACAGGAGGATTAGAAAGCAGGTAGTGATGTTTCTAAAGTTAAATAAGTACTTTTAAACAACGAGCTAGCTAACAATGAGTAGAGAAACAAACTTCTGTGACTCTTACCTGTCTGTGAACGAGTTGTCAAGGCAACCGCGGCGACGGCTCGTTGCCACGGTAACGCACAGTTGGTTGCGGAGCCGGCCGGTCTGCCGCTGAAGGTCAAGTATGTCTGCTGTTACTGTGAGTAACCTTTAGCCTTAAAAGCTTTTGTTTAACCCGGTATGTCGTTTTAAGACTGCATGAAACAACAGAAAGCACTAACAAGAAATCACAGCGAGTCACTCAGGTGTTACACCGTATTTGGTGACCCAGCAGATCCGTGTTGGAGGAAGTGAGGCCTACTACTCTACTCTTATAGCTATAAACATCAACACCACAGTGTAAAAGTACTACTGCGAGTACTGCTTTTTAAAATCTTACATTAAAACTTTATTATAACCAATAATAATAACAGTAACTTTATATTTAATGTGTTTTTATCTTTATCTGTAGAGGGACCGTGTACAATAATAAACATAAATGTTGCCATTTGATGCATTGTACCAGAGTTAGCTTGGAGCTAATTTACATCTGCAGTCATAATTAAAACTTCATATAAAAAATAAACTAAAGCAAACATAACAGAGTAACCCAGATCAGCACATCACAAGCACACATAACATATGTTATTCAAGTTAAACGCAGTGGTATAAGACCAGGAGTGTCTTTCAAACTTTAGCTAATAGTTATTTCACTGTTAACATACAATGAAATGCTTTATACAACATTTATTTAGCAGTTGTAAAGGTTTATAAACATCTAATGCGACTCTATAATGGCCATCCAAATGATGCTTACAGATTAATTACACAGTATTGATTAATCCTTTCAAATGCGCTCTAAACAACAACAATTAAGCAATAAACAACTGCTTAATAAATGTTTTTTAAAGCAATTCATTGCTTGTTCACAGTGAACTAACTGTTATTAACTTGGTGTTTATTATGAAGTGTTACCAACTAAGTTTTTTTAAAGTAGGCTTAAATAAGTAATAAATACAAGCTGTGGTTGATATTTTATAGCTGCTTATGCATTGACTTGTCAATATAAATCCTTTGCTTTTGTAATTTACTTTTATATATATATCAGTCACAGACCAATTTTCTGCTATATTGGTACTTTCATTCTATTATTTTCAGTAAATTTGCTTGATTAAAGTTTTAAATGCAGGATTTTTACAAAAATACTTACGTAATTAAGTATTTTTATGACGTGGCATTAATACTTTTAAAGGATCTTCTTCCAAACACAAACTGCTGGGTCACCAGCTGCACTGTAACACCTGTAACTCTAATATTACATTTCCTTGAGCACATCTCTACAACCATGCAGAGGTGAAAGTGTAGCTTCAATATGTGAGCTGCCTCGCCAACTGAAAGAGTTCATGGCTCAGGTGTTGATGATTTTTAGATGAACACATCATCCTCCGGCATGAAACTCAATGCAATAACATCTGAACATTTATATTTTAGGCCGACTCTTCAGCCTAGTAGACCTTCATGTTGATCAACATCAAAGAGGGTTCAGTAAGAAGCCAAACTCGAGCCACGACTCTCCTGCTGTGTGCCGAGCAGCAGGTAACAACCTCGTTAACTCTTCCCTAACCTGCATTATAAAGAGTCTGACTTCTGCGTCTGACCTCTTACAATACACTGTACTCAGTATAAACCTACTCATCAGGAAGTCCAGTATGACCAGATCGATGAAGTCCACCAGTCTTGTGCCTTTGTCGTACGGCGGGGTCTTTTTCACTGTCGAGCAGTAGTCTGGTTCTGACTCCCACCTGAAACAGACAGACAGCATCCACTCTTTACATTACCACCTGTGGTCTATATCACAGGTAGACTCTTAGACCAGTTTTAGAGGATTGCAATCCCCGGTAACACCACTGTAGCTGTTGTTCTGGTCTCACGTAGAGACATTTGGGGTTTGCTGAGCTGAATATGTTGAATCCCTTTATCTCATCCAGCACACTGGTTCCTCTGTAACTAAAGACCCACTCACTTTGCCAGTTTGCTGCGGCTGTAGGAGCGTCTCCAGGGGGATCTCCAGGACCTGCGGGACGCCAGGGAGAGATCAGGCAGCATGACGGCCAGGGAGGCCTCCAGCTTCCTGGGGCGACCACAGACAGCGTGCTCCGTCGAACAGTAGTAGGAGCACTGGCCGTAGAAACACACGTTGCCCACTAGGAGGAGCCAGAGGAGCACAGAGCAGGAGAGGAAGAGGAGAGGAGGAAATGAAAATGACAAAAGAAAACATTTGGATGAAAGAGTTTGTGGGTGGTTGTGACCAGAGAGAATTAGAAGAAAGGAAACACAAATCAAAGAGATTCAGCATCAGTTGACAAACAGGGGCATTTTACGCAGGCTGAAAGAATAATGGAGGCTTGTGTGAGCGGTACCAGGGGAAGTGAAAAAGGTTCGAGCCACCTTGCGGTCTGTAGTGACATCTTTGATCTCCTCGACCACGTCCACCAGCCTCCCCACCGCCGGAGGGATTCTCCTGTAGCCCAAAATCCTGCAGGGAGAGTTGGAGGGAAAGGAGGAAATGAGGACAAGAAGACAAACACAAAAGAAAATGGGAAGGGAGTAGAGAAGAAAATACAGAAGATCCAGTGTTACGTAACGTGTTTTCATTTTGTGGCCATTTCATCCAGCATTACACTCGCTGTGCAAACTCGAGCAGTGTTGTACTTGTAGAAAAAAACTGGACTTGGTACCTGTCCAAGTGAAAAGCTGAGATTTCTGCATTGTGCCTCTCAAAGTCAGAGAAGTAGTAGAGGTTATAGTTGGTTTCCTCATCTCTCTCCTGCCTGTCAGAGAGAAAGAAAGTCAAACTATAGCACATAATGTGTTCATTAAATTCATATAAGCCCCTTTTATTTGCTCACTTGCTTTAAACAAGCACAGACGGGCCGTGGAAGTTTCTGCTCTCCATTAAATCCAACACTAACTGGACATAAGGAAATATTCGACACAGTCCTTTCTAATATTTACTCACTCACGACATTTCTCAGTTGTCTGAAGGATTAAAAATGTCTTTCTATGCATCCACAGTTTCCCCTCGTGATTTACTGAACCGATTCACTCTTTCTTTGATTTCATAAACAGCGCGATGGATTTGCCACCTGCGACTCACTTCATTGGTTTGAACATGGCTTGTCCATAGTTGGGAAATGACATCACCAGCTTCAGTTGCGTCCCCCCAGACTTCTGCACTGAAAAACAATGCAGACAATGTTTCCATAGCAACAAAGCACACAGTTTGCACACACACACACATGCAACACACCATGCTGTGACCAAACACACTGGCCTTTAATGGGGCGCACACGCAGAGCAAAATATAACAATAGACAATATGTGCGTCATCGCGATATAACACAGTTCACTCACACCACTGTGTCATCTCTCTCTCACACACACACACACACACACACACACACACACACACACAGTTTTTGCTCTGTTTGATGGGACATTGCATTACTTGCATTCATTCACGTGTCACTCAGCCTTCACTCTGTAACATGGAGTGAACAATGAGTCACAAGGACTGATTATTATATTTTCTACCACATATATAGATCATTATTTTTTCAACTGGGTAAATGAATCTCTATTTTTATTCCATATCTTCTGTTATTTAGACAAAGCGTGCGTTCTCGTGCTCATTCTCACCGTCCTTGATCTGTGTTGATTACAGTCACTGTCACGCTGGGCTGTAATAGTCACAGACATAGTCTTTCTGTAAGCGTGCTTTGAAGTTTTAATATCAAAAAGAATTAATCAAAGCGATGAACCAAATTTGCATAGGCACAAACACGGTGAAAAGAATTAACTGTTTGTTCCGCTGTTTTGTTACTGGAAGTGGAACTGGAAAAATGATCAGAATGTGAGGCCTTGTGCTTTCAAATCACGTGCAGTTTATCAAGGTTGAGTGAAGATTCAAGCACAAAAAGCTGCTTCCTGTCGATATTTATGCCACTGCTTGTCGAGGCAAGGCTGTGTCACCTTTGGGAGACGAAATAACGCTTTTGCTTGGGAAATCAAAAGTTAGATTCAGAAACAATAAGACACATCCTTGCTCAATTTACGTCAGCCATACTAGTACGACAAGAGGCTAATGACAGTACACTTATCTGGTCTGATAATGAGGTTTCTTGTTGTTAGAAAAGAGGCCAAGACTGCACCTTCAGCTGCTGTCTTTGTTCGGTACTATTTTTCACTAGCTGCAAACTTTGGGTGTACTTGAGATCGAAATCGAGGCCAGGTTTGAAGATGGGTGCGCTCAAACTGATGAGTACTGAATACTTGTGTAATAATGTAGTAACAGCTACTGAGTAGTCATGGGTCTGAACGTCAGCAGGCTGACAGGCGTCGTATGAGCGCTGATATAATTTTTCTAACCCTATCTCTCTCTGTTTACGCCCTTTTTGAGCCAAAACCTTCACAGTAGCTGCTCAGCTTAAAGTGTCAGAAGTGGGTGCATAAGCTTGCCTGCACTGTTGGAGTGTAAAATTAAAAAAAAAATCTTTTCAAATTGATTTAGGATCTCAGGGCTTCCGGACACTTTAGTTCGAGCTGTGTGGAGTTTTAAAACGAGTTATGTTTCAGTTGTTTAGGAGAATGCTGCGATGCCATTCTGCTGTGAAGCTCCAGAAATGTTTTGTGGACGAGGAAACTTCCCCCAACTTTCCACCGGCATGAGGGTGAGTAGATGTTGACCAAACTTTCATTTGTGGTTGAACTTATCCTTTGAAAACGAAGAATAGCATTAAAAATGCACAAGCTAGCCAGATCAAGAGCTTTTTTATGACAGGAGGCAGTCGTGTGTTCATACCACCTTTGTCCACGAGGGCCGACAGGATCAACAGAAGAGGACATTTCCTTGTCACGGCTTTAATTAAACCAAACCAAATACACAAACACACCGACAGTGAAAAAAGTTAGTGTGGAGAACCGTGGCTGATTGACTGGCTGAGATGTTTGCTCCCTGGCCAGTGATTCATACAGTATATTCATATCCACCCTCTTGCTGAGCCCCCAAGGCCCTTCAAAGGTTCACAGTTGCTTTCATTTCAAGAGAAGTAAGAAGAAAATCTACATTTGAAAGTCTAACCCTAAACCTCAGGTGTCACACAATCTTAACAACCCTTCCCTTCATCTGCCCTCTCTCTCCCTGAAGCGGGCCCACCTTTTCCACTACAGGTTTCGTCTTGGAGGCAAAATTAGTCTCGGTTCTGATAGATCTACTGCTTTTCAACGACATCTTGTTTTTGTGCCGACTGCAGTCCTCCAAAAGTCTCTCGCTTATTATATCAAGAAGTGAACTGAGTCACCCTCGAAGCTGACTCAGATCCTCCTGTCCACTACTTGAAAAAACATCTCTCTTTTGATCGTCTGACACCTCCTCTGTCGAGCGTGATCAGTGTGTTGTTGATTGAAGTGTCTGAGAGAGAAACTTTGCCCAAGCACACACCACCCCGGCTCAGAAATGTTGTGTCACACCTGCACTGACGATGCGTTGCGTGGCGAGCTGCTTGGTCAGCGGCTCCATGTTGGGGTCATGACGGGGGTACAGCTGCCAGCGGGAGATGCCCAGGTGGAAGCGCAGCCATGGAGGATGGCTGTCACTGCTGCTGTTCCAATGGACGTCCTCGTAGCCGTCCTGGCTAGCACTCACCCTGCAGAGAGACGGAGGCGAGGCAGTGACCAGGTGGGCGAGTGTGTCAGTTCTTCTCTCTGATTTAAGTTGTGAGACAGAGACTGGCACCAGACGTGCCTTGGCTAAACAAAGAACTGATGATTTGTTCAGCAGCATCATTAATAAATTTACATAGAACAGGAAAAAAAAGAATCAGGAACAATTTTGATAATGATTGAGTCATGTTTTAAGGAAAATTGCTTTCTAAGTGTGAAACTTGCTGCATCTCTTTGGGTTTTGGACTGCTGGTCATTTGAAAATGCCATCTTAGGTTCTTGATCGCGATATTTTTACTGTGCTCTGAAATTTTACAGATAGGACAATAATCAATAACTTAAAACAAACAAATGAATCGGTAATAAAGTTTGTTAGTTTCAGCTTTAAATGCACAGTATGTCATTTCTGCCCTGAGGAGTCTCTCTGTAAAAACAAAAGACACAAGTAGCGTGGGATCATGGGATTTATTGTCTTCATTGTTAAACAACCACTACTGATGAAATTCTATCTTTGTGACTCAGACAGAAATGTAAAAAAGGACGAGGTACTTTTAAAAGTTTTACTCACGTTATGTGTAGTCGCTCACGAATCATCTGAGGTTTTTCCAGAAGTTTTAGCGACATGCGACCAAATGAAACACGCCGTTACCTTGAGTAAACTCACCGATTTCTCTGGGTTTGAACATTGTTGGAAACATTCCAGACCGTGTAAGTACAAAGATCAAGACTAATGCAGAAATGGGTGGGAAGATGCCACAGAACATTGCGATGCATACCAAGGAGGCCGCTCATATTTCTAGTGTCTGCAAATGCTGCGTGGAAATACATTAACCGACAACGTACAGAAGCTCCAAGCATTCCTGCAGAGACCTATAGTAACAGCATTGTGACGAATATAAACACGACTTGACAACAGGGGATCATGTCTGCTCCCTGCAGTCTGACCCATCTGCTGAAAATCTTGCATGAACTGTACATTTCAGAGGAAAATGCTGAGAAACTGAGTGTAATATTAGCAGGTTTCTACATACAGTTGTCCATGAAGTGTTTTCGCTGTTGGCTTTTACTTGCTGTAGATTTATATTGAGTGGATATGTTGTGCCTGGGTAGCGAGGTGTCGAATATAATAACCCTTGCAGGCATTACGTTTTATTTGACTTGACTACAGCAACTGAGAGAAACTGAAATGGCGAAAGACGTTAGATGAAGCAAATACAATTGTGTTTGCTCAAGGTAAAGAGGTTATGGGAAGATTTTTTTTTTTTTTAAAGGAGAAATCTCACACAAACAAAGAGTCTGATGCACATTAACTGTATTATATACTGACCACATCTGGGAGCTCTTCTCGCTCGCCTTGATCTTCGGTTTCACTTTCAATAGCCAGTCTTCCTCGGGGATAGGAGGGCTGGGCATATTGTAAAGAGGATGGTCGAACAATGCCTCCAGCTTTGCCAGCCCAGACTCCACAGATTCTGCTCGGTCGGTGCCGTAGCGACGCACATCACCCGGCATGTTCATTGAGGCATTTTCACCCTCTGTCGCTGATGAGAGCCCATCAGAAAGTGCCCGCACGTGGCCTTTGGCATCCTTACTGGCATCCTTATTGGAAGAATCTCTATGTGTGGCATCAGTTGGACCACTCAGCCCCACAGAGGTGTAGTTGGCGCGTGCCAGGTCTCGCAGGATGTGTGTCCTCGGTGACAGCAGGGGGTCACAGGGCTGGTGGTAAATGGGAAGAGAGACAAGCGCCAGCAGGAGGTAGAGGAAAACGGTGATGAAGGCCAAGGACAGACAGATTGTCCTGGAGCGACTGCGCATACGCCACATCATCCTACTGAGAGGAGCTGAGAGAGGGTTAGGAGAGGTGAACACATGGAGGGAAGAAGAGAGGAAGAAGAAAATTCTGTGCAAAAGATGCTCGGAGAATATCAGAAAAGCCATATGGTGTAGAGCGTTAAAAAAGATATTAAAGTCAGAGTATCACGCAGTCTGTATATAGCTTTTTACATTGAAAAAGTCCATATCAGCCTACTTTTACTTTCTGACCTTTCTGAAGTCAGTTTACATAAAGAGAAAAAGGCAACTTACACATAGTTTCCTTCCTTTAAAAATCCCTCTTGTCAACTCACTGCTGTTTCTGGTTCTCAGTGGAATCAGACGGGACTCTATCCAGTATCAAGGCAGCTTTACTCGGGTTGTTTGCACTTTTCTGTACTCCTGCTACCAGACTCAGAGGTTGGTGCCAGGTTAAAGTGATCTGGATGTGGATCAATGTGTTTACTCTCTCTCTCTCTCTCTCTTTTTAGTCGGTCAGACTTGTTCTGCCAGTTTATTTGTCTTGTCCTTTTGTCATTGCGTTCATCAGTTAGACCTTTGAAAAATTCGACTTCAGGGTGTCACTTCCACCTCTTCATTTCCACAGCACGGATTGATCTTATTCTGCAAAGTCTCGGAAAGTTACTTCACAAAAGAGTGTAACTCTATACACTATATGTAAACGTGCCTTTAATGCTTAACAGGCAGTGTTGGAAGGGCAAACCTCCTGATCATTCATGACAGCCAGGACTGTCCAGTCAGGAGCTACTTCAGTACACACACACACACACTTGAACATGCACTGCAGATGCAGGACGATCCGAATTAATACTGATGGGTCGACATTTTAAATATGATTTCAAAGGAACGTGAAAAGAAAATCAAGATAAAAATGTACATATATTCATGCTATGAAAAAAGTATTACTCCTGAACTTAAATCCAATATTTTCCGAACTTAGTTCTGCACCTGCCTCTTTTGTGCAGGAAATCACTTTTACACAACTCACCTTGAGCCAAACCTTTACTTTTTGTTGCACTTCTGACGACAATGTAGAGAGTCACAGACGTAGTACAGACATCCATCAGACAGACAGGTTTTACACCATTCTGTGACCTTTATTGACATCAATCTGCAGCTTGTATGAGGTACAGTACCTGTGGTTGTTGCTGAAAACACCCGTCCGCAGACACATTAAATATTAAAGTGGCCGATGTTAGCTGACATGCCTGTTTTGGGAGTTGCTGGCAAAAAAACCTATCCAGCCATTTCGATATGAGGTTGTGTTGTTCCTGAAATATGTTGTTTCAAAGGTAAATCCTTTACCACAGTGGCTTTAATAGTTGTTCCTGCAGATCTGACACCGTACTGCAAGAGAAATAAGAGCAGAGAGGAAGATGTATTCTGTGTGCTGCCGGAAAATGTATGTGTAAATATACTCTATGTACATAAACAGTGAATTATGTGCAGTCTGTTCAAGGCTTCGACAATGTGGACTTAATAACCAGGCAGTATGAAGGCAGATATTTTATATTCTGTGAGTGTATTTGCTCTGAGACTTTGATTCAGGCACCTCAGACTTCATGGAGATTCCCACAGGATACACTGTTCCTGTGAAGTATGGTTCTTTAAAGTCTGGGTGTGTGCGTGTATCTACATGTTGTGAGCTTTATGTGTGTCTCATACGGAGATCTGATAAAGTTTAACAAAATGCATGCCTCATACCCCCATGACTACCTAAATAGTGTATTGAATAGGGTATTGACGGTGCAGAGAAAGGGATCTCCTACCTTAAAAGTGACTCACCTCCATCAGCTTGATAGAGTGCATTGAACAGATTTCGTGCAAGCCTCCTGTATTCATGCAGGTGGTCATATTCATGTATTATTCACCGGCGCTCATAAAACATTGATGTTCTGGATTGCAACATGAGCGACATGCAAATGAAGCGAGTCGGATTAAAATTATGTAAACCAAAGCGGGAAAAGAAGCTGGACACTAAAGGAAGCGTCGTATCGTTGTATGTGTGTATTTTTTATTATGCATAAGGATGACAGAACACACAAGACGGGCAAACACGGGCTCTTTATTTTAGCGGCCAGGATGTCTCAGTGGGTCTAAATTATTTAAATTCAAAGACTAGGACACATCTCAGTGGGTTTTACCTGCCTACTAAAACAAGTTATGTTCAAGGGTGTATCAGAAATATGTGACATGTTGATGGAGACCAACGCAGAGGAAGCTGAAGATTTGTGACTGCTTTTAGATTAACATTTTTGGAGTTACTGTACATGTAACTGTGTGTCTGTAGGTAGGGTATATGATTGAAACTAACAAGACAAACAGTCCTAAGCTTTTATTCTAAAACATTTATTTTCAACAGAGATTTATGACAGTTAATAAGTAACAGACAAATTAGCCTATGTCGAAAGGCAAATGTTTTGTGGTTTAATTTGGACGTCCTGTCACTTTCATACTTGTCAGCCCGTTCAGTGACCGCTTTGCGTTGCAGGGATGCATTGGGACTCATTATGTTCTTCCACTGTCTCTCCACATTCGTGTTTTTTTTCTCCCATTGACTATGAACTGTGACTGTACATCAGGAATCTGTTACTATCAGTTACAATAGTGATAATAAAATGAGACTTGAAGGGCGTTTCATGGAGCCCGAGGACGCTTCAAAAAGAAAGAAAGAAAAAAGTCCACCCAGTTATCTTTCCCTGGGGAAGCAAAGACTAGACTTTGACAGGATAATTAATTTTGCTGCACTGAATCATGAAACTGTGTCGTGTTTGAATTGAAATCAGCGTGCGCTTGAACTCTTTGGCCGTCCTGCTTATTTAATTTTGGTTTCTCATTCTTGTTCAGCCTCGTCGTGGTGGCAGCCTTGGATAACTGGAACTGGTTTTTATAATTGAAATGACTTTCAAGGTTGTCAACACCAGTAGAATCATCTTTTCCGATCCTTTCAGCCGGTATCAGGATACAATTTAAGGGTTTTACTTCAATTTCTTGCTGCAAGTGAAGCAAAAAGCTCCCAAGGATCTCCAGCCTTCAGCAGGGTGATGAGAGGAATCAATCAGAAGAGAGAGGACGCAAACAGCTTCACAACTGTCATCTCCATTTCTCTCCCTCCAATCTCATGATTTGTTTTTCTTACTTCAGCTCACCTACCAGCCCTCTGGCCAGTTTACTTTTATTGCCAAGTGTCTCTGTTGTTGTCTAACGCTCTCTCTGTCTCTGTCCCTCAATGATGTATTATAAACAAGCTGTTTCTAGCTTGATCCACACACACCAGTCGTCTCTTGCTACATTTCACCATCCTCCTTCCCAAAACTTAATAAAAGTCGCCCTTTTATTTCAGTCTAGGAATGAGCTAGTGAGACACAAAGCCACAGGAGCTGGTGGTCATAAGAGGAGCCACCACATGCACACACACACTCGCGGAAAGCCACACAAACACACTCTCATATTAAAACTGGATTGTTTTTTTCCTCGTCTCTCAATATAAAAAGCCCACGAGCGGTGTTCGGATGAAAAATGCATCCCTCACGCTTGCTTTTGCTGTCCTCCGTCGCCCTCCGTCTCTAACTATTGTCAGACTCTCATCTCGCTCCACTCCTCTCTAACTCTCTGGATCCTTCGGCGACTGTTGAAATCTGAATTTTCAGTCGCTAAACTCTCCAAAAACCCCACTTTTCTTTCTTTTTCAGCACCAGATATTGAGTCCTGTGTGTTGTCAGTCACCACATCTTAAACCCCCTACAGATGTCTTCTCCGTTTTACTTCCTGTGTCTTTTAACACACACACACACACACACACACACACACACATGGAGGCTCCAACCTTCCCTCCACACATCATTGCAGGTGGTAAGGAGGTTGCTAAGATACGGCACTGAGCTTTTCCAACATAACAGAGATGCTTCGAATGAGGACACAGTGTGACGGCACAGAAACTGTGTTTGAAGTTCAACATCAACAGCTGAAGCACTAATCAGTGGATTTTCCACATTTATAAAAAAGTATTTTTCTCGACTGCCTGTTGCTGCAACACGCTATGTGAAAGCAGCCGCCATCAGTCCTGCATGTTAGACTGTAAAGATAAACCAGGCACTGAGTCGAAAAAAAAAGGGGGCCTCTTCTCTTGGAAACTCATTATTTGTACTACCTTTAATCCAGCTTTAAATTATAAAACGTAAACTGTAGTTAAGGTCCCACAATTCCAAGAAAAGATGTGTGTCCTCGATGCTAAAGCCTTCGCCCACAGCAGTCATTGTGATTTATTTAGAAGGAATAAAACCTTGAGGAAGAGAAGAAATGGTAATTTAATGATGTGAAAGCTGCTGCTCAACCACACTTTATTAGCGAGCTATTGTCACTCACATCAACCTTGAATGTGTGTTGAATGCAACACCCCAGGAAGAGCGCCGGGCTTTGAGGCCAACTTTCGTAGTGGCCAAACAGTTTAATTACGTCACGTGATGCACTGTGGCCCAAAAATACTTTTTTCCCCCCATAAGCTTACATTGTAAAAGAAGCAGCTGTAAAAAATGAAATGACTTGTTTGACTATCACAAGTGAAGCCATTTGGTCAAATGAAATTTGGAAAGTCTCGAAGAGTCTAAACTCAGAGACTATAGTGAAATTGTACCCAAACAAGAGGCATAGTATTAAATAACAGTGAAACAATTTGTAATGAAGTTCAGCAACAGATGGAACATTTTGAAAGATTTATATAAAGGGAAAAACTAAATGTCACCAAGAAACGTGCACACGATAAGCAGAAAAACATAAACAAGTCAATACACAATGGTTCAATAAAAACATGGAAATACATAAGAAAAGAGATGAGAGCATGATATTTAATAGTTTCCTCTGATGCTAACGATGTCTGTAACTTCACCTAAAGTTCATGCGAGCCTCCGGCAGCATAATAAGTCTTCTCTCCACACACTGGGGAGAGCGTTTCAGTGTTGAGACTGAGCAAACAGAGCCTTTGGTGCGACTCTGCGGCTCCTTGTATGAATATTTAACAACACCAAGGAGACACGGAGAGAGGGAGGAGATATATAAAGAGTGTCTGAGGTGAATAATGAATGAGACGCTTCGCAGGGTGGAGCCATGTTTACCGACACAGGACCCACCGGATTAATCAGATTGCTGGTACAATAATTGCAGAATGTGCCGCCTCCTTCTCATGAAACAGGCAGGTGAAATCGGGTGAAAGTTATCAGGGTGTTAAATCCACACAAATCCGGACGTAGCCCGGTCAAATCCATTTCAATTGTGTGGGCAGATGTTTACAGGATGGAGAAATGACAAGGGATTTGTAAGCCAGCGGTTCTCGTGCCCGGGCTGCTTCTCGATATCAAAATGTTATGAATGCATTTTTGCTGTTTGGCGGCAGATTCCTGCCAAATCTCCTGTCGAGAACTCTCTGGCAACATCACAAGGAGGGACTGTAGCACCTGTCAGTGCTGCAGCCAAATTAGCAATCAACTGTGGTAGCGACACAACAACAAACCGGATAAAATTAACTTGCAAAGAAATTTAGAGAAAGATCTCATATCTCAGTAATCATTAATCTTCACTGTCACTTCCACAAAATGTTAAAAACACAGAGAGGTGTGAAATATCATTTCTCCAACTACTCATGCAACAGAAAAAAATATATAAATATACAGAGAATATAAATTATACTGATGAGTGTGCAGAATGAAGTATAAATATGCAGGATGAGGTGGCAAAGCAGCAATCATGATAGTGCAAATAGTCCAAAGGTCGATACTTTAGCTTATGTGCTGGTATGAGAGTGACTCATGCAATGTTTTGTGTGTGTGTTTGTGTGCGTTAGGGAGGTTCGGGGTGCTTTGTAACGGGGAGGGCGGGGAGAGTGTTCAGAGATCTGATGGCTTAAGGGCTGAAACTGACTCGGAGTCTGGATGCCTTGACCCGGATGAACTGTAACCTTTTTAAGCGCTGATTCAGGCTCGCTGACAAAGTCACCGAAGTATTAAACTTCTTTGGAGGATATTAAAGCCGTTGTGGTTGTTTGCCTTTTTCAGATTTGGTACCTTCGCCCTGAAATGCTATGTTAAGCAACATCAGACGAGAATAATTGATGAACAGCTCTGATCCTTGTGGTCCAGAGAAGCTACAGTGAAGACCATGAGGACAGAAGATTTGTTTCCACTGTTTAAGCCTTGACTAGAAAGACTGGTCCCACAATGATGACTTAAACGCACACTTATTTCTGTCGCTCCCGATCAAAACAAAATAAGAGACGTCAGTAGTGTGGGGTCATGGGAGTTAATGTCTTCGTATAAACAACAACCATTGCTGAAAATCTGCCGTGATTCAGGCACGGACGAGGTGATGTTTTGAAGTTTTGCTCACGACTTCCTTCCTCACTCTCTGACCCTCGCACAGAAGTTATATTAACAGGCAACAAAATGAAAAGCACCATGACCTTGAATAAAATTACAGATTTCTCTGGGTTCAAACATGAAGGAAACATTTGCGATGTTAAAAGGACACAACTCAACAAAATACACAACAAGGCTCGAGTCATTTTAGACTTTTTAATGCATGAATTTCATGTTATTTTGTTAAAGCTACGACAAAGAACTGTCTTTTTTTTGTTGATTCTGGCACCTGCGGACAAAAGATGGTGATAATAAAACAATATTAACTTTGTTTTAGTGATGTACTGTAGCACCAGACTGCAACGCGGCTCCAGCCTACGTTTAAATAACTGCACAATTTAACTTAATTAAACTGAAAATAGGTAAAAGACTAAAGCCAGGGAGTTTGGGTGGTGTGGTTACATGACCACTTTGCAACAAAATCTTTATTAGGGCCCAAAGGTTAATCTTAATATCACTTAATTGTTTCCTTTTCTAATCATATTTCAAATAAAGCCACAGCTAACAAGAGCAAACTCACTTTTTCAGGCAGATTCAGGACTCTGGACAAAGACTCGACAGACACTAACTTCTAATGGTACATGTAATATTCACACACACAGTGAAAAATAATGAGCAGAATATATGCTTGCTTTGTGACGGACAGATCGTCGCTGACTATTTCCTGCACAGGAAGATAATTCCTTCTTCGGCGCAACGTGAGTGTGAACAGAAGGGAAATGATGAGAAAGAGATCTGACGAGTGTCGTCTCATTTCTGAGGCCGGAGTGCAGGCTGACCTGATTCAGGGTCGTGGTGTTTGGGTACACAAACACTCAGGTGGAGGTTGCCAGATTCTGTTGATTTGTCAATAATGGCGGCCTCTGGCCCTCCACTGCTGGGTCAAAATGCCCTCCACACTTCATTACGTCACATAATAGCTCTCTCCTGTAAGTAGAGAAGTGCCACGTACATTCACACAGTCAAGCTACTGTGTGTTTTTATCACTTAAAAGGTTTATTTTAGACTAGAAATGAGATGTGATTGACTTAAGGACAGAAATCAGGATTATAATTGGGATTTAGGGGTACAAACATACACAAATCAAGTACATATATAAACACACAAACATGTTAACACATATAAATGCAGCAATTACTCGAGTGATAGCGATACGAGGCTGCAGGGTGTGACTATTTTGGTCGCACATGCGCCCAGAAATCCATCAAGTGTGACTAAACATTGCTGCTAGCCAGATATTAAATTAAGATGCATTAGGTGCACCTAAATCATGTGCTGGTGCACCTGAGAGAGAAAGTCTGGAGCGCTGTCGTAAAGGACATGTGAGTGTCATGTTTCATGTGAGTAGCTGGCAGGTTGTGAAACTCAATGCATCTACGCAGCCTGCTCAAGACTCCTTGAGATGTGCTGTGTGGTTAATGACAATGAGAACTAATACTGATTAGGTGAGTGCAAATATCCTTGAAACTTCTTCATCCTTTGGCAGCAAACTGATGAGTCACTCCCTTAATGTTTATTAACATTCAATCTCATTGTGATACTAATCTTTAATTTCCTGGTTGTGACGACCTTGAAGGTCCTGCAGAAGTTTAATTTAAGCGTTAAAGAACAGAACCGGGTTATTGTGCTCATCGTTTGTTCTCCTCTCTCCACGCGGTTCTGTCGGGCGTGCCAGCATCACGTTTCACCGACAGGTTCTTGTAACCGCTGCTGATGCGTTTAAAATGGATCGCATGAACTGGAGTATCTCTCACTGGAGCCACAGAGCAGAGCCGGCTGAGGTTAACGCTGCCTTTCAACAAGGAACTCTACAAAGATTGTTTAAGCAAAACTGTCAGTTTGAGAAACTTTTTCACAAAAAAAATGTAAATTGCCTTCAGAGGATTGCATTTGAACTTTAAAGCAGCATCTTTTCAATACAACTTTCTCGGGTTTCTCGGGGAAAAACCTGCCTGGTTCAATCTTCATCCTGACAAGTCCCAAACTATCCAAACACTTCAGCATTTACATCTTTTTCCTTGTGAACATAAACCCCTTCTGAGGTATTTATGGAAGCATCTTTGTTAGTATTCTCCTCTGTGTATTTCTTATTTATAAAGAGCTTTTTAAAAGCAGCTGCCGGCATGTTATTCCTCATGCAAAAAAAAAATATATTTTCATTAGGGATGCACGGTTCAGTAATTATGCACCACATATCTGGAACAAACTCCCAGAAAACTGCAGGTCAGCTCCAACTCTCACCTCTTTTAAATGAAGGGGCTGAAGACCATTTTGTTTGCCACTGCCTTTTACTGAAGCAAGGCTCTGATCAATATCTTGAACTGCGCTGTAACTTTTATTGTCTTGTCTTTTTAAAGCCTATTCTATTTTAGCATATTTTTCTATTTATACTTTTTTTGATGTCTTTTCACTCGTTTTTAATGTCTTTCAATGTCATTTTATGCCCCGTAAAAGCACTTTGAGTTGCCCTGTGTCTGAATTGTGAAAACTGATGCTTAAAATAACACAGTGACCAGTGGCCGATGTTTTCTGTTGTTGATTTGACCTTACGTTCCAGGGAAATGGTTTGAAAGTCATTCAGGCCTGTGTTACACTACCTTTGAAAGAGCACAAATTCGATCGTAGCATTGACGAAACAACCTGTACTCTGGCCTTGTTTCACATGAAAAAGAGTCTTCGGTAACTACTTCTAAAGGCTTTTGAGCCTGCTGTACAACTACCGACTCAATGAGAACAATTTTTCAGACAGCCTTGCAAATTGATGGCGGGGGATGTCATGAGACAATTACTCGTGAATGTGCCAGCGCGAAATACTGTAGGTGTGACACAATACCCACTGCCATCAGTGAATGTGATTTAATCTTGTTTACTGAGAGGCCGGTGGCAGTCAAAGTGGTGAGCATTGGAGATACTGATGGTCGGTGACTCCCTGACTTTTACTCCATTCTACCATTTTAAAATTAGGCATTCAAATTACATATATATTATCATTTGACTTTTGGCTACGCTAATAAATGTATAAACTGCGTAACTGTTTTTTAAAACAAATAAAAAACACAGCAAACCAAATTTGCTCTTAAATTACCAGAAATCTTTCACACCTCGGTGGCAATTATTCTTTCCCTGCTGGTGCTCCAAGAATTACATTTGCTTATGATATATTCGATCTTCCAAAATTATAATGAATGTAATTGAACCCCTTTAGCGAACATTAAATATCATGAAGAACACACACTGCGATTAAGGTTCGTATTTCACCACATTTCAGAGTTTATTGTACAATCAGGTCAAGTCACACAAAATGATCCATTGCACTGGATCATTAAAAACTGGCATCAACATGAAAACAATCACATTGCTAATATCACCCAGCGGAGGGGGGGGGGATATTAATAGGGATTATTACAAACACCTTTACAGGGAGAAAAGGTGGATCAGGTGTAGTGTTCGTTCGGCTCAGGAGACTCTTGAGCCTTTCAGTCTGTAAGAAGATGACACTGGTCTTTAAAAAGAAGTTTTTCAAGTCGCATCAAAATATGTACACATAAAAAATATTAAAAATTTTATTGAAAGACTAGTGCGGTTGGAGAGAGAGAGAGAAAGAGAGAAAGACACGCGTGAAAAGTCACAGATGATGTGGACAGTTTACTGTTGCACAAACTGCTGAGGGAGGTGACGATGAAATGTTATTTCAAAAAACAGTGTGTGTCCAGCACACACGAAACATATAAACTCACTCGCACACACACACGCTCCCTGAAGAGGAATGAGGATAAAGGACTTTGGAGACCCTGGCTGGCTGTATTGTTTGTAAAAGTTGAGCTCACGTTCTTGCACATGCACGCTCACAAACGTTTAGGACCATGGGTACGGCTTCAGAGACGGACGGAGAGTAGAAAACAAAGAGAAAAAGGAAAGTGACGGACAAGGCAGGAAGCTATTTTTTAATGCCTACCAGCCAAAGTGACTGCTGCACTCATAGTTCCCTTCCAACTACATTTTCAAACTGGACAAGATCTCCAACTGATGGTTTATTATCTGCCACAGTGGCTGGCGGTGTGGACAAACTAACCCGCCGCAACGAAAGTGTGACCAGCATCTGGCTGGTAGCTGGTGTTCGTTCCCAGCCCAGTGACCAGGTCAGATGGGGAGGAAGGACAGCGAGGAGGTGCTACGAGCACTTCCACACGCACACAGCCAGACTCCCTCCGAAGAACATGTAGAGCAGGTTCTTCACTTCGTGCGTGACCTCGAAGCCGAAGCCTTCGCCGATCACCACGTGCCACGAACTGCCGAATTTCTTGTCCATTGACTCCTTGATCATCTTCGCTGCACTCTGAGAAAGACAGCGATGACAAAAAAGGAGAATCTTTATATGTAGAGAATGAAGCCTCAGTGCGAACAAAAAGTCCTGACACAATACCGCTGTCGAGAATGTGATTTAATTTCCTTGCGAAAGCCATTAACTACAGGCACAGCGTGGCAGGAAAACAATTTCCGACCACACAACACGTTCACTCACCTCATTGTTGGTGGCAAACTTTTCACAGGCTGTAACACAAAGCTCCATGGTCTCAACCCTCATTTCCTCCGGCATGTCTGTGTGCTGGAGACAAACACACGTGTTAAATGTTAGACTCAAGATATTAAAAAACAAATCTAAATATAAGACGATCTTTAAAAACATGTCATGCAAACACAGCGCAGTAGCTTGGATGGACTCATCCAGGAATCAGATAATAAAACTGCTGCTTTTCTGACTCATGTTGGTGCTTGGAGACAGGACAATGGTGTATTCATACAAGTTGGTGTGTGTCACCATGGTGATGATGCACGTCCGAACAGCATAGGTGTGTGTGTCGCCCTCAAGACTCAGTCGGAGAAGTCATAACTGTCTTACATCCAAATGAGTCTTCTGACGGTAGAAGAAAACCTCCTCCACCCACAGCTGTGTTCCAACATTTCTGTAACTTTCCCAAATGGACAATCCGACATCCACACTCGCTTCACGCCATAACTGACCAGCTGTGCAGAGGTGGGAAAGGAGCCAGGGTTTGAACTTCTCTTGCCACCTCATTTTTTATTCTTGACACAACTATTTCTGTTGCTCTTCATATGAACAACCAAGAGCAACACGACGAATATCTTCCAGGGGAGATATCTGATGTTGTGTACAGTTAAAGCCATATTTAAACAACATCTCCTCTCTTCTAATTTTACTGTGCTTGCTAGGAAATTTTAAAAAACACCTTCAGTTCCCGATGTTGCTGCTCAACATGCCCGACAAACTAGTTGTGTCCCTCCTCATGTTTGTGTTTCTTGTGTCACATTCACTTGAGATAGCCTGTTTTTTTAACTTAAATTCACATTATCCCCCCACATATGATGTCATGGCTCCACATAACGTTAACATCTCAGAAGCGGAGATTCATTTTATTCCGCAGCCACATTAATGACGTTTTTGCCTGCTTTCTGCATGCGTTACAAGCATGAACACATATTTGCAGCACATTTAGATCAAGTAACAGATGTTTTGTGGCGATACTTTAATATGACAAACTTTTTGTTGCTCCTAGACTTCTCTGGCATCTCACAAACTTCATATTTGTTCAGTAAAATAAATAAAAAAATATGCCAAATCACAGCATTGCCGATTCTCACAGGACTAATATTATTACAGGACATTTAACTTTGGTAAAATATTGAAGGTAATTTGTGTCAGAATCTTTATTTAACAAATTACGGCCATGGCAGAATCGCACAGGATTGAGATCAAAGACCTCTGAATTATTACAAATACAAGAGGTCCAGAGGCAAGACTAGTCCCGTGCTAATAGGGCTTTGCACTTTCTATCATCGTGAGCAATGCCAGTGATTAGTCGTTATGCTGCGGCTGACCAACTCTGCAACAGTAGCTGGAAAACATGACAAATGTGGTTGCAGTTACATTAATACTGCAGTCACACATTTATGCAGTTTGCTGATCTTAGAGTATTCGATACCTAACGAAAGATTATCTCAATTTGAGCGAGAGATTTTTCTCCAACATTTTTTGTCTGTGTGTTGTTTATCATCAACTGTCTGTATAGTATGAACACATTTAAATACCCAAACTGGGCCTGGAGGATCAGTCGAGTGTGAAGGAGGGATGCACGATATACATCAGTTATCACGTTCATGACGTAGAGCTGCTGCACCTGTGTAGAGCTACGTAATGTAAACACGAGCCACACATGTCGTCACTGGACGTTGTTGTTCAAGTTCAGAAGAAGACAACACAATTGTAACTTGCAATAAATGTTATGCAAGTGTTCGAAGAGGAGGCAAAAAGTCTGAGTTTATCAGAATAAATATTATTAGAGCTATGAATTATTAACCATAAATCATCCATCTTTGCCTGCCACATCTTAGCCTTTTTACCCTCAGGGGTACATAACCTACAGGTAATGAACTTATTTTAAAAATACAAAAATTTGAAATTATCATTATTATCGGTTATCAGTATTGGCTGAAAAAATCCATATCGTGCATCACAGTGTAAAGTATGTGTTGTCTTCTTCTTGACACTTCTAAGGATCTTGCATCATCTAATGCATAAGGATGTCTTCAAAGTGCCTGAAGTTTTCCTGTCTTAATCACAACACATGGCTTCTGATATATAGTAGTTACATATTCTGTAAAACATCTGTAAAAAACACATACTCTAAAACTACAGATTAGTCACTATTGCATTTGCTAGTGAACTTGTATGTGCTTTAATGACCAAGTCAGCACACTACGTAGCAATTTGAACCAATGAGAAGTTGTCTTTCATTTCCAGAAGTCAATTACAGACACTGACATTTATGTTTGCAGGTACATTTCATGTACTTATGAAACAAATACATCATTACTATCAATACTAAAACCCAGCAGCCTAAAATGTGCAGCCTACACAGCACAAGACAACGATCAAAATGTGATCTGGATGTTGTCATTGCAGAATAAGCTGCTCCCAACAACAGTTAGGATGTTCTTGTCCTGTATCAAGAGGCACTGTCCCGTTTCTCTCCTACCCTGATGAGAGGGAAGCTGTGCAGTCTCTTGTAGTCGGCCTCCTCTTTCTTTCCCTCGCCAGTCCCAGCCATTCCGACTCCTGGAAAAAAGGCATTTCCCACATGTTAAAAATGAACCCACGTAGTAAGAAAGTCAACCAACAGCGTGGTAACATAAAGCATTTCACGAGGAGCACGGACAGACTTCACATCTCTGGCTGAACACTCTTGTAACATGACCCAGCTAGGTTCATTAGCTTAAAAAAACCACTTAGCCAATGCTAACTAGCTACAACAAGTATATCTTAGTGGTTTGCGCAAAAATAAGACGTTTCTCCTTCAGACAGCATCGACAGATATCGCATGTAACGGTCGCTTCGTTAACGTGACCAGGCTCCATCAGGTTAGCATCCGTTACCAGCGAACTAGGTTTTTACTAGCTAGCTAATTAGCTTAGCTTGCGTGATAGCAAACAGCTGATGCTACCGGTTGATGTTTCCCATCTCAAAAACGACTTCTTTAAATCAGCAGCCGTAGTAATGCGACTCACAGCGTGTTGTCGGTGGATCATAAATGCGGAGCGGCGGAGGTGAACACACAGACGTGAGTTACTTACGAGGCCTTTGTCCAGCGAAAACTTCTGCTGTTGGACTCCCAGTTCGGTTGTTAGGGAGACATTTTAAACAACTGATGTACGAGGGAAGCCCCGCCCACTACAGCCCAGCCTCATTCCTATTGGTTCAGAACTCTGTCAATCAAAAGAAAGACTCCATATATCCATCCAGCCCCACTCTTTTCATGTTAACAACAGATATATTTCAAATTTTTTTAAACATATATATACATTTTTTTCTGTAAATCTTTCTATTTCCAGTGCTTGTTTTGTCTTTTACTTCTTTCTCTCACTTTATATATTGTTATGCATCAAAAAAAGGCAAATTCCTCATGTCTGATTCTGATCATTATTGGCAAAAAAAAGTACTCTCATTATATAATATTGTGTTGCACTGTTAAAGCAATGGATCATTATGTCTGATGCATAAACAAAAAGTGTACATAAATGTTGCTGATTGAAGTGGAGCTAAATTTAATGGCTTGAATGAATGATGCAATTTTATTCTATAACAATGCAGTGTGTTTTATATAGAATAGAATAGATTCATGATCTTTTATTACTGTGTCATGTACAAATAGTGTGCCCTGCCTCACAAGGCACCATTATCAGTAAAAAGAGCAAACAAGAATAAAAATACAAGTACAATTAAAACTGCAAGCAGTGATGAGCGGGCCCTTGCCCCCTCACGTACGTTGGGCTGTGGCGCCGTCGGAGGCCGCGAGCCCAGATGTGTACTCCTTTGCCTGTGGAAATTTCCTACCTAAATGGGATACGTGTCACACAAAACACAACAGTGGAATATTCAGTGACTTCCTGTGTCCAGTGGGTGGCGCTATAGATATGACACAGTATTGATGCAGAGACGTATTCAGGGTGAGCTCCTCTACATGTGTGAGCAGTTTGATGCAGATGGGCAAGTGTATGTTGAAGTTATAAGGACTTCCTGCGTGATGGCGAAGGATCACAATTGACCGCACCGCCATGCCCATCAGGTGTAACACAGGCTGTTGAAGGTATGAGGCTGCTACTGAGTGAATGTGAAGTCTGTGGTGTTAAATCTGTAGGACGAGTTAGTTAAAGTATGAGGCATAGAAATTGGGTTCACACAGAATGGGAAAAGCCATAAGGGGGTCGTCGAAATTGAACGCACCACCGCCACGCCCCCCAGGAATAACTTAGGCAAAAGCTTTTGACAAACCATCATCTTCAAGGTACGAGGATGCTACTGAGTGAATATGAAGTCTGCGGTGTGAAATCTGTAGGACCAGTTAGTTAAGCTACGAGGCAGAAAAATGGGTTTTAAATGGGAAAAAAAGGTGACGTTCTGAACTTTGAACCAAAATGGCAGACTTCCCGTTGGACTGAGGGTATGCCTTCAAGAGGGCTTTTTGTGCGTCTGGTAATGATACATATGTATACCGAATTTTGTTCATGTATGCATGTAGGAGGCGGGGCTTCAAGTAAGAAATATTCCAGGGGGCGCTATAGAGCCATCTTTGTACTTAACACAGTATTGATGCATAGACGTAATCATGGCCAGCCCATCTACATGTGTGACCAATTTGGTGAAGATGGGAAATTGTATGTGGAAGTTATAAGGACTTCCTACACGATGGCGAAGGATCGAAATTGACCGCACCGCCACGCCCACCAAGCACAACGCAGGCTGTTGAAGGTCTAAGGATGCTACTGTACGGACATATTGGGTCCGTACAGAATGGGAAAAGCCATAAGGGGGGTCATCAAAATTAACCGCACCGCCACGCCCACCAGGGATATCGGAGGCGAAAGCTTTTGACAGGGTGTCATCATCAAGGTCTCAAGATGATACTTAGTGAGTGTGAAGTCTGTGGCGTGAAATCTGTCAGACTAGTTAAATAAAGTACGAGGCGTAGAAATGAAAAAAAATGAATGGGAAAAGCCATGAGGGGGTGTTAGGGGGCGCTACTGAGCTATCGTGCTGCGCATGAGGGCAGTTGTGGTATCGAATTAACGTACTCATGGGTAAGGAGCTACGGGCCAAATTTGGTGAGTCTGCGAACATCCTAAAGTCCCGAAATAGCATCGGAAAAATTAAAATTGCCGCACACCATTCAAGATGGCCGACTTCCTGTTGCAGCAAAAATTCCGACAAAAATCATTCCTGCCTAAATCCTTGAGCGCCATGACTCCTGCAAATTTCACGACAATCCAAGAAAGATGTCACAGGGACACAGCGACATTAGGTGGCGCTATGGAGTCCCCTGGCCACCCCCACCCCCAATCATGTTGAAGTCAGATGTGGGAGTGGAAGGAAGAAGGAGAATTATAAAT
This sequence comes from Pagrus pagrus, assembly GCF_965226575.1. NCBI lineage: Eukaryota > Metazoa > Chordata > Actinopteri > Spariformes > Sparidae > Pagrus > Pagrus pagrus. The sequence goes on from NC_140186.1 coordinate 5,777,194, forward strand.
AATCCTTACAGATACAATAGGTCCTCGCACGAGATTCGTGCTCGGGCCCTAATAAGAGCAAGCTGACAACACATCAAGCACCTTATATGAAAAATAAATAACGTTGCACATTGTGCATATAAAAAATAAATGTCAGATGTTGCACAATGCTTACATTAGGTGTTTTGTGTGTAAAATCTTAGTCTGTAAATGTAAAAGTATGATATTTTTTAATAAAATGTGCAAGAGTAGAAGTAAAACAGAATAAATTTGAAGTCAAGTTGAGTAAATGTACTTGGTTACAGTCCACCACTGTCTATCTGTCCATCTGTTCTAAAATTAAACCACTCTCTGTTGCTCTGCATGTGAGTAAAACCTCTTTTTCTACCCTTCCCCTCTCATCCCTCTTACTAAATCTGACCCACATTCAGCTGGAAACATCTGGGTGGAATCCCCAGGTGGAGTGTTTTGACCCAGAATTGTCAGTCAGCTTTACACGCAAAAATCACAGGCACACACCCAAAACCCCACTCAGTCCCACGTCCTCCCGGTGAGGGTTGTGTCCGTCTACCTGGGCTGCGTGCGTTTAGCCTCTGCTGTAATAACCCCGGTCTGAAGCATCTGGATTTTAATTTAAAACAACGACTCTCCTCGGTATTACAATTGATTATCTAACACTGGGAAGGCAGACGGATCGCATGATAATCTTCCTCTTCTTCTTCTGTCTCTTCTGTCCTTGTCTGTAACTCTCTTTATGCAACCACATGAAAGGATGCGACTAAATTTAAACCCTGTCCCTCACCTCTACTGCCTCCTCCTCTCAGGAGTGTGTGAGCTCAGAGAAACAGTCAGCCATTAACTGATTGCACAGTGGCAGATTATGTTATGAAATGTTTTGGCCCAATTTGGTTTGGTAACATTTGTACACGAGCCAAATAAATACAGTTTGACACAACAATCCAGATTCAAGCTCACTGTCTTCTTGTGTTAGCTGTCTCTCTCTACAATGTTTTGAGCCAACATACAGAAGACATAAAGAAATGATGAAGACATTTTGTCGTTATCTACACACCCCAATGGAAAGTCAGGTGAAGTTTCGTAGCCCACAAAACATTTCTGGAGCAGCAAAACAGCATTACAGTAATCTCCTCAGCCAGGGCTCGGCAAGCTTTATTGTCAAAAGAGTCATTTTTGTCCCCGTCCCTCGCCAAAGGAATCTGACTGGAGCCGCAAAACATATTTGTGTCTTATAATGAAGGTAACGCAGCCTAGAAAGTCTAAATTAGCCTATCAAGATTATTAATAGGTCTAAATGAGCATTCATTTATATTTTCACATCATGTGGCAACTCTGCAGTGGGCTTCTTATGCCTACAGTATAAGGTACTTAAACTTTGCATTTCCGTTTCAATGATGCCATGTTTTGGTGCATTTATGAAATAAAGGAACTAACCTACAATAAATAGAAATAGAGTAGTAAATACAGAACTATATATGCAGGCCGACTTAAGTCCTCCCTGTGTTTGTGAAAATGTACAAAATAAAAAAGTAGCCTCATTTGGTACTAAATAAAACATATAGCGGCAGCCTACATTTAAAAACAGTAAACATACAGCGCTCAACCCTCGGGCTTGAGCATAAAGCACAATGATATTGACTCAAGATCATTCAATTAATCACAACTTGATAGAACAGATACAACTCTGTGTGTAGGCTGCACATTTTTACTGTCGGAGAATGTAAGAAACACTGTAGCCTGAAACAGTGATGATGATAAATATACATAAATATACATTATTCATTTCCATGTAAAATGTCAAAGCCACAGGGAGCCACTGCAGAGGGGCTCCAGAGTCGCAGGTTGCAGGTGTAAATCATGTTTTTTAAATCAATTTGGGATCTGGAATTATGCTGGACAAGCTGTATGGAGCCATTGTTTACTAACATAAACGGCTACTTCAGTTGTTAGATGAGAAATGTTTTGTGGACCACATCCGACTTTCCATTAGGTTGGAGTTGAGTAGATAAGGACTGAATTTTCATCTTTGAGTGAAGTGTCCCTTTAAAATGTCTTCTTTATGTGAGAGGGACAGGAAAACATAGGGGGACGGACAGGTCCCTGGCCAGAACTGAACCATGGATGTTGCGGTTCTGTGATGCTTTATGGTGTGTGCAGTCTACTGGTGTCAAGGCAGCAGGTCACAAGTCATTATCAGTGGATGTTGGCGATATGAACCTTGAAAATCATTCCCGCGTGAAGGGCGTGACGCACCACAAATAAAAGTTGAGCTGGCCTCAACATTGAACTATGACAATGTGGCCATGCTCGGCCGTTTTGTACCTTGTTGCCTTAGAAATAATCTGAAGTAGTACATTGACAATCCATAATTCATACAAGCTTTTTCCAAAGCTTTCAACTGTATCACACAGGCTTCTTACACTTCTTCATCATCTTCATCATGAACCTCGAGTTGGAATTTCTTTGTCAAACTATTTCCAAGGTCAAAAATAAACCTCAATGCTTATCAGATGAATACATTTGTGTATCATGCCTCGTGAATGAATCACTGTTTTCGTTTTCCTTTCTCTTTGTCCTGTTTTGAGGATATTTTGACAAGTGTATTATTTCTATGTGACATGAAGGACACCGCTAAAAGCTACGAAAAGAAAAGACTGTTTGAAACAGACTGAATAACAAAAGGGGAGCGAGAGGTGAGCGAGAACTCATACAGACAAAGAAGAGAATCGTAAAATGGCATTGAATATACATACATGTTTCACTGCATCGCCATGGGGACACATTTTTAACGCCTTAGTTTAGATGTGAGCGGACTGTCTTCCCCATCTCTCTCGATTGCCTATACAAGCCTGTGGACGTTTTGTTTAAGTTGTTTAATGCGGATTTTCTGCGACAGTCCACTGGATGTGACTTGATGAATACTCTCCAGCGCCTCGTCTCAGTGCCTCTACCTGCGCCGCTAACAGAGAGCAACAGTAGCTAATGTTGGTTTAAAAATGGAGTCCGCTAACACAAAATAACGACCCAGCTTCAACACGTGAATCGTAATCAGAGCGCATAGTAAGAAAAAGAAAAATGGGTGTTTATGTTCATTTATAGATTAGAACAAGAGAACTGACTATATTTGATTACAACAACTTGTATATGTGGGTGTCTGCAGCCATCTCGGATCAAGTGTGAAACATCTTGAAATACATTGAAAGAGAGCGAGCATATAATACCCAGGTGAGAGACTTGCAAAGAGAAGTGCCAGAGGGCTGGAAGCTAAGCAGAAATAACGAACGTCGAAACAAAGCGGAAGGCCGGAGAAAAGGAGATGGAGGTGTTTCTGACAGACGGCGCGGTGAAAAGTTCCCAACTGCTGAGGAGAGGTTGAAAAAAAACAGAAGAGGAGAAAAGTGGCGGTATGAAGACCTTGAGGAGAGTATTCATCAGGACGGGGGAAAATATTTTAAAAAACATTTTTGTGGTAAATAGAGGATGAGGCAGAGTCTTGAGCGAGCATTGCTGCTGCACACGTGGGAAGAAATTCAAGGAAGAATGTTTGGATAATGGAAGACGGGGTTTCAGGGTGAAGCAGCTCAAGGTGAAGGAGTGATCAACAGTGAAATTACAGAATAAATATGAGGGGACGTGTAAGAACTGCTCGACTGGAGAGCTCGCAGAGAAGAAGCGGTGCCGTGCACGGAGAATAAAAAAACGCTGGTAATCTGTTTGTGTAGTCAAGAGGAAGGCTGACACACACTGCCAGCATCTGTTCTGCAGGGGATGAAAAGAGTTGAGAGATATTATGAAAGGGATCAAGATTCGATGTAGAAATTAATATTTGAGTCGGTGTATTTGTGTACTTGTGTATGTGCGTGAGAGAGATGGTAGGCGGCAGCGGGGGCGAGGGTGGTGGTGGGTCACGTAAGGATTTCCATAAATTCTGCCTGCCTCAGAGAGAGGTAATTAATGTGTATCTATAATTCAACAGCAGAGGAAGCAGCTTGTTGGGGAGGGGAGTGGTGGACCCCATGTGACTCTGCTAACAAGCTGTGACAGAGATCAACGGGGAGATGGAGCCGAGAATCGGCGAAGAAAAATGTTTCCTCACTGGATGACTCACTGACTGTAGGGCTGACTGATTACCTCATTGACTTGATGTGTTTGATGACTCACTTACTCATTCACTCATTGATTGACTGAATTTATAACTGATCAATGGGCTACACAGAGTTGGTGAAATATGGCCACAAGATATTCAAAATAAATTTAACATCCTCAGTAACCCCCCAGCCAGTCGAATATTGCCCAATATCCAAGATACTGGCCAAGATGCTGCTGAAATATTGTCCAAATTGGTGATAATGCTAATTTTTGCTAATGATGCTAGACCCATACTGTATATTTACAACAAAAACTTAACATTTCCAGGTTCAAAATAGGGCTCTATAGACTGAAAAATATACGTACAACAAGCTGGTTGGCATGCTAACTTCATAAGTATCTCTGGAGAGCTGCATGGATGACGTATTTTTGTAGGCTTACCGAAAAGGTAGCACCCCCCCCGGTCCCTCGACAAAAAGCCTATAAGAAATTTGTACTGGATTTTGCATTAATGCCGAAAATAAGCTCTGTGGCAAACACAAGTTTACGATACTTCCACGTTTTGTTCAGAAAGATAATCTTCACAGATGAACACCAATTTAACATGTTCAAATGTAAAGTAAATCTCTAGACGTAAAAAGGTAATGCTTGGCTATAAACAGGCTACATTGCGGTCGCATGGTTTAAACGTCACCACCACTAAGCATCTTACTACACAATGACTAAATATGTTTTCTATACAGTGGTCAATCTACAAGTTGTAAAGTTAGAGTTAGAATAGTCTGTAACTGAAGTCGGCCTGTAAAGACGGACTAGTGAGGAGATGAGTCTCCGTGTTCGGCAGGCTGAGGGTAGCAGACTCCAAAAGACTGAACAGACTGATCCGCAAGGCCGGTGATGTTGTGGGAGTGGAGCATGACTCGATGACGGTGGTGTCAGAGAGGAGGATGCTGTCCAAGTTACATGTCATCTTGGACAATGGCTCCCATCCACACCATGACGTGGTGGTCAGCCACAGGAGTACATTCAGTACTAGACTCATCCCACCACGATGCACCACAGAGCGCCACAGGAAATCATTCCTGCCTGTGAACATCAAATTGTTCAACTACCTCGCTCTGAGTGTCAGACACTCTGAGTCAATAGGAGGACTCTGGACGCTTTGTTTCTCTCTAATGTGCAATAATTAAGACAAACAATGTGCAATAACCCATATATTTTCAACTGTAGCATTATTTATTACAAATTATATATAGATATATTCTAGTGGAATGTACATTTCTTGTATTTTGTTTTTTTTATTATTATTATTTTGCTGTATATTTCTGGACTTTGAATGGGAGCAGCTGTGATGCAAGCAATTTCCCCTCGGGGATTAATAAAGTATTTCTAATTCTGATTCTGATTCTGATTCTGATGATGATGTTTAATGTCCCTGAAAACTCCTGTAGTCTCACTTTGCCACTTGTTAGCAACCGCCGTTTTCACGTACGCGCTTTATAACTCACCTGTGGGACTTTTTAATGATGTTTTTTATGTCTTCGAACAAAAACGTGTAAGTATCTTAAGCCTGTGGTAACCACACACCTTCTTTCAGGCATTTAAATGAAAAACCAATTAAAAAAGAAACCTTGACTTTGAGACGAGGACTCATCGCTACAGCACTCTATAGCTTCAAAACTCAAAACTTATTTCTTCACATTCTGTTGATAATTTTAGGTAATTTTTGGATGTTTCAAGTTAAAATTCTTACATATTGCACCTTAGCTTTCATTTTAGCACAATGAGTGCAGAAATCTATTAATTTTATGAGTAATTAGTACAGAAATGGAGTTAATTCCACTGGTTTTAGTGTTGCTTTTTAGCAGCAGTTGTCATGATAGTCATGGTGGTGGGATTTCTACAAGTAGGTTTTAACTTGGACTTTTCTAACTTTTCTTCAGAACTAGGCAGAGATTTTATGCTCAAAAGAAAAGTCAGGAAAATCAAGCTCAAGTGAGACAAATAATATTATGAAATGTTAGCAGTGGGAGGTTACACATCGGATCACAGTTCAGCTGAGACAATTGCCAAGAAACGGTTGTGTGGGCAGATCAGTAGTCACGAATCATCGTGGTCTTAGTTAAAACTCTGAGTCATCTATTTTGTCTACATCAAGGATCAGACTTTCTGTGATGTCTCCTCTGAAAACTCACCTCTCTCCATCTCCATATTAACTCACACGCACACGTGTCAAAGGGTAAAATTCATCCCCACGTCTGAAAGATGAAGCTAATCTGACAACGGCTAAATGAGATTAGGCTACATACAGTACCTGTGTGTGTGTGTGTGTGTGTGTGTGTGTGTGTGTGTGTGTGTGTGTGTGTGTGGGAGTGTGTGTGTTTGGGTGGGAGCTCAGCTTGTGTGACAGATCTCTTTACACCTGTCAGCTCATCTGGATTACACCTCAACTAAGCAATAGCTGGGATACTGTAAGCCGCCATGACCCTAACACACACACACACACACACACACACACACACACACACACACACACAATCTTTCATCACCTTTTGGTCCCCACAAATCTGTCAGACCCCACATGGTGAGTCAGCTTCTGGTTTTATAGAAGAAAAAAAACAAGAATCCAGAATCCAGGAATGTTGTCATCACCATTTTATTTTTATTATTTGTATCCACCTATTTCACAATATCATAGAAGATCCATGAAGAAGCAACTAAGGACAAGCGCAACACTGTCACAGCCTTCAACAACCAAAAGCAAGAGAGAGAGAGAGAAAGTGATAGAGAGAGTAAGACAGAGAGTAAAACAGAGAGGCAGAGAAGAAAGAGACGACGAAGCAGAGAACATAAAAAAAAGACATTTCACTATTATCCCGGGCGTGAGAGCCCACGCAGGCACTTTACAACTGGGTGTCAAATCATTTGTGGGGCTGATGTCTTGAGGTAATAAGTGAACAGAAGCACTGACTGTATTTCACTTGACTGCACAGTGTTGACTGGATTACTGGCTCAGTGTAGTTGGTCAAAGTGGGAATCAAACCCTCACCCCTGACAGTGGGTGGTCTGCACGAATCAGGAGATTACATTTTTTTTTTCTGGTTATGTGTAACATGATTATCACACAGTCGCCTGAGTGAACACCAAAAGAACCAAGCTGATCTGATGACATCACAGTTCAGGGTATTATATTTTGGTCACTATATGGCGGCTAACCAATAAATGCTATGCTGGCTTGTGGTTAAAACAGTTGCTGATTGTTGTCCTTAATTTAAGCATCCTTTACTTTGACCTTCATCAGGCGGGGAGACACTTTTGTAATTAATTTTAATACGTTTGACACATTTTGTTCATTACTTTGGCGCTATAGATGTCTTCTGTATGTCTTCTGAGATAGCGTCTGCTGCTCCTCGAGTAAAAAATGGAGCTACTTTGAGTTTTTTTCCCGCAGCTTTGCATCTTATTTCTGCTGTTAGATCACATTCATGTCACATGGGAGTTCCCTCAATGTCTATTAAACGCAATATGCATTACCAGCTAAGTGATAACCACGACTGGAGATATAGGATCATTTAAAAGGTCCAATATAACCAACTCTGCTGCCAAAATGTTCCTGAAAATCACAGTAACATGGGCGGCTCGCATCAGAAAAAATCTATGATTCAACTGACTTAACTTGTAACTGACTTCATTGCTATTTTTTGATCATGGCCACATTTCTTTAACCACCTTCTTACCAACTCTGAATGCAACATTACACTCAACAACCTTCAAAGTACTGACCAAAGATATCTCTCCTTTCATGTGAACCGAGCATTACATCTTATTTTTGGCAGCTTTGGCCACCTACATTGTGCATGGGGAATAGAAGGCATCGAACTTGGAGGCAAATTAATGCTGCAATGTAAATGCATCCCAAGTTTTATCCCAAGTTTTATCTATTTATTAATATCAACTTGTTCTGTCTGAGTCAGATATTAAGTACAAAATGGCCACCATAGAGTCAGTCCACTTCATACATCTCCGTCCCTGTCAGGATTTCTGTGAGGACCTTAATTACCAACGAGACATCTGTGTGCTTCAGAGTGTAGGGGCAGTTTGGGGACACCAACACTGTAATTTACACATTTTGACATTGTTTTTTTCTTTAGTGACAAGAAATGTGACTTTGCTCATGCAAATACACTTACATTCCATCTGGTTTACATTCAAGGATACAACACAAGTTTACCAAACTCAGGTTTTGTCACAGTTTCAGTGTCTGAACGGTGCTTCGATAGACATCAAGTGTTTTGTTTCAGAGGTCAATTGAGAGCACCCCTTTTTAAGTTGCAAACGAAAATGCTGCAACTTAAGTTTGTAGGATTTTAAGAGGCGTGAGAGGCTACAACAGGGGGGCGGGGGAGCAGACTGGCACAAAGCAACATTAGCAGAGATACAATACACAATATACATTTATAAGACCACTGTTTTACCAAATCATGGTATGTAGAAAACTTAAAAGTACACAGACATTACTCAACAGGATAATTTACAGTTTGAACTGAGCAGAACTCATTTTGTTTCTCATCGAGCGCTGAAACCAAAATAACCATGATAGCATCTCAGAATTCAGTTTTAGCATTAAGCACAACCAACCGGACACAAGATGAGAAAGGACAGAACTTTGTGTCACTTTGTTGTAAAATTAAGAAACCATAACGATATGGCATCATTTAAGGTTCGTTCCATGACTGTATTCAAACCCATTGAACCCATCCTCCTGAATAACCACGTATGATCAACTGGTCCAACAGATTCTTACCTAAACCAGAACCAATGATACATCTATTATGGAACGCTTCCATAAGAGTCCAGTTCAGGCCATGGGTTGATCCACCCATGCAGTTTTTACTAAGGTGATTCTGTGACTAAACTCACTGCATCTCACTGCAGAAGTAAACACATGAGCGTGGACACCAGCACTAAAAACGAAACAGATACACCGCTCATAATGGCTTTATAGCTCCATTACACATTTCAGTCCACCGGCAAGCTTCCCATCCCCAACAAATATACTGTGAACCCCAATGTGATACATCATTAAACATCTGCTAAATCGTCTCCTAAATCAAAGACATCCACCCTTTGTTGACCTCTCCCAGTCACCCTTCACTGTCTGGGGCTGGAAGGGTTGGATCGCTGTGCAGCATGACACGGATCCAGGGACTCCTTGGTGGCACCGCCATAGACATCCACGTCGTGGTCGGTCCAGGGGGCGATGTTTCCCAGCGCTGAGGAGCTGCACTCGGCCAGGGCGGCCACCTCTGCCGGCTTCAGCACCCGATCCCACAGGTTGAACTGGGAGAGCTCCCCGACCAGAGCCTGGGAAGCGTCGAAGTGCCCGCCCAATGTATCCTTGGGTAGAAGACAAAACAAATGGCTGTATATCAGAATGATAGCATGGAGAGCCAAGAGACCAAGCTTTGGGATTATGTTCAACAGTCATACATCAGGTCTTTTCCAACCCAATGACTTTTTCAAGAATTTAGGGATCTTTCCCCAAGAAGTCCCTGCTCTCCGATTGGCCCTAGAACTACTGGGGCAAAGCTTTAAGCCCTGACCATTGACACCTGACTGACACGTACTCTCAAATGTGAAAGAAATGTCTTTGTTTGTTGATGTTTAAACAAACCTCTCCAAAAATAGTGAGATAAAGATCACAAAGAACAAGGTATGACTATGTTTCATTGTCCTTTGTGAAACAGGTCTCAAACGTTTGTAGGTTTTACACTGTTATCAGTATATTCAACTAATCTTCCTGGTTCCTCAGATGCAATGAAAATATAAAGGAAATATCTTTCAGTTTAGTTCCTAGAGGTATTTATTCCCTGGAACTCGCCAGTAATACATTGATGATGACAGCCATATTTGGACGGGGAATGTTCCTCGGTAATATGAGAATGAAAATGCAGCAGAAGCTTTATTCATACACAGAAATATTGTGTTTTGATGATAAGATTAAAAGCTGCTTATCCTACTTCGGAGAAACCCTTGTGAGGGGGATGTCCTGGGATTTTCCCCATAAAATCTGGTCACCACAGCAACACAACGGCAATCCATCATTCATCAACATGGATTAATAAAGTGCTCACTCTCCCTCTAAAAAGTATCCATTAAATCAAGTCTTGTTGCATCATTGCAGAGTCTTGCAGAAGTGGACTCTCAGTTCTCTGCTTTTCATCCTTAATGAAAGGACGACGGGCTGCAGAACGAGCTTTGGGTTGTTCTTTTGACACCAGGGAGGAGGATAATGTCAGATTTCATAATGGTTACGTAATGTGGGAGTCTCACTAATGAAGGAGAGGCGGCCCAGTATGCGGACAAACACAATTAGGTTTCTGACTGTGCATGCGTGGAAAGCTAATGGTGCCTGCTTAAAATAGCACTCCCTATCTCACTATATCGATCCGTCTATGTATCAAACATCCACCAATGAATTCATTCATCCATTCATCCATTTATCCATTTATCTGTCAAGCATCCCTCCATCCGTCATGTATCCACAAAATCCATGCATCCATCCAAACTGTCTAACCATCAGGGTTGATCAGGTATAGTCCCAAAAAAGGACCTTGCCACTTCCCAGCAGTGTTGTGGACACCAGTTTTTTAGTAGCAAGAAGCAAATATCCATAAAAAGCCATATCTTTGAAAACACACTGGCATTAGATTGGTATTCGATATTTGATATGCAAAGTTCAGGCATAGGAATCGGCATCATGATGGAAAAAATGGTATCAGAACATCTCAACCATCCATCCACCAATCAGTCCATCCATTCAGACATGCATCTATCTATATGTCCATCATCCATCTATCTATCCAATCATCCATCCATCCATCCATCAGTTTGATCAACCATCCATCAACTGATCATTCTATCCATGAATGCGTCCATCAATCTTACCATCCTCGATGCATCCCTCCATCGGACCACGTGCCTATTATCCACCTACCTATCCATCCAATGGTAATGCATCCATCCATCCATCCATCCATCCATCCATCTGTCCAACTATCCATTGATCCATTTTTCTATCCAAACATCCATCAGTTTGGTTTATTTATTCATCCATCCATCTTTATATCTCACCTGCTCCTGCCCCAGTATGAGGACACCTCCTGGTTTGATGGGATGCCAGGCAGCCAGCCCCTCTCCCCTCCCCTTCATCTTTCCCCCCTGGTAGGCCTTCCACACACCGTCCCTCAGGGTCCAGCTGACACAGATGTGCTGCCACTCGTCCTGTGGTAGGGTCAGAGGCAGCTGCGCCACCTACAGGCCAGAGAACACAGTGGCTGTCGTTACACCTTTTTCTTTACAAAGTGAGTGATTGATTTCAGGCCCGCTGAGCTGTGACACATCAAGCTTGGTTTCTGCTTGGATATGGGACACGTGTGGGCAGTAATCATTGCAGAATGCGGACACACTGGTGGTTTATGTCAGCAGAACTACACTCTGTGGACACACTCAACCTTACTTCCACTACAGTTACAACCCCCCACTCCTCTCTGCCATGGGAACTATAAGTGTAAGCACTATAAAAGGTAAGCGTTTATCCACTATATAAAAAATCCGACTGTAAAGAGCTTCTCTGCGCCGTCTCCCTTCAATAACATATGTTTGCTGTAAGCCACAGCGCTACAAATGTGAAAACATATGGGGGCTTCTCTTGTGCCAAGTGCTACTTAATGGTTTTATATCACATGAAAAACATTGAATCCTAGATCCAAAGTAATTAAGTCATGTCAACAGATATTTTCCTTTTTACAGATTTTTATTAAATGTATTTCTTTGTGTGATTATAAATATTTTATGTGTTGTTCAAGGGCAACATCTGTTTTTTAGCCATTTTCTGAAGCAAAGGGACTAAATGTTTTATACCCATGATTAAATCGATGGTAAGGCTTCATGGAGGATCGACACATGCACACTAGGGATAGACCGATTATCAGGGCCAATATTCAACATTTTTCCAATTACTGGTATTGGTGAATTTTCTGCCAGATTTCAGGTAAAATAATTTTAAAATGTGCGACGTTGGCTCTAATGCAATATCCTCTCACACAATGTCCCACCCACAACAATATCTGACTGGTAACACGTCACGATTAAAAGCCTATAACACTAAATTTATCCAAAAATTGTAGCGGAGAGGAAGTATAAAGTAGCAGTACCTTAAAATTGCTCTTAAGAACAGTATTTGAGTAAATTGTACTTCATTTCATCACTGGTCGTTCTAAATTTTGACACAAAGGTTTTAATTTTTACTGCAAATGAAAATCGGTTATTAGTGTCATTGATTTATTCTTACATTTTCTTCCTTTATTTGGTTTCACATCTTGACATTTTTTTCACATCTTTCATTTTTTTAACACTGAAGAAATACAAAGCAGGCAGAACATGGGGTGCCTTGAATTTCAGAAAATTAATAAAATATAGAAAAGTTATGTTTATTCAAGAGTTGAATAAACATTTTCAAACAAAAGAAGGGCATTTTGGGGAAATATATATTATATTCCTTGAATTTGTTTTCCTGGAGCCTAGTAAATACCAGTTCTGTATAGATGGGGCATCTGGCTGGAGCCATTCCCTTGTAATTGCTTTTCGAGCAGCAAAACTTAAAATTCCAGATAAGTGTTTTGTTTTAATATTTGGAGACGCTGAACGTAAAAGACCAAAGAGGAGTTCATCCCACTTGCAATTTATGTCCTTGATTTCTAATAATCAGTATCGGTATCAACCCTGAAAAAGCAATAACGGTCGACCCCTAATGTGCACCTTAGGCTATTATCCAGAGAAGAGACCCTGACCATAATTTAAACTCTAATCCACAGCATATTGACTGAAACAACAACTGGATGCTGTGACATTTTCAATTAAACTGTTTGTTTCATTTCACCACAAGCAAAAGTTGTTTTGTCATTTTGATCAACGAGCCATCAACAGCTAGCTTGTGCTGTTATGTGAAACGGCATATTAGTCTAATGATTTCCTTAGCAGGCTATTTCAGTTGATAAATGACAGAAGACCTACAGGGTACAAAAATATTCATTCATTTTACCACTAAAAGGCCATTAGTTGACACAATATAAATGAAAATTACATGAAAATTGACATAACTTGCACTTACATACAAATGTAACTACACTACACCAACTTCACCTTTAAACCACTTGATTCAGAGCCCCCCGGTCTGAGAAATGAATACCTTGTCATTGATGAGCAGCTCCACAGGGTTGTGGACGCCCTGTAGCAGCACCAGCTCGTTAGGCTGCCCCGGGACTGAGTAGGAGAAGGGGGTCCCGATGCCTCCCTCTTTGGCCTTGAGCCATACGCAGGCGGTGAAGGCGTACATCTCTGTTATCTCTTTTCTCACCAGGCCGTACATGTAGTTGGTTCGCATGGGGAAGGAGAGCACAAAGCCATCGGGGAACGACGGCTCTGTCAGCGCTTTGGAGACACAGAGGATAAAGGAGACGAAGAGAAGCAGTCAGAGAGAGAGAGTTATAAGGCAGACAGAGCGAGAAAAAGGACAACGCTTTAATGGCGACTTTATTTAAAGACGCTCTCTTCTCACTTGTCCCTGTCAATTTGTGCAGACACACACATGTGCACAGTGCCTGGCAAGAGCTGAAGCGTTAAAGTTAATGATCAGGCTCTCTAACTGGAGGCCACACTGCAGCTCTTAGGGGAGAGAAGATGTAGAGACAGTCTGAGAGGTTGGGAGAATGACAGGGCTAAAAAGAGAATAGAGAAGTGCTTTTTCTTTCCTTTCTAACCTTCCTCTTTGCAACCTCGTGAACTCTTAGTCAGTCCTCCAGGCTTCCACTCATCCAGTTATCAAACATCTCTCCCTCTATCCACTCTCGGCATCACTTCTGGAGGAGAGCCAGGCTCACAGTTACCTTGAATCATTGCGGTGGAGGAACTTGCACCAGCATACAGCCGATGTGAAATTCCCAATTATAAAATGATTAAAAAATGATTACAAAGATTTACAGGTTTCAAGTAAAAGCGGCAAATGATTGAAGGCAATATCTTTTTCATTTCACTCTTTTTCTGCCGCATTATTTTTCCTCTGAGCTCTCAGCCCTCAGCCCTCTTTGACATTTCACTACCTCCAACACTCATTAATCATCTTTTTTTAATCTACTGCTTATTCTCCACTGCTGTGATGACCCAGTTCACCCACAGCGCTCATTAAAGTTTCATTTTAGCCTTCTCTTGCGTTGCCCTCATGCACGTCAGCGTACTAATGCAGTTGTTTGCCTCCCTGTGTGTGCCAGTTCATCCATACATCCCTTCTTTTCTTTCATTCAGCCACCACCTCATGTCTTTACTCTCCTCCTCTTCCTCCTCTTTTACCCCCCGGACACTCACTGTGTTCCAGCTCAGTGACGCGGTGGCTGACGGTGTCGATGCCCTGGTTTATCTTCTCGTGGTGGCCCTGCGTCTCCTTACGCATGGCCTGACGCTCCTTCTCCAACATCTTTATCTTCCTCTCCAGCTCGCCCTCCAGGTCCTCCACCCTCCAGGTGCCCTTTCCGCGACCAGGGGTGGCCTTTGATGGGGGCTTGGGGGCGGGGGAAGCTGGGGAGGCAGGGCGGCGACCCCCTGGGGCAGCCGCTGCAGGTGGGGAGGAAGCGCTGCCGGCGGGCGGAGCGGGAGCCTTGCCGGCGTTACCAGTCGGGCTGCTGCTGCCACTGTTGCTGCCACTGCTGCCACCTGTACCCACAGGTGTGTCGGTGAGGTTTAAGGCAGCAGGGCCGATCTCTGCCTGCAACAGAGGGAGAGAGAAACAAGGTAAAGTAGGTGTAAGTGAATCAAAGCAACACTTTGTAGCTTTTGGGAGAAAGATAGGTGATTGTTGAGTCTCATTAAATCAAACACTAATGCTTTGGGTTGGTGGATCTGGTTCGACTGACCCAAAGTGGCAGTATTTGATGACCTGGGAAGGAAACTCAAGTATCATCGTTTTCCAAAAAGCTGCATACTGTTGGCTGGAATAATCCCAAAGAAAGATGAACAAAGACACAAGAAAAGAACTGCTGTGGAGGGAAGAAAACAGCTCAAGGGAGAAGGAAGCAGCAAGAGTTTTAACAATGTTAGACAGCGTCCCAACTTTTTTGGGACTCAGGATTCTGGTATGTTTTGTTTTTTTTAGCAACGCTTGTGGAATCATCTAACAAACACAGTGTTGTTCAGACAGTCAGTCGGTTGGTTCACAACTTTGGTCCAGACAAAATGAATGAAATATTCATGAATGAATAAATTAAAGTAGCAAACTGACCTTAAAGGAAAACACAACTTCATACTGTTTTACTGCATTTTAATTTTCTAGCTTCAAACTGTGTTCTAGACCTTATTTTTCTAGCTCATTTATTCAGTTATGGAAAAATACATGGCACCCTTTAAAGGTAGGAAAGGTGAGGGTTAGGGTTAATAGTCCCCTTTTGTACTGATAAATACCAGCTACATTTTTTTCATCATCCATTCATTATTCCCTGAGAAAATTAATGAAAATAACAAAAAAAAACTCCCTATCTCGCAATGTTAAAGAAAGTGAGAGAAGATTCCTGGACCCACACCAAAAGTTAATGAGCTCCATTCTGGGTCGAAACCCATCCTCCATCAAAGTTTCGTGGAAATCCGTTCAGTAGTTTTTGTGTAGTCCTGGTGACAAACCAACCAACCAACCAAAACACACAAACGAACACGAGCGGAGGTAATTAATAGTTTATAAGAAGACCACCTCAGTCGTGACCTTGCCAGGAGGCCGCAAATGTACAATAATTTCTCTCCATTTTTTACTGTATTCAAATTATTTTGACTTCCACGGAGCTGGTTCTGCATTTAAATCTTTCAAATCATTATAAGCTCTGAGATTCCCTCGTAATTTCTCACTAATAAGGGTCTAAAGATCAAAAGCTAGGCTTCTTAACTCAACACGTGCGATGGACTTGAGCGTGCGGACCTCTCAAGATTAAATGAGGAGCAGCAGTCCGCTCCAGCACACGGACATCTTGTGTTCTGCCTTCCAACGTGCTCATCCACAGTCAGTCATTTCACATTTCATTAAGTATAGTCTGTTTGAGAGATTGTGAGAGACTTCTGATGGAGAGAGCTGGTGGACCTTGTACTGTATGCTGAAGGCAGAACATAAAAATTAGTTTTGATTTAATGAGAGAAAAATGCAAGAAAAACATTTGTCAGTGCTGCTTATTTAGGAATCGTCTGGATCTTCGTCCCTGGCTGGTTGCGCCCTGAGGACTTCAAGTAATTCTAACACTAAAAAGCTACAAGAAGAGCACACACTTGTCTTCCTTGTCGTGGCATAAATAGTAGCACTACTTTACTATTCATGTTAGTCACAGTGTTGGTTTTTCGACTGACAAAGGAAACTGCAGGGAAGTGATAGAGAGGTGTTGTACTGATGACAGTAGTAGCCCGGCAGTGTCGGTATTAGTATTCATGGCAGAAGTTGAAAAAATAAAGGTGTTGGTGAAGCAGCAGTAAAAAGAGAGATGCTGCTGTTAACGTGGATGAGACGGCTGCGAGGGCGATATATAATATCAGGAGAGTTGCTGAGGCAGGACTGGATGTGGACGTCCTGGATATAAATTCACTCTGAGGGAGACAACCTTGTAACTGACTGTGCTTAGAGAGGGCTGGCAGTGATGCAGTGTGTGTGTGCATGTGTGTGTGTGTGTGTGTGTTTATAACCCCGCCTGTGTCTCAATCTCAGCACACACACACACACACACACAAGCCCCACCACCACTACCACCACCACCCTCTTTCCTGTCCAGCCAGCTTCATCTTTTATTTATGTCCCTATCCTGCTGTCGGATGCGGAGGTACAGGGTGGAGGCGGCTGACACAATGTGTGTGCGTGCGTGTGTGTGTTGGGTGGGTGGTGTTTGTGTGTGTGTGTGTGTGTGTGTGTGCGTGTGTGGAGGGATGTGAGGGCCAGCGGGGTGGTAAGATTTCCCATGGGTCCATGTGGAGCGTGTGTGCAAGACATGAGCAGCGCCCGTGTCACGAGTCGCTTGTCAGAGGAGAGTTGAGGGGGGAGATAAAAGAGGGAGAGGAGGATAAAAAGGGGGAGGGAGGAAGATGAGGGCACCTAAGACGATGCAGAAGTCACTGCACAGGCCTTTAAACCAGCTCACTGACACTGTTTCTGCACACAAACAGGGTGGAGGTCGTTAGTGGCACTGCTCTAATCTGATTTTTTTCATTTTGGTAAATTAATTCTGAGAGGATCTTTAACCTTTGAGGTCTTAACTTCACACTGGACCTCATAGTTGGACAACTGGACCAGAATCAGGCTGAATTGAGCTACTTGAGAGCAGTGGCTCACCTGGCTGATTCGTGTACCAGGTGCCAGTCCAGATACCCTGCTGTCAGACAAAACTCACACAGGAGGCTAAACAGCAAGAACAACAGGTTTTGCCAAACTTTGTCTAGCCCGTGCTCAGCAGCTATCTTTCCATTTACCTCGAGTTTCTCAATGCGGTCCTTCAGGTCCATGATGGCCCGGGCCAGCTCCTCCACGGCCCGCGCCGTCTGCAGCTGCGCCGCGGCGGAGGAGCTCACGTCGTCCCCGGCCATGACCCGACGGTTGCCGCTCCACACGCCGATGCTCCGCTCCGGGACGTTCCTCTCGTCCTCCAGGCCGCTCTCACACTCGCTCAGCTTCCCGGTCAGCTCCCGGATGGTCCTGTGGTCCATGAGGATCTGGTCGTTCTGCTGCAGGACCATCTGCCGGAGCTCCTCCGCGGTGGTCCGGAGGTCTTCATCCGCGGCTCCGTACAGCGGGTCGTCCGCCTGCTGCTGCTGCTGCTGCTGCTGCTGCTCCCGCCGCTGCCTCAGGTCTTTGGTCTTGCATTCCCCGACCGGGACCGGCGTGCAGATCAGCCGGCTGAAGCTGAACTGTTTCGCGGACCCTCCGCCCGTCTCCCCCCCGAGGTTGAGCTCGTTCAGAGTGGGAACCTCCAGGCCGATGCCACCGAGCCCGTTCCCTCCGCCGTAGGACTCGGAGCCGTGCAGGGCGCCCAGCGGCCCGGCATGAGCCACCGAACCGGGCTCCAGCGGCTCGAGCAGCGCCTCCGATGTCAGGGTGCCGTTGTCGCTGAGAGGCGCGGCGCGTTTCCGGGGGTAAACACTGGCGATGATGCAGATGACCGCGCCGAGGAAGGCCAGGGTGCCCGCTCCCACGAGAACCACCACGAACTTCATTGTGACTGTGGGGGTCGATGCGAGAGATTAGAGAGGAAGGCTGACATGCACACAGCTGGAGCAGCAAGAGGAAGAAGAAGAAACAGAAGAAGAAGAAGAAGAAGAAGAAGAAGAAGAAGAAGAAGAAGAAGAAGAGGACTGCTTCACCAGAACACAATCACGACCTACTTAGACTCGTCACATGAACCTCCGTGTGCTGTAGATATAAATGTGGCACTTACGTTGAGAAGATGTCTGCAGTGTTGCTCTCGCCGCCCTGTGTGTGTGTGATATTGATGGCACCGCGCTGTCTGGACCAGAGATGCTCCCTCTCCCGTCTCCGTGTTGCTAAGCTGCTCTCTCCTCCGCGCGTTACCATGGGGACCGTGGGGAGAGGAGGAGCGAGGATGTGGGCATGCGTCAGTCAGAGCAGAGGTGAGGTGAAGCTCCAGCAGCAGCAGCAGCAGCAGCAGCACAACAAACAAGGCGGCGATGGATCGATGTGTGTGTGTGTGCGTGCGTGTGTGTGTGTGTGTGTGTGTGTGTGTGTGTGTGTGTGTGGATAGTAGGAACGCGAGAAGAAAGAGGAGGGAGTGAAGAGGAAGCAGCATACAGAGGGACTGTTTAAGTGTGAGTGGTTTCACATGATTTTCTAATAAGAATAAAGACATTCTTGCACTGATC
This sequence comes from Pagrus pagrus, assembly GCF_965226575.1. Lineage (NCBI taxonomy): Eukaryota > Metazoa > Chordata > Actinopteri > Spariformes > Sparidae > Pagrus > Pagrus pagrus. The sequence continues at coordinate 5,796,226 of NC_140186.1, forward strand.
AGACACTTTCCATTTCTTTATTTTAATTTTTATTTCAACCTTTATTTTACCAGGAAGTCTTATTAGGATCATCTATTTGACAAGGGTGGAGCCGAGGTAGCAGCTATGCAACATCGCAACTATTAAAATGCAACATATACAACATCAAGTCTCTTTCACGACTTCATGAATGATGCTACTAATTCATCAACCGTTATAAGAGTGTCTAGTTTAAGATCTCTTTGCAGGTTATTTCACGACCAAGGTGCATCGTATGAAGTCCTAAGTGCTGTATCGTAGACATTTCATCCAAGGGGCTTCTTCGATTTCTAACTAACTGGAGGGAGTTACAGGTTTTTAAACCCTGTGTGGGAGGGGAGGGAAACCAGAGCAGCAACACATAGACTACAAGTAGCAAGAAACAAACAAACATCTTGACGTTTTTTCCAAGCTAGAAACAAAAGTAGCCGACCTATAAGCATCACAAATAAAATCAAACAACCATTCTGTTTTTCTGTAAGCGTCCGTGTCCCAAGACATTTCTGGATGTTGAACACACATTTCATCAACAGAAGAAAATGTGATTCATTCTCAACTTCTCCTAATTCACACAACTTGTTGTCCTCCTGGATATTTGTAAATCCGCCAACTTCAAGAGCCAGAGGAGCGATTCCTGTTCTCAGCTGTGCAACCAAAGACCTTTGACTCCTCGATAAGTTTGCTGTAACAGTGCCAGATGAATGCTTGATTTGAATTTTGGTGTGAACAAAATATAATTTAGCCACTTTTCTACTTTCTACTAACTTTCCTCCGATTATGCTCATGTTACAGAAGAAATTGCTACAGATATCTTAACTGAGCTTCCTCAGACATGGCATGAATTGTGCAATTCACCCCACAGAAAAACCTTCTTATTGACCCTGTTATCCGACATCAAGCAAACGATTCCACAATCTGAACATTTCACATTTTCGGCTTATTGAACCAGGAATCCAGCCCATAACACCCTGAACACCCAAACAGGGGGGCAAACTTATGAATATCTAAGAATAATCGCGCAGCCCTGTGCTGTATAGGGTCTGGTAAATATCAGAGTGAAATATCCAAGATCTTTAAAAAAGCAACAACTTGGAGGAGTGGAGCTGGTAACTCTGGAGAGATAAGACAGAGTAGCATTCAGAGATATGTTGGAGTCTACCCAGTATCGCTTTATAGATAAAATATGTGCCAGTGCGGTTGTCTGTCTGAGAGTGGTCAATGATGTCCAACCCACCAAATCATAAAGAATGCAGTGGCAAGTGAGGCACTGGAGGAGAAGATGGAGGAGGCTGCATGCATATAACTTCTTCTTCTGGGTTCAAGCCCTATAAACGTCTGGAATCTGACAAATTGTTCCTATTTCACTGCTTCCTGATTGTTTAGCTCAAGAAACAAAGGATGGTGACAATCTGGGGCAACATCTGAGGCCATATTGCAAGTGTTAAGACCGGCGCCTGGAGGGAAACTTGGCGCAACATGAAAACAAGACTCCTCTCCTACCAGCTCCCAAGAGCCACCAGCAACAAAAGATTTTGCAGCCATTTTTTAAAAGCTTTATTTCAAAACACAGAACCTGAGATGCTGGCAGTCTGGCTGGAGTGGAGAGAGGAGAGCCCAAGGGAACTGGGGGGAGCCGGCCTCACGACTGCTGCCTCGGAGGCTGGAATCAATCAGCTCCCTCGACAAACCTTACACTCACACTGAGGCATCATCAATTAATCAAACACACCTGCAACCAATCACACACTCAGGTAACACAACAGAGAGATCACAGAGGAAATTAAAGCACATACATTTATAAAGATGTTTCTACGACCTCTGTAGTCGTCAGATTTCATTTACACCTTTCCTATCATGTGTAACACGATCACACAGTCATGTTAGCAAAAGTTGGTTGAATGCTAACGTTAGCTGCTGTGTTAGCAAATATATTATTTTACGTTGAAATACTAATTTTCACTTGCTGGTGTCGAAAATATAATTTGTCAGATTCCTAACGTTTATAGGACTTGCAGCCTGAGACGACATTTGAGCTTCCCACCCTGAGGAAAATGGCCGCCGTGTGAGCATGGCATATACGTACGTACAATGTTGTGCTTGGTTAATATTAGCTGTCATGGAAACATCGGTGAAAAAATGTAGAAATAAATCGAAAATTAAGAAACTGAACTCTGTATCACAGTGCACACCCTCACCCTTACATGCACAAATCACATGATGAAACAGGACACCCTCGCCAGACTCACAATAATAAGTGACGATAACAAAAAAATAGAGGTCAGTTTAAAGTGAGACGCAGAAGAAAGGAAGATAAAGCAGTAGGAGAAGAAGGAACACACTGAAAGCTGGGACCTTAGACACTGAAGTTTTTGACTGAGTGGGAGGAAGAAGATGTTTTCCCTAAGAGACAGCGCTAACAAAAAACCCCTCCGCCAACAGAAATGTTCCGACCTTGACACCGTGGTCCTCTGTGGCTTTGTTCAACAAACATTCTCACTCAAAAGCTTCTTTTCAGCGGATGGATAAACCACATTTAAAGGGTTTGCTCTTGAAATTAGTCCAAATTGAATAGAGCAGTGTTTCTCAAACGTCTCACATTGTGTACTAACTCAAAAAAATATTCGACTCACCAAGTGCGATCATTACAACTGACGTTAAAACACAGCGTACCAGTGTTTCCGAGTGGTGTTATTGATGGAAGACAACTGGATTGTTTCAGTTTTCCTCTGAGTCACAAATAACAACGACACAGGACAAAATGTGAAAGTCATTTAGTCGATAATAGAAATGGATCGACAGTTAACCCCTTCTTTTCCCGGGTGACTGCGTGCCGGGTGGCAGAAAAAAAATGTTTAGTGATAGCAAAGTTTATAGGGATCCAACGTGAACGCAGATGGTGTCTTTACATTGTGCAACCAATAATCAACATTTACTTCTGAACCAGCGACCTTCCGATTACTAAACGACCCGTTTACATATTTGTTGGATTCCTCCGGATGCCATTAAAGCGAGCTCGTGTGCCACCAGTACACAGTTTGAGAATGGTGGACATAGAGGCCCGGCTGATTCAGTGTTTTTTTGTCCGATTGCCAATAAATTACTTTCAAAATTTAATACTTTGGCTCTGATGTATTATTCTGTCCCTGTCTGTAGTCTCAGCTCTGTGTTATCAATCAATCTGATTGGCTACACGTCACAAGTAACAGCCTGTCAACACTGAATAATCTGAATCAGCAAAGTTTCAAGTAAAATTGTATTTAAGGACAGTAAATTGCAGTAAGTTATTCGGTCTCCTTGATTACTAAATCAATATCATATAGGCCCTGAAAAATAAAACATATTGGTCGACCCTACATCTCACTGCATTGCATTTTGTCCACTGGTGCGACTGCAGACTGCAGAAATCTTTGTCTCTCCATCTTCTCTCCTCACTTGACTCCTGCACTCGTGTAGAAGTCTACAGGGAAGCCGTCACTCTTTGATTCTGAAGGACTGATTTTTAGAGAGCTGAGTTTTTTGCCTTTTCCTCATGTAAACTAACCTCAGGAGGAAAGATTTGGTATTTTTAATCTGTCGTCTTCTTCCTCAGATCTCAATTTATTTCTCCTCCTGCAAAGTGTGATCTGCAACGACTGCGCCCGGCCATGAAAGAGTCAAACAGATTGCCCCCCCCATAAAACCATAAAACCTTTTGTGTTCACACTCTGGTTTTTGTATGGATTCAACAAACCAGATATAATGTATGTTAATTAGTGAGCGTTAGAGGTGCTTGTGGGCAGATTTTGTTACAGAGCCAGGCTATCTCCCTTATGTTTTTTCCAGCCTTTATGTAATGCTAAGCTAATCAGTCTCCGGTGGTAGCATCATATTTAAAAGCGAGAAAGCAATTAAGAGAAAATGTATCTTTATGCCATTGCAACGACTGAAGAAATCCAGAAAAGTGATGGCTTTCATCCTCAAATCAAACTCTAATATAACATGAAAATGAAGCTTAAACATCCACCACAGTCAGAGGCTCAAACACCAGTACAGTCTGGCTTTCCCTGCAGAGACCAGTAGCCTAGATTGTGGATTAATCTCCAGAGGTGGCTGATGTTGCGTGCACATACACACACACTCACACACACACAGATGTGGGCCACTCATATCTAACCACGAGGACTATTTTAGTTCCATCTGGCTTCATAAGCCCGGTGTTATCCTGCCAGTGAGGGAACAGACGAGAGACAGAAGAAGAGACGAGGTATCTACGAATCACCTCTCTGTGTCAGTCTGTCTCTTTTCTTTTTTTTTTTTACATCCATTACAGCTGTGTGAACAGAAGAACGAAATAAAACACCGCCTGTGGAAGAGATGGAAGGTGTTTGAACTAGATGTATGTCTTCATCACAGCGTCAAAAAACCCTCAGAGACGAACACCCAGGCATGATGACCTCAATATCACCCCAGCCTGAAAACACACAGAGGCTCTGCTCTGTTACTGTGAAGGCACCACAGTGGCTCAACAGCGCCTCTGTGTGGGGGATTTGGGAACCACAGCACTACCTTTCCTTTCCTCTCCTCTCCTCTCTCCTCTTACTTTCATTTCCTCTCCTCCTTTTCTTTGTTTTCCTTTAACAACAAGTAAAAATATCACGTTCAACTAGTACTTGGGTAAAAGTCTAAAAGTACCTGATATTAAATGTACTTAAGTCTCAAAAGTACAAGTAAAAGGACATTTTACATATATACATATTTACATGATTACCTGCCTAGCTGATTATCAGATGCAATATTCTGCAATTTTGTGATCATCGGGATTAGTGGGTTTTTTTTTTTATCATTTTCTGAAAATTATCAAATAAATATAGTAAAAAGTCAAATATTTGCATCCAACATGTAGAGGAGAGAAGTACAAATACCTCAAATAGGCAAATAGTATAACTACTTTATAAGTCAATAATATGTCAGTGTTGTGTTTTTCTCCTCTGCCAAAAAGTGGCCAAAAACTCAACAATTGCAGTTTCAATGTGGATTAAAATGATTTAACTCAGAGGTTATTTTAAATTCAAAGCCGCCCTGAGATGGAAAAATGTACCCTTGACTTTCTTTTATTCACTCAGCTTATGTTCCTGCCTGTTTTCGGTCATCTTTGGACAGATAAGATGTGTAAAACCAGGGCAGGTCTCTTCTTTTCTCTTCTCTGCAGTCCTGCTGAACTGTGTGAGATTCTGTCTGGGCGAATTTGTTTCTGACAAGTGAGCGACTGAAAAGTTTTATCGGGCATTAAAATTTCAAACGCTACAAGAATATGACCTTGCTTGAAGCTGAATTGATTTGTTCATCTTTAAAGTTGTAAAAAGTTTCACAAATTGATAAGCTGCACGTGAGGGTAACATGAGGCGATGCTGGTTGCGAAACAGAACTGGTCTGTGGCTGATAAGCTTTTCTGTTGCAGATCTTAAAAGATTTAAGGATTTTTGAACGCCTTGAAACAATGAGTTGTTTAAACGAGTGTTGAAAGATTAACAAAGCCAGAATCCACCGAACCACTGGCCAGATCAAAAACTGTTAGAAAAGTTTGAAGGCTGCAGGCTTTGAAGTAGCTCCGACGCGGCCAGGGTCGAGGTTAATAATGTTCTCACTCTCATCCTTCTGTTAAATTTTCAGCAGATTAGACACTTCGCAGCAGGATTTAAGCCACAGAATGTAGCTTTGTAGAGAGCGGTTTGTCGAGTCTCATCCCCAGATGCTTGGGTTGAGACTCAAAAATCAACTCTGTCTCCAGGAAGTTGCATTTTATTGCTTTAAATGCACATGTTATCAGACGACAGTATTTAGTGTCCATGTAAACAGTTAGATTCTCTAATCAGAATGATTTCAGTGGCATTAAAGAGATATTGTCCATGTAACGACTGATCACGGAGGCAACAAAATATGAAACGAATCAAAAACAAAACAAAAACAGAGCAAGCTGCTTTTTAAATAGCTTTTAATTAAAAGCCTTGTACAAGAAACACACAGAAAGCAACAACAGTAACAGGTAACATGACACTGAATACATAATCTGTACAATAAGGGTTTGCAAAACATGCTTCAGAAGTTCAGATACATTACAATGTCATCATTATCCTCCGCCTCCTCGTCATTACCATCAATACAATGTACATAAGTTATATAAGCATTAAACCGGACAAAACTGCAGTCTTGACACATTAAAAATCGGTCAGTTTGCCTTCTGATCAAACCCATATTGAACTATTAAAAAATGGCATTCAAATAAACAGCATCACATTAACATTATTATGCATATTTCAAAAAAAAGGTAATAAAGTACAGTACAAAGGGAAAAAAGGCTTAAAAAGCACAAATTCATTGAGCATCTTTATCCATACATTTCATCAAGGATCCTTCCTTTTTTTCCAATTAGTGCCACATAAAATCTAGCACTTAAAATTACATCACATATAAATGGTAAAACAATTCAAAAGGGGAAAAAAATAATAAAATCAAGAGCCCTATTTGGTTGAAAGATAGGCCACTAAGTTGAGTTGTGCTACCCGATATGAGAAAAGTAAAAACAGAAGAAAAACATTGCTATCAACTGTTGGAAACATCGCCTAGCAGCCTAATACCTTACACATCTACCAACTGCAAGAGTCACTTCTATCCACCACTTAAAGATATTAAAGATATAGTAGATGAAAACATCTATTCCAAATCACGATATATCCATTTGGAGAAGAAAATAATCCTTCATCTGTTTCTGGGAAAATACAAAGGACTCAGTCTGTTTTTCACTTTGTCCGATGAGGATTAAAGTTAAGTTCTGTCCTCAATCTGAATTTGAGCTAGAGACCATTTAATTTCTTCATATAATGGATGTGTCATTTTGGAATAAATCCTTCCACATGTAACCTATGAGAGTATTGAAACAGCATCGACAACAACGAGAACCATCCAGTACGTGACGGGAGAGGAGGCGACATCTTCCTCGTCTGCGTTAACGAAGACATTGAGAACGCTGCGTTTGCGGCGCTGGAAAATGAGACATCAGAAACCTATCAAGGTAAATACAGTTTGTGATTTTGTAATCTTTATCTTTACCACCAAAGCCCCCGCAGGTACTTAACTTTTCTTCCTTTTTTTTTTTAGCATGTAGGAGGCTGAGAAAGACGAGGTAAACGTCGCCTGGAGTGCAGCTGGGGTCGTACGGAGCAGCTATAAGGCAACACATGCGGAAGATTTTTATTTAAATATTGTAACACACAGGTACACCAGAGTAAGAGCCAAGGTCTGGGAAGGGCTACAAAGAGCGGGCAGCACCAGAAAAAGGTTTAAAGTTTGAGTATAAAGGGCCAGGTTTTCTTCTGAAGTACCTCAGTTGCACTTGAAGGTCAAAACCATTGAACACTTTCAAGCTTGCAGGAGTTTATAGCTGGAAGCAACCTGCAGTGAATGAGCTGGGCAGAGGTTCGCAGACAACAGTCTGTCAAAGATCACACCTTATGAGATCAAGACGTTCGCTCTCTAACCGCCAGATTACCTGACATGCTTCCTGACTGTGACATGACGCCAATAAAAGACAGCACACCTGATGTTTTGGGAGAAAACAACCGTGCCTCCATGTGCTCGAGAGCACTGTGTAACCAAAAGGAAGGAACCACGTCAAATGTCAGAGTCTAAAGCCAGAACATGGAGCTTTGCACCTTAACAGAAAAGGATGCAGTCAAAACCAAGTTGTCTGGTTCGGGGACACTTTTGCCACTTTCAACCTTCCTACAAAGTGCTAGTTGAAGTGTAACCGATTCACTTGAATTTCAGAAACAAAAACACATTTTTTTTCACATCCCATGCTTTCCTGTTAGAAAACAGCAGGTACTAAGTTGTACGTTTTGGCCTCACAGCGTGGGCGGAAACAAATACCATCAGCTGGAACGCTAAAAGAAAAAGCAACTGATCAATCGTCACCTGATAAAGTGGCTGCAGAAGCACAGAGTAGATGAATTCATCAGCCACGGACAAAAGATAATTTGTCTCAAGGTGATTTCTCACTTGGGAAACCTGCGGCAACAGAGGATGTTTTTCATGTTTGGGCCTGGTACGTCAACACACCCCTAGATCTGATTCCTCGAAGTTCCTCTCCATGTGCTCGAGAGCACTGTGTAACCAAAAGGAAGGAACCACGTCAAATGTCAGAGTCTAAAGCCAGAACATGGAGCTTTGCACCTTAACAGAAAAGGATGCAGTCAAAACCAAGTTGTCTGGTTCGGGGACACTTTTGCCACTTTCAACCTTCCTACAAAGTGCTAGTTGAAGTGTAACCGATTCACTTGAATTTCAGAAACAAAAACACATTTTTGTTTCACGTTACGCCACACACGGCAAGTAGCAATCCTGCAACACGACGAAAAACAAAGAAATGCGATGCGGTTTTCTTGCTGCAAGCAGCATTGCTACAGACGGTGGCTGAGCTTCCAAAGGCGATGCGTTTTTTATGCGTTCAGATATCAAGTTAGCATGCCGTTAGCTGCTGTCGACCACTACAAAAAAAAAACAACCTGTCGTACAGTTGCGACTGAAACTACAGAAAATATCTGGTACAGAGAAAAGCTGAAGCTGTGTCCACATAGTTCAGAAAATAACGCCTTTAATGGAAAGTTCTGGAGAGAATCCAGAGATACCAAAATCTAGTGAATTAATTGACGGAAAAAAGGTCAATCCTTGTCCGCATTCCTGGCTGGGTTCGATTTCTCTAGCCCTGTGGGTAGCAGGAGGTTGAACCATGCTACATGAACCACTTCTATTAAAACATGAGACCATACTAGTAAAGCGCTGTTAGCTTAAACACTGACCAGAAACATCCAAAGGAACAAAGCAAGGTGTAGGGCTGTTTGCTCTACCTGTCAAAGCTCAAGGTAAACAGGCAAACTTACCAGCCTGCATGGATTTTTTACAAGTCAAAACCGCCTGGAAACATGTTTCACAGACTTCAAACAGCTGCCAAGTCGCTCAAAGATTCAACAACCTGCTATTTTTAGCTGCATTTGGTTGGTGGCTTCAGCCTGAAGTGTGTTCAACTCATGGACCTTCTATACCTTGACAAGTTGAGAAGTTATATGGCGCCAATCTGGCATTAAGAAAAAAGTTCAGAACTAACTTCAGGCCAGTTTAGAGTCTTGGTGGACGTCACAGAGTTATGAAGAAGGTGGCGGGTTCGTGAGAAAACAAGCAGGGAAAGATGGCAAGGACAGCAATAACTTAAAAACTACAGTTTCTGTATATTGTTTTGCAGCTTTTAAGGTTGTGCGTGCATATAAATACTTACTCATACTGTATGTACTGTATATGCATGTGCGTTCAAGAGAGCAAGAGGAAAAGGCCTTGAAAAATGGATGAACTACATAAAATAGGTCATTTTTTTAATGCAGTCAAGTGCATTGCATTTACCTCGCTGTATTGATGCAATATATGAGAGTCCAACTGTGTTACGTGCAAAAACACATCACCTCATTTGTCATTAACAAGCTGGACTTCCAATGAGACAAGGGGGGGCAGGAAATTGGCATAACACCTGAAGGCCGTCAATAACGACCTTCACAGCAGAGCCTGAATGTAAAAACTATTTTTTTCTTTCACATACAACTAGTGTGCTTGATAAACACTCACACCACACACCAGATGGGTGAGTGATGGGTGAGTGTTTCACTTTTTGGACATTTTTTATGACACCAAACAAGCTAAAGTCAGCCTGTCTGAATGCAAGCGAAAGAAAACAAATAGCATTTCCATCCAAATCTGCTTCAAAGAGCCAGTGCTGTGCAAGTGGACAAAATATGGCAATTTAAGTGACAAGGAGGGCGTATTAGCTGCCCCTTTTTCAAATTTATACTTTAAAAAAAAAAAATGCTCTTTTCTTTACTATTCAATGGCTGGGCGGTGTTAAGTTACATCACATTTCATTAATTGCTACACAAATATGGACACACCTTTAAGGAAAAAGGTAGGAGGGGGCTGACGTGGCAACACTGGCATGACATTTTTTCCTATTATCAATGGCAATCGACTTCATAACATCTGATCTCCTATGGCTTGGCTGGAGAGGGGTCATCAGATGGGGTGCTGGGGGGAGGGGAAGAGGCGTCTTCGGGGCTGGCGGAGGGTGAGGCAGGGCAGGAGGCAGGGGAGGGGAACTCTTTTATGGTGACGGTGACGAGGTTGGTGGTGACATCAGTGACCACCACATCTTTGCAGCTCGGCGCCATTTCAGGGTGCCAGTCAGGGTCTCCCTCTGCAGGCACCCTTTTGGCTTCGGTGGGGGCAGTGCTCTGATCCCCAGGGGTGACAGAAGAAGGGGTGGCAGGCGGCTGGCGTTTTGCCCTGCGTTGGCGAAGACTTTTCCTGCCTCCGTCTGGGGCCACAGAACGGTCCAGGGAACCTTCCTCCCCCTCGTCTTCTAAGGAAGAAGAGGGTGAGGAGGGGAGGAAGGGAGATGCTGACGCCGCGGGGTCTGCATCTGAGGAGGGGGCAGGAGCAGGTGACTTAGCGCTCTGGCTCTTCTGTGTCTCTGTATGAGGTTTAGTGGACTTTGGAGCCTCGCTGGAGGGTGAGGCTCCTGTGGAGGGCTGCGACTGAGCAGCTGAGGCGTTGGTGGAAGATTTTCCTTCAGAGCCGCTGGAGCTGGAAGGAGAAGGAGGTGACTGGTACTGGGAGGAAGAGGAGTGGGTGTCCCTGGCCCCTGTGCCGGAGCATGACCCTGGGTGGGAGTGAAAGGCCAGAGGGCCTCCACATTGCAGCCCAAATGGCTTCCCGTACATCGGAAACCCGAGCATCTTCAGAGGGGGCTGGAAAGGTCTATAAGGTGCCTCTCCCTTCTTCCCGATGATGCGATTACGGGAAGGAATGTTTTGGCGTCCTGCTGTAACATTCCTGCTGCCCGCAGCTGTGCCACCCCGGCCTGGCTTATCAATGACCTTCAGGTTGAGGATGATCCGGCCTCTCTTGACCTCCCGGGGTTTGACCCTACGGTTGAGGATGCGGACGGTCTCAGAGAAGGGGGATACGTGGACTCGGGAAGGGAAGCCACCAGGGTTGGAGAAGGTGTTTGCCATGGGGTCTGAGCGGGGCAGAGGGCGCCTGGACATCCGGTGGCAACGGTGAATGTCTTTCTTCAGCTTGTGGGTGGCTGCAAGGGAATTGAGTTTAGGGGTGGGTGCCACAGTTGAGGAGGACGAAGATGCTAAATGATGAGGTGAGGCGGAGGAGGAAGGAGTTGCTCGGCTGGAAGTGGACGAGGAGGAGCCCAATGCAGTCTGGCGGGCGTTTGAGGCTCGGTTGCTGGGCCTTCCTTTCTGAGTGCGAGCCTGAGGGAGATGATACAGAATTAAGAAACTATCTTTGCAGTGAGAGCTTTGTTTTAAAAAAAAAAAAAAAAAAAAATTCTTCACCACAATTCGTACTGACAATTTGAAAATGTATGTTGCAGAATATCCATTATGTTTCAACTTGTGCTCACAGCTAATATCCAATCTAAAGGGTGCATCAAGGCAACAGGTACTAGCCAGTCACAGCACAGTAGGGCAGGACTAGGAAAGTGTAACAAGCTGATAGTCTGACTATTATCAACCAGGTGCAATTAGACACTGCCTCCATTGTCACCAGCTTTGGCTATAACATGTTCCTCTTCAATCTTTTCTAACCGTTTTATATAAAGGACATAGCTCTATGTTTAGGCTGTTACTGTGCAACATTTCTCAGTGACGTGTTGTTTGGGCTGGCTTTCGCAAACTTTTCTGTCGGCTTTGTGTTGTTATGTTATTGAAGAACATAAAAGAAAGATCTTGTGTATGTCGTGCTTGTAAGAATAGGACTGTGTAAGATTTCATGTTAACGAGCTTAAAAAAATCTGCTTCAAGTAGATTGACCTTATTCTTACTTTAAAAAGAGAAATCACTATGATTTCCTGTCACATGCTGCTGCATGAGCATTGGTAGGGAACTGATTGACAAATCATGGCTACAATTACCAATATGCTATAATTTCTAATTTAAAAAAAGGTTTTTGGTATACTTTTTAAGCCCGTTTTTAAAAAAATATGCTCATTGGAAGGAGTCTTTTTCTGCTGCTGATGTGTTGAAGTATCCACAAAATACCATTTGAACCATTAAGTTTCCAAAATTGTACCTTCATGACAAAGTTTTTGGGTTTTGGCCCCCGTTTCTTCGGCCCATGCAATTCTCTGTCCCGTTCCCTATGAAAAGGAAATGACAGTTACGAGAATACAGATCACAAATGTAAAGACAGTCTAAAAAGAGAACACCATGATAAAAGCAAACATAACGACTCGAAAGAGAAGATGGTGATGAAAGCTGTGGGTGTGTGAAAGTAGAGCAGTCGAGCACAGAGAACGTTTGAAGTCTTGTTTGAAAGCAGCCAGTTTCTGTCTTCACGCGTCCTCGTTAGTTTCTATTTGATGCATTTTCAGCTTTTGTCTGCTTTATGGTGTCCATTTTAGTTTACTGTAAACATCTACTCTATGAGCAGCACAAGGCTTTTAAGTGGCTTGGCAGCAGACATAAAGGACTCAATCAGGAAGAGAAGAGAAGAGGAGGAGGAATGAAACTACCCTAACAGATGAGGCAAAAGCAGAAGCACTCACCAGTAAGACACATGGGAGTTAAAAGAAAGTAAGGACATGCAGTAATGTGTAAAATGAAGACAACGAACTGAAATTAACACACTTTAAACATTTGAAGTTACAGGCCAAAATCCTGTGCAAGCACACACTGTGGCCCATCATTCCACATGGGCTTTAACTCACTTCTGCTCAAAGCCAAGTATCAGCCTGTCATCCAGAATATTCTCCTCTGGCTCCCAAGTGCTGTGCCTACATTAAGATGAAGCAACATTAAATTCACACATCAAAAGAAAATTAAGGACATTAAAAATTGTGTAAAAACACAGACAAATCCCTCAGTTTAAAAAAAAAAAAAAAATTCAATTAAAGTGAAGGTTAAGAGAAGCACTTACTTCATTGCCCATCCTTTCCATTTAACCAGGTATTCAAGTCGTCCCTGCAAGAAAAAGCCAGATGGTGGATTGACAAAAACAGCTTGCATATGAAAACACATACGAGACATTTAAAAAAATATTTCAATCTGGAACTACGTTGCTGATTGTTTGCCGAGTTTTATGTTAATCTACATTTGAGTGTTACTGGGATTTTGTTTTACTACAGAGTCCAATCCTGTATGCAACTCAAAAGACAACATTTTATTAGTTTAACCATGTTTCAGCCCTGCAGGACTCCATGCCAGGCTCGACAGCAGTCTGGAAAATGTCATATCTTAACTTGATTTGTTTCAGGGAAGAAACTGCACTTCTTGTTGGTGATTTGATTGCGGGCACATCACTGTTCTTATCTTAACGTGAGCTCATCCTGGTGCTCAAAGTTAAACTGACATGAAATCTCAATAACATAAAATATATTTGACATTGGGCATTGTACATTTGTAGTTTTTTAGCAGATGGATAATAACATTACATAATACTGCGAACATAAGTTTTTGAAAAAGATCAGTCACTCAACATCTGCGTGATGAACTAAGCTTAAACCTGAATATGATATTCCTGCTTTAATGCAAATACTTGGATCACAATTATGAAGCTCTGGCAGGCAAATTCAGAAGTAACTGGAGGCCTGCTGGGCCTGCTGGTAAACTATGTATACCAGCCACTTAAGATGGTACCCCACCATGATTTATGGGGTCTTTTCCAAGCCTTACTAGACTGATAAAACACTGAGAAAGTATCAGAAGCCCTTCATCAGCTGTGACTGATAGACTCCTTCTTTCTCATCTCAATAGACGATGACTAATGTTTTGATAACCATCTTTCACAAGCTATAGAAGAAAGCAGTAGTCTCCAACAGCCTTTAATGTGGCTGCTACACACACCTCTTCCACAGGCTGTAAAATGAAGACTGTGGCTGTATAGCTTTAGCTACCATTAGCTGGCAGAAAAGTAAGGCCCCTCCATTTCATAGCACAGCCCTCATCTCTTCGCCTGGGCTGCCTTGCTCCGCAGCTAGCCCCTTCTTTGTGTCGCTGTTTTTTATTACCCTGCTAATGCCTGAATATACGAGCCATGACTGATAGCCTCGCTAGTTAGCTTCTAGCTAGCCCTGACTAGCAAAGTAAAAAAAGGCAGCCGCCAGCCGCGAGGCCTCCATAGCATAGCATAGGGCGCAAGAAGGCAGCCCCGGAGCCTATGGACCGAAGCAGTGCCGAGCCGTGCTGACCGCGGCCAAACATCTGCGGGAAGTCAAAACACGCGGGACGGCTGTAAGCTCACCTTACGAACACGGCGTTTCAGTATGGCTTCCGCGGCGAAAACACGATCTCCCACCGCCGAGAGCTCCATCTTTCATGCCCGAACTAAGCTACCTGTCTGTGTTTTCCTCTCTCCGGACGTCAGGCACTGCTGTCTGCTCGAGCCGACCACAGCCAAACTGTGTGAGAGAGAGAGAGGCAGACACACACATGCGGACACACACACACACGCACACACACACCACCACTACAACAACAGCAGCAGCAGCAGCGGCGGCGGCGCGGACAGCCCGCTATCTGTCACGTGGCCGGGGTCAGCCCCCTCAGTCGTCCTGGCAACGATGAAGACACTCACGAGGATGCGAATAAACCGCGCGCTTCTTCGAGCTCATCATCCCTGTTCGGTGACAGGCGGCGCCATGTTGACTCCTCCCTGAAACACGGGACAACTTCCCCAGTTCACAGTGATAGAGGTGCTAATGCTATTGTTGTTATCCATGGTAGCACACAGGTAGCAGCAGCGAGCAAAAACAACTTTTATTTCCACCATAGACATGTCTATATACCTGTATCATTTTTGCAGAACATGGTGTAATGTTTAGATACTAACTTTTTATTGTGCATGCTACTACTGTCACTCCCCCCGTGTTTCCTGTCTGTATACTTTAAACAAGGAGGCCAACACTAACCAAATAAATGGTTAAGTACACATCACTGTATAACACTTTTATTCCAGCTTGGTGTGTTAGATATTTCAACATGTGACAGTTTAACAGGGAAATTAGTGGGTTTTTTTGTTTTGTTTTTTTAATATTCATTTACAATTCTTCCAGTTCAATTCAGTTTGCTCAAGGTTACGACAAGCAAAGATAACCAACAGCTGCATCGTCCATTTCCCTGCTTCTTTTCCCTTATTTAGTTCATAAACAACACTTTAGCTGTCCACTATTGTTGACTGTAGATGCTTCCGCCATCCACTGCTGTCCGTGGCCTCTTAACGAGCCGACAGCATGGTGACGTTAGCTGCCGTGTCTCAGACTTAGCTAGCTCAGCGAAGAGGGAAAGAGAGGAAGAGAAAAAGAAAGAGACGGTCCATCTCCGAGCCGTCACGGCAGTAGAGCTGATAGGCTTCACTCTAGTCTACGTGTGTACTCCCACTGGCTCCACCGCGTTTGCGTATCTTCTCCGTTGCAGCTCCGGCAGACCCTTTCCGTAGCAGATACGCAAAGCATCTATTTCTGCCGGATGCCGTAGTACAGCGCATCAATTCTACGTGTGTACTTCTAACATAAAGCCATTTGGTTGGTTTGTTCTGTTGAATGTTTGTCACCTATTCATTCTGACAATAAATAATTGTATTTTATAAACAATAATTAACTTTCTGGTTTGTTTTGGGTTCTGTCCTAAGGAAAATACTCTTAAAACTGTCAATTCAACATTACTATTGTTAAAGGGACATGGGGCAGGATCCAGAAATCCTGGTGTAACGTTTAAATACTAGCTTTTCATTGTACACGCTACCACTGTCACTCCCCCGTGTTTCCTGTCTGTATCTCTACTTTAAACAAGGAAGCCAACACCAACCAAATAAATGGTTAAGTTCTTCTAACATGTATGCAACACATACATATCACTATATAACACTTTTATTCCAGCGTGGTGTGTTAGATATTTCAATATGTGACAGATCAACAGGAAATTAGTGTTTTGTTTTCGTTTTATTAATATTCATTTACAATTTTAAATCACAAAAGAAAAAGTAACTTGAAAATTGTTCGGCAGGATGAAAGGAAACATGCACAAAATACAACATCCGATGATAAATGTTGAATATAATCATAATCAAACGCAGACATTAACTTATTAAAGTTGTGGCCTAGTGTCACGACACAAAGTGTGCTCACGTCGCAGTAGTGGACGTAACAGTAGGGGAAGCTGATGAAGCCACCCACAACAAAGAGTCGATCATCAATCACTCCGATGCCGAAGCGGGCTATCCTCAGAAAAATCCCAATCAGAACTAGAAAAATTGCATTTCGGGATTTTGGAAATCTGCTGAATGTACTGGAAAATACTTGCTGGAAATGCAATATAAATATATATATATAATAACATATATATATATATAATAACATTTTTTCAGTGTTGATAGCTTGACACTTTAGGGAGTGAAATTAATACTACAAAATAGTAAAAACAATTAACTCAGAGCAGTGTTATTTGTCTAATCCCTTAGTGGTACTTTATCTCTGTTTTGCGAGTTAAAGAAGGAACCCTGGCATAGTGTTAAATGTTTAACTATTTTGAAAGTGTTAATTTGACTCTGGAGAGTGTGGAGCTATATAAACCCTGAAAAAGTGTAGAAATCAACTCTGTGGGAGTTAAATCAACACTGGACTTTTTGCTGTGTATAGTCTCACAAGTATCTTTTACAAAATGAGATGGAACGACATCTGTGGGACAAGCTGAAGGTTTTATTATTATTATTATTATTATTATTATTATATTATTACTATATTATATTATACAAATATTATAACAAACAAACAATATTCACACTGTATGAAGGACTGTCAGGTGGATTCTGCCTCGATTGACAAGTTAAACTTGTGGCATAGCGCCACGACACAAAGTGTGCTTGATCATGTTGGAGGGTCCGCGTACCACGCAGCATCTGACGGCACCGCGGAAAGTGTCCAGTTTACATGCATCAGACCACTCATCTGTCTTTTCGTCGTAGGACTTGACGTAAGATGTGGGGAAGCTGTTGCAGCCACCCACAACAAAGAGCCGGTCGTCAACGACTCCAATGCCAAAGTCGCAGCGGCTAATCCTCATGGAGGACACTTCCTGCCAGGTGTTGGTGCAGGGATCGTAGGCCTCAGCGCTGTGCAGATGGGCACTGAGGAGGATACATGAACATGAGGATACACGAGGAAACACTGAGGACCAAGCTGGGAGGCAGACACGGGGAGAGACAGACCAAGACGGAGGATGACAAACACAGGCTAACACAGGCTAGGAGCTAACACGAAGGAGGACGGGAAGACACACAAACAGGAACGGGAACATCTACGAGAACGGCGGAGTGACAGCATACACCAGACAGAGATCCGACAAAGACAGGGGGGAGAACAAAGGCTAAATACACAGAGACACTAATGACGAGACGAGGTACAGGTGGAGTGAGGACGGACACGGACAGGTGAGGTAATCAACACAGGAGGAAGTGACAAGTAGGACGCAACAAAGAAGCGGCCTGCATATGCCACGACGCCAGCGTTACACCTCATGTGACCTCATTCCCGTTGAAACCCCCACAAATGTAGATCTAGGAAGAAAAAACAGGTAGAAAATCAAATTAGCAAAGTTCCAGTCAGCACCATACATCTCTCTGTTACTAGTCCCAGCTGCTCTTTCACTTCACCCACCTTGTTGTTGAGTGTTGTGCAGCCGGCGCAGGTCCTGATCTGATGCATGGGTGCAATGACAGTCCACTGGTTGGTGTCGGGCCTGTAGCGCTCTGCGGTGCTGAGTCGTCCATGCCCATCATCACCTCCCATTGCGTAGATGCATCCATTCAGCACCGCGATGCTCACATTGCCGCGGTGGGGGCTCCCGGTTGTTTGTCAGGTCAATCCAGAGGTTAGCGCAGATGTCATACGCCTCAATGCTGTTAACTGGACAACCTCTTCTACAGCCTCCGATGGCCAACGAGATGGCATTAGGCAGGCGAGGACGAGCGACAGTGTGACGCCACTAGCAGCAGCTCCTGTACGTTGTCGTCTGTCACAGAGAGAGAGCCGGCGTATGCAAACGCAATGATGATCTGCATCATGTCAGAAGACAGGCCGTGGATGTTGAAGACCTTTCTGTCTGGGGCTGACCGGCATGTGAAGAGAGCTCTGTGGGTCAGGATGAAAACACAGGAGAGGATTGAAAATAATCAGTATTCAACATCTTTCTCTCATTTTCACACTGATTGATAATTATTGTTCTTCTGGAATTTATTAAAGTTTTTATTATTCTTCTTCCGTACGTTTTTCGGCTCGTTTTTGAGCTACAGAAACCGATCAACTATCAAAATGTTCAGCTCGTTAAGGACATGGTGGTGTGTATTTTTCTTTTTTCTATCTTTCATACTTTTGGAAATATTGAGCTTTTTCTGCAGATTTTCTCCCATTCATCATTCTTCATTCAGAATTTCATTCTGCTACTACTTCAGCATACGTTCAGCTATAGAAACCGTTCAACTATCAAAATGTTCAGCATGTTAAGCTCTTTCAGCCTTGTGCTTTTCAACCTTTTAGCTTTTCAACTTTTTCAAATATTCAGCTTTTTCAAAAAAAAAATTTAATATGGAAGCAAATGGGAAAATCTTCAAATCCTCCTTAAAAGTCATCCACTTTCAACCTCTTCTGCTCCCTCATACTTTGAGCTAGAGAGACCATTCCAACTTTAAACTATTCACAAGACCTTGAACTATTGAACTCGTGTTTCCAAATTTGAAAATCTTTTACGGTTTTGAAATTATCACAGTTTCAGTTTGAAGGATTTTTAGCTCGTCTTCTGGGTTTATAATGGGTGTGTATTGCGTGAGCTAGAGTGGGTGACATCATCGCTAGAGTGGAGAGCAGCTGCAAAAACTTTAGAAAAAACTCTGTTCAGCTTGATTTGGGTCCCACATCTTTTACTTCACATAGACAATATATACATAGAAATGTAGGAAATATTGTTGGCTTTCAGATGATGGTTTTATTCCAGATGTAGGACTTATACTTTTGGCTGTAGAAGCCCTCGAGCGACAAGCACTCCAGCAACTCCCCCATAAGCCGCAGTGTTAACTTTGAACCTAAACTTCTGGAGTGGAGCAGACGGTACCGGTTTTGTCTCTCGCTCTGGCTCCCTCATTTTTCACTCTACAGAAATAAAACACACATGACAGGGTTCAGCAATGTCTCCTGTTACTTACTGAATAAATATTATGGTCACAACCATTACACTTTGTTCTATGCCTGCAGGTGTTTGGGAGGTGTTTCCCCATTCATTCTTATGGGGACATGTTCAACTTTGGTTCTGCTACTGCTCCAGCAGCTGCCTTTTCAGGTTTTTCAAATATTCAGCTTTATGTTCAGCTATAGAAACCATTCAACTATCAAACTGTTAAGCTTTTTAAGCTTTCAACCTTGTACTTTTCAGCTTTTCAACCTTTTCAGCTTTTTCAAATATTCAGCTTTCTGCCTTTCCAGCCTTTTCAAGTATTCAGCTTCATGTTCAGCTAGAGAAACTGTTCAGCTATTAAAATCTTAAGCTTTTTCAGACCATTGAGCCTACTACTATCCAGCTTTTCTGCCTTTTCAGCTTTTGAAAAAATCAGCTTTTCCTGCAAATTCTTGACCATTCATTCTCATAGTTTTATGCATTTCCGGCAGTACATTCAGCAGATTTCCGAAATCACTTCAGCCGTCAGCATTCACACTGTATTTTCGCAGGAAATGCAATTTTTCTAGTTATTCAACTGATGGTTACAGTTTCAGTGCACTGATTGCAAATTGTTTGCTGTTAAACTGTACAACATCCTGCCTCTGTGACATGTCTTCAGCCCTATTCGCACAGAACTAGTATTACCTAGGAACCTCTAATTGTGGAGCTTGTCTGTCATCTTTATCCCATCCAAATCTGCCATTTCCATCATTAGAAAAGTAAAACATTACCTTTCATATTTTACCGAAGACAATATTCCTGTCATATTAAACCTGTTCAGTTCCTTTTGGCATGTCATTGATTTGGAAGCTAAATTTGGTTGTCGCTCATAAATGTTGAACAGCAGTCAACACTTTACCATTTTGTATCATACCTGTGCTCCTGGACGTTTTTTTTTTTTCTTTTTCTTTTTTTTTTTTAACCCACACCCAAAGTATTTTTCTGTTTTCCTTTTGCAGCTGGGAGCAGCTTTTCAATTTCAATTTGTGTACTGACGTTTTGGACAACAGTGCATCAAAAATCAGCTGCTTCAAGTGTGTGCATAATAACTTCCATGAAGTATATATCATTCTGCCACTTTTTATTCAATTTTATTCAATCAATGTAAGACTGATTGTTGTACGCAACTGATTGGCAGAAAAAACCTTCATTTAAACTTATATCTGACTGTATGGACGGACAGGGAACCTGCACCATAATTAAACTTACACTTTTGAATTATCTTTCAAAATATGTTCTCTATATTCTCCATCAGGTCTTTCATGTCCTAACTTCTGTGAAAAATATTTTAAGTGAAGTAGTAGTAGATCTTCTGTGTGTACTGTAATCACATTATAGCGTTGGGCTAACATCTGACTGTTGGGACCAGTACTTGAAGCATTTTCCCGGTGCAGGAGCGCATTCATGCACATAAAGCAAACCAACTTGATATGAAAGAAGTACACATGTGTCAGCATCAAGTTACACTCACCTGTCAGAGAGAGACTCAGGGCATGGTCCTGTCGTGATCTGACGCTTCAAGGCTGGGGGTTGATGCGTCCCTCTCATAACTACAGGACACAGAAATAGGCAACATCAGCACATTTGTAAAACGTCCAGCTCAAAGTCTATATGAATGCACGTCACACAAATACAACAACAATGCAATCCATATTCACAGATATGTGTAATCTTCCAGGACCTCCAAACAGTGGACTTGGCCTTTCACACGTGTAGCACACAAGAATTAGTCTGCCTCTCACATGCAGCTCGTCTGGCTGATGTCCAAACAGCCCAGGGAGGCAGTGCATGTGTGAACACTGCTATATGGAAAACCATGACAATTTATTGAAAAAGCACCCTGAAACTGTCAACATGGTTGTACCATTGTGCAAAAAAAGCACTTGTGATGTGAGAATCCAAGTAAATAATGCAATTAAAAAATGTAACAAGGCGTGTTGTTACCATGTACATAAATAAATAATAAAATGTAATAGAAATAAAATGATTATATATTAATTCACACATGCAATATTTTCTGTTGAACCAGCTTGAGTATATGTTCTTGAAAATGACAAAAATGTACTTTTATTTTTTAAAATAATTTTTTGGCTTTATTGACTGGACAGCTTCAGAGATGACAGGAAACAGGGTGAGTGAGAGGGGGAGTGACACTCAGCAAGGGGCCCCAGGCTGGGACTGGATCCTGGGGCCACTGCAGTGAGGACATAGCCTCCCAGACCATCGCTGTGATGCCACAGTGCTAAACACTGAGCTTCTGTCCATTAATGGCATTCATCTTGAAGGAAAGAAGTTCTTTGGTTCTTGAAGTCATCGCAGCTGCCCACGATGCACCGCCTGAATGGCCTGGTTAGCATTTTTTTAATATTACTAATGTAATGTTGGGGAACCGAAGCGACTCGGAGGAAACCGTACTAACCCTGTGATGTCAATGTTAAAAGAGGCGGGGGGTGGTGAAAAAGGTGAAGATGGTCATTTAGTCTTTGGGGACGCCACACCAAGTCCAGGGTGTGGTTAGAATTTTTCTCACCCTTGAAAAGAATCTGGCCACTGCAGACCATTTTCGACTTTTGGACTTTGACTTTTTTCCCTTTTTTTTTTGGCATTCTTCTGCCTCCTTTTCTTAAATTGTTTCAGTGCAAACTCAGAAATCATGTCGCTGCATGGGTCCTTCCTTTGTCTTTTCCATCTGGTGCGCCCTGAAGGTGCAGCCTTTGAGGAGCACCTACAGGGTTTGGTAAGAGCTTTTCCCACCCTTAAAAAGAATCTGGCAACTGCACACCTTTTTGGACTTTTGGACTTTGACCTTTTTTTTGACATTGTTCTCCTTCATTTTCTCATTATCTGCATACTTAAAAAATCTTTTGCTGCATTTGCTCTCTTTTTGGTTCTAACTTGCGGTGTGCCCTGAAGGTGCAGCCTTTGAGGAGCACCTACAGGGTTTGGTAATAGCTTTTCCCACCCTAATGAAGAATCTGGCAACTGCAATCCTTTTTGGACTTTTGGTCGATTCACAGCTCTCTTTGGATTCAGAACTCATTGAATTCAAGCTCAGATAGGATTCACATCTCATTGAGGGACCAGGAATCTCGGATTTCATGCTCTCAGATGATTCACATCTCATTGAGGGACCAGGAATCTCGGATTTCATGCTCTCAGATGATTCACATCTCATTGAGGGACCAGGAATCTAGGATTTCATGCTCTCAGATGATTCACATCTCGCTGAGACGGAAGGTATCTCAGATTCAGAGCTCTGAGGGGATTCACATCTTGCTGAGGGAACAGAAATCTTGGATTTCAAGCTCGGAGGCGATTCACATCTCACTGAGGGACCAGGAATCTCGAATTTCATGCTGTCAGATGATTCACATCTCTCTGAGGGATCAGCCTTTGGGACAAAACAGTCTCTAATACAATTAAACAGTAACCATAAACTGAAAAGACGTTTGGGGGAGCTAATGTTCTCATTCTCATCTTCTCCGTGGTCAGAATGATGAAGGTCATTATTTATAATGTCAAGCGATTCACAGCTCTCTTCGGATTCAGAACTCATTGATTTCAAGCTCGGAGGGGATTCACATCTCGCTGAGGGACCAGGAATCTTGGATTTCATGCTCTCAGATGATTCACATCTCGCTGAGGGACCAGGACTCTCAGATTTCACGCTCTCAGATGATTCACATGCTGTGCTGGACATGGAGTCAGAGACGAAAAAGCCAGAATCTACCACAGAGGTTACCTTCTGTGAAACTTCCTTCTTGAGCAGTTCTGTCAGCGTCTCTGCACTCTCACATATGTCTGGTGCCATGTGAAGAACTTCAGCAAAAGTGAAAATGAGGGAGTCTTCCACCTGCGTGTTGAGGTTTGCCAAAGTGCTTATATCAACCTGTGAATCATTCCTCAGAAGACGCTTCCAAAACATTAGTAAGACTATGCTAAGGGCAGTTTCAGAGACTGTCTGTATGATTTCAGAAAGAGTATCAATCAGTGTCTTCTGGACTTCTGGGTCATAAATCCCTTCAGCTAACCGGGTCCACTGTGCTTCAGAGATTTGATCAAAATGTTTTACCACGATGGGCTTTACAGCCTCTGGACTGATGATGATGGTACTATCCATCTGGGATCCAGACTCCTGCATTGTAGACATCTAGTCAGAGTAATAACTGAAATAACAGCAGTAATATGCTATAACTGGAAATAAAAGAAATCTTGGCTCTTATAAACCTGCACGGTTCCAATATTCAATGACGTCATGCGTTCGTCATTATTTAGCTTTGCATCAAAGACTTTTCGTCATATAGAACGCGCATGAAAGCGCATGCGCACACGGACACGGACACGTACGGCACACAGACGCACACACATTTTGGCGGAAGAGAAGCAGCAACAATACGAGCAAATAGTTCCAGATAGTAAAGAGAAATACGGACATAAGATGACATCAATAAGTATTTAAGTTGTAAGTACATCAAATCAATAAATAAGGTGTGACTTCACGACATTTTCCTGGCACAGCTGTCACGTTGTTATAAATGCCAGGGTAAATCCAATGCGCCCTTTAGGCAGAGCTGTAGACAAACACACACAGAAGATAAACAGCCTACATTTTCGGCTGCACTGGCCAAATTATTTCGACTTGATCATTGTTGCTATTTGGGAATTATAGAATATGCAACGAAAAAAATCTACACATTTCAAGCACAATATCGAAATTACTTGTGTGCACAAAATATGAATCTTTGCACAAAATCTAAGCTTTTGGGACTCCAGGGGCTCGGTAATAATCATATTTATATTTTAATCCCATTGTTGTATATAAATGTGTTTGTCCTATTAATGTGCTTGATGTATATGTCTTGATAGAATTTAATATGAAAGGAAGTTTTACGCTTGCTGGTGTAACCTAATGTTAATTATTAAGGGCTGAGGTATTGTTCTCAGTGTGTTGTGTTTCAATATGTCAGTGCCCCAAACGCCCAGAAAAAACAAGCTATAGAGTGAGTCAGACAAATTGGTTAATCCAACTGAGATGGCAACCTTAGTTACGGAAATGGCAAATTAGTTTTGGTGGGCAACTTCTAATCTGACTAAAATGAAAGAAAAGAAAAGACAAGGCAGGACTCTACTTTGGTGTTAAGTCAAATGACTCTCTCCTGTGATAAAATAGTTTCAGCTCTTGACAATCCAAAAATAGCATGCAGACAATAGGCTACTGGACAGCTTCCTTTTCTTGTTCTGTTCCTTAAATATATTGGCTTATAAATCACTTTGACAGCTCCAAAATCTTCACAGTTACCCATTTCCTGCACTTCTTGATGAAAATTTAAGTTGATATTTAAAAAGTTGAAAGTTTACAAAATATGCTTCATATATTTACACAGGAAAAGACGGACATGATTTGCTTAAAATAATTTTCTGGCAGAAAGTGATACAGAGGATGAAATAACTTTTTCTTTGGTCTACATTGATTATAAACCAGTGCGGATGTGGGCCTTCATGCATACTGTATCAGTGGTGGAAAGTATGAATTTGCCATATTTGTACTTTTCTGAAAGTAATTATATTGCTTCTGTACTCGCAAAGTTTTAGAGCAGGCCTATACCTACAACTGTAATTTTAGCAACATTAACGCACCAAACAATAATGCAGGAATTTCATGACATTAAACAGTGCTTTAAAAGGGGCATCATTAAAATCTAAATCAAAAGTATTAGCATTAAACATATACTATAACTGCTGTATACTCGATTATATAATTAGTGATGCATTATTGTGTTAATCTCCTTAATCCTTTAAGCTGGAGCTAATATCACCTACTTGATATGCTGCTCTGTAGATTAATCTATTACAACACATCTTGTTTCATTAGTGGATTTGTATTTTGTGTTAATACATTGAATCTGTAACCAGTTGCTATAGCTGTCAAATAAATGTAGTGGACTAAAAAAGAAGTATCTCAAAATTGTACTCAAGTATAGTACGTGGTTTCTCTTTGTGCCATTTGAAATACAGGCCTATACGTTAATAAACACTCCTCAAAGTTAGTCAGGGCTATTGGGATATGTTAGTGTTTCACTTGATTGTTTATTCTGTGACATAGCTGACATTTTATTTTGTGTTTTGTGAATATTCTTGGTCCCCCAAAAACAATGCAAAACATGTCATTTGACTCTGATTGCATATCCACCCACATGCATACATGCAGCCATATCCCAATAAATTGATTTCTGAGTAGTGCTTTTTCATATTCATTCATTTTAAACGCTGAATTATCAGGGATAGCCAGCTCCTCTCAAGTTTGCTGAACCGACTGATGTTTACGACATTTCAATATAATGTTCCGGTTCATTACATTTATTGAGCCTGTGGCCACGGGACCATCAGAGATCCCCTCTCTGCTGGTGGGACTTTCCCAATGCGATGGAAACCAGGGCGAGCGTTGATTACGTTCTAAGCCCCACCCCCTTTTACCGAGCGCTCCCGATTCTCGAGCTCTGATTGGAGCAAGTCACAGTCAGTCAAGCTTTGGAGCAGGTTTGGTTGCAGTGCGGCGGTTGTTGATGTCGGTGTCAGGAGTCAGCCGCCGCAGTGGAGAGCTAGCAGGTAAGCAGAGACACGCACCGGAAAGGCTGCTTTTACACGAGTTAATGCGATTAGCTACACTTGGCTGTAGCATAGACTAATATATTTGGGATGTTTCTGTCCGAAACATGAGCTAAAGGGATTTTTTTTTTGTCGACAGGGTGCGCTGCTTCTGCTTTTAGCGTTGGTAACTTATCACGTCAAATTGACTCTGTGTAACTGGGAACTCGTGAGCAGCTCTGAATGAAACCACTTGTTCATCATTCAAATGAAGACCAGCCCCGGTTTTCTCCGTCAGCAGGAGGTCTTGCAGTGTAATAGAAAGTGCAGAGTGGACCACTAACCCGAGTTGGTTATTCATTTCGTAGCCGAGCTAGTAACAACCGTTGAATAACTAGCTATAACGTTGTTTTGGGCGGTGCAGGTCGTTGCTCCACTGATAACAGCAAAATAAAGCTTGTCAGTAGCCACAGTGTGTAACATGTGGGGTGTTACACCTGTTGCTACTCTTGAGCCCTGTCCTTGGGATGCAATAAATGATTCATTAATGTTGAAAGTAATCCCCTAGGCTGACAAAGAGGGCAGGGCTAAACACTTTTGCATGTTTATATCAGTTAGACATCTTAGAGACTGTGCTGAAGATTGTCTGAGTCCTCCCTAAGCTCTCTTGTTATTTTTGCCTCAGGTGACCATGCAGTTCCTGGGCCGGCTGTTGGACACAGTGTCCTCTGTGTCAACCCTCTTCACCAACCCCTACAGGGTCAGGGATGTGCCGCTGTCAGACTACAGTGGAGGAGGCAAAGTCATGCAGAAAGAGGAGGGACGGATGGTCCTGTACAGAAACGCCCAGTGTCAGTCATGGGACTGTCTGCTTATGTGCCCTGAGACGCCTACTATGACTCTGAGGTCAGTATTGATCACATTAGCCGACAGGGAGGGTGGCGTGATATGTGTCATAATCAAGCGACTGACCTAGATTGAAATGTGCAGATGTAAGCTGAAATGACCACAAGCATGTTTATAAGATAGCTTGTGATACCATGAGCTCCTGCAGATTTGGTCAATACTTCCAGCCTTCCACCTTACTTCACCACGTCAAAGCCCTTTATCTTGAAGGAATCGGGTCATTCAGTCATAGATATGAAAAGTACTGATAAACCATGAAGATAAGATGGTTTTTATGATCCAAGCAAACTTATCACAAGCATTTTTAAAACTACACTAAATATTTACCACTTGTACGCAGAGAATTGTCAGAGCTACTTTTAACACATAATCTGCAGAGCATTTGTATCGCGGATCTAAAGGTTGCAGAAATTAAAGGGACACTTTACAGATTTTTAACCAGATATGTATCATTACAATGTGGGTAATATATGCCACTGAACAATGTTTATCTCCCTACATGTTGCCTGCAGCCTTCTATCCAACTTCTATACTAAAAATGTGGAAGTAAAATTTCACATCTTAACAATGACCACAAATATACTGTGTACGCACAATCTGAACAACAGCTCTAGAGCCAGCAAATGAGTGGGTGGCTCTGGAGAAAGAGAAAGAGAAAGAGAAAGAAACTCAGATCAAACCGTCAAAAATAGGCAGTGCAAATTGAATATGAATCACGGTTCTGTTACCGTGCTGCCTATTTTAGTTTAGTTTCTAGTTTAGATGTGATGTTAATACAAACATTTTGAAAAGGCTACCAGCGTTACCACATTCCCAAAGTTTTCGGCCTTCATTTAGATATTCCTTTACGGCTCTTGTGAAATGTGACCAGCCACGTAATCATTGCGCTGTGTTAACCAGGCTGTTTCAGGTGGCGTCAGAGGAGGATGCAATGAACTGGTTCCCCCAATATGCCCTCAAGCTTCGCCCCTTCTATGAGACACTTCCTCTGAAGGCAGAGACCGCCCAGCCTATTGTGGACTGTATCCGCAGCCACCCGGACTGGAGTTCGGCCCACATTGCTGTGGAGACGGGCCTGAGAGATTGTCTCAAACACAACTATGTCCAGAGGTAAGAGGAAATGTGCTGATTTTCATTTCTGCTTGAGAAAATGTTCTCATGTTTGTGGCAGTGTCCTTGAGTCCAAAATGATATTTTATCATTTCTGCGTCAAAAGTCCAAAAGATATAAAGATATCGACAAGGATTCTTACAATTGATTATCAACATTGTTCCTGCAGTCGACTTAAGGATAAATTGACTAATCTTTTCAGCCCTAGCTTCTGGCTCAGGGGCCTGAGATAAACGCTTCAGGATAAAGCTGAATGAAAAGAGGATTATAATGTGTAAACCTATTCTACAGAGGCATTAATTGTGAGGCAGTCAATATGAAGCTGCTGGCTAAATGCATACAGTGCAATAAATAGTATTAAATATTTATCATTAGTTCATAACAACAGGGCTTTAAAACCCTTCCAGTTCAATTTCCTCTACCCATTTGCCCTGCCGCAACTGATTTTCATTCATTTCAGGACATACATATATTTATTTGCTACATTTTTGGTCATGAGTTTTGCTGAAAGTCTTCAGTTGACAAGTCATACAAGATGTGTGTGTCTTCTAAAAAGCATTCACTGGCTATTTTTATATAGTTAATATAGTTATTATTAATGCTTGTCACCATGCTTGTCTGGTGGTACGGCACTTAAACAATTTAAGTTGTTCATCATCCTCATATGACAGTTATGCATCTTACATAACCAGAAATACCTCATTAACACATCCTGAAAACAGCTGTATTAAAAAGAAGAAGAAATAGTCACCTAACCCTACTGTAGTGGTTTTCCTATATCTCTCAAGCAACTCTGAAGTCTCTACAAGCTCACCTTCATGCTGTACGATTGGAAAACAGTGGCTGTCTGGACGGAGAGAAGTCAATCCAAACCAGCTGTATACAAAATATTCATTTTAGTGGCTAAGACTTGCAAAACGACCTGTTTGGTCATCTTTCTGTCTCCAGTCAGATCAATGCTCGGGATGCATCAGGTCAAACGCCGCTGCACCGGGCATGTGAGCGTGGCGACTCAGTGTGTGTGAAGGAGCTGTTGGAGGAAAGCCAGGCTCGCACCGACATCAAAGACCGCAATGGAGAGACACCCTTGCACTTTGCTGCCAAGCAGGATTCTCCTGCCATCATCCAGGTGAGACACGTGAAGTCACAGTTACATTTCCATCTGATCAAATTTTGACCACTGTGTTTCTGTGCTCAAAAAATTGTTTGAGCAAGGTAGATAGGCTATTTCAGGACGAGAATCATAACATTTTTAACCCGTCATGTCCTCTAAACTACACAGCAACAAGCTGCTGTCCATCATTTTCTCCTTTCCACATTCAGGTCATGTGTTTGCGGTTGTGCTCGGGGGTGAATGAGCTGAACAACGACGGGGAGACGCCGCTTCATGTGGCCTGCCGCCTCGGACGCATCGAGTCCGTCAAAGCTCTGTTGGGGGGTGGGGCAAAGTGTGATGTAGTTGGTGGGGCTGGCTACGCCATCCACAGTGCCATGAAGTACAGTGAGAAGGGGTGAGTAGGGGTAAAATTGAGGATTATGATTTGCAAACTTCCACAGCTGTGTGTGGTTCGAACTGCTGGCCCATCAAATTTTTTAAATGGTTTCTGTTGGTTTTAATCAAGCAAGGACAGTCTAAGTGTGTTCAAGTCAATGTTTCTTCCCTCTGTGATTTTAAGGTCATAAATTGATTTGATTTTTGAATTCACATCTGGATTTGTAAAGATCAACAGACCATTAGTTTTATGCCCTGACAACTGTCCTTTTCATTTTCAAATTATTCTTCAAAGATAGAGAGATATTTTACTTTATCCTGTTGACTTATGCAGGTTAGGGTTTGGCCTGTTTAAATAATATTCACCAAATGTATAGATTCCAAACAATAAACAACAAAAGATATAAATTCAGATTGTTACAAAGTTAAGTTTCTCAAACCTGCTCCAAGTAAACCCTCCCCCCAAACAAGTCAATTAAAGATCTCTGTCACTGTTATCAGTTCTGTTCAATTTAGTTCATCCCCCATGAGTAAAGCCTTGTCTCAGAGCAATCAATGAAGGTTCTCTGAAACATCTCAGATGCTGTCAGAGTTTTCTCTGGACTCAATTATGCAGAGTCTACAGTTTCTGTGACAGAGGAAAGGTGTCTGTATCGCCTTCAGTGACACAAAAGAGCATATGGTTTTGAAGTAACGGTTTCCCTGGTTACCCTGCTGCTGTCCCTCTCTTTTAAAAAGACTTTTGGCTGCAGATAGTAAATGCTTGTACTCTTGTGCAATATGCCTCCAGTATCTGGGTTTATTGACTTGGAATAAGACAGCACATGAAAGGGAAAATGATTGACAATTCTGAGGAGTACCTCTAAGACAACTACATTAAGTAAACTCATTCAAGTAATATTGTGCCTCTGAATTGTCATCATTAATCTGTACAAAAATTGCAAACCCAAGACAAATTGTAGAGCCTCTTTGATTTGTCGCCGCTCAAAATAATACAGCGTAGATTCTATGCAAGTGATGTACTTCAGTTAATCCATAGTAAATATTTGTCCTTTATTTTGTGTTTGACTGTCAGCTGTGTGGAGGAGATCCTCAAAGCCGACTCAGGCCAGCTCCAGGCTGAGGACTCTATGTATGGAGGGACGCCTCTGCACTGGGCCAAAACTGCTGAGGTGAAGAATATTACATTTCGTGTGGTTAGATATCCATAATGAGCCGTTTGAAGTACAGTACATGTTTGAATCTTAGTGGTACACATCCAGAGAAATTGATGTATTAGAACGGGATGTTACAATGAGTTTATTACCTTGGAGTTGGAGCTTAAGTAATTATTACAAAACTAACTGTAACTATGTTGCTGTGCATTCTCTGGGCTACCAAACCAAAACATTCATGTTAGGAACAGACAAGCTTCACATTTGAGGGGAAATATCAAGCAGATGTTTAAAAAAACATTACCTCTCT
Organism: Pagrus pagrus; assembly: GCF_965226575.1. Taxonomy (NCBI): domain Eukaryota; kingdom Metazoa; phylum Chordata; class Actinopteri; order Spariformes; family Sparidae; genus Pagrus; species Pagrus pagrus. The sequence goes on from NC_140186.1 coordinate 5,827,093, forward strand.
CTTTGCCAGATGTGTCGTATACTGTTGGAACACGGCTGTGCAGTCAACTACCTCAGTAAGACCGGAGAGAGCCCGCTCCATATTCTGACCAAGAGGGGCCGTTTTGAGGCGGCCATGGTGCTGCTCACCCACGGAGCGAATGCCAACCTGAAGGGCCAGGATGGAAACACAGCCCTGCACTTAGCTATGAAGGTCCGTGTGCAAGATATCATCTCTCCTTTGTTCTTATTTTCCTGATGAGAACAATAATCTCTTACTGATGATCAAAATGGTCATAAAAAGGAGGTAAATGTCAAGGAATGATTTTGCAATGTGGTTGCAACACAGGCCCCTTTCACACTGGGCAAAAACCCCACAAACACCCACCAACATCTGCCATTTGTCTTCACTGGGGAATTGTACAATAAGCACTCAGTCCCGCGTAAATACTTTCCATCTTTTCCGCCCATCTTTATCAAAGCATTTTTTGGCTACATCCATCATCAGCTCCAGAAAAAATAATTTGTCTAATTCAAAGTAATATTAAAGACTTTTTTAAAGCTAGTCTTCTAGATACAGTCTGATGAAATATATGATCTGCTGTTACCGCTATTGTTCCCTGTTTTCCGACACGTTCATGACACACAAAAAGGTAAACTCATCCACTGGCAATGTGAAAGGAGTTAATCACCTTTTATAAGCTGGTTTGCAGGCATTTAAAACACTTTAAGGTTATAAAGATTATACATGGTTTATTTAAAGATTATAGAGGTTTTAAAATCCTAACCAATTTGGAAATTAGGTTGCATCACACATACAGTGTAAGAATAAACTTCACAGATGTGCTTCTCTGCAATAGCCAGCATGCTCACACTGCAAGATGTTATCTGTCTTTCTTGGTTGGTTTGAGTGTTCATGTGCTTGTTTCAACAGGAAATGTTTTTTTCTCCTTTTGCATCTACGCTATTTATGTAACTACATCCAAATTTTGTTGGATAAGTGAAAAGGCTAAATTGTAACACCTGCTGAATGTGACAGATTGATGACATCTTAAAGAGGATCCAAAGTTGTATTTTTCCTTTATTGTCATTTCCGGTTGAAATGTAAAGTGCATGTTAAAAAATATTACCGCACCACTTATGTGCCTCTCTGTTCTTTAGATGGACCACATGGACTTGATCAAAGCTCTGATTGTGTTCGGGGCTGATGTGGAGATCCACAACGACCTGGGAGAAACACCTGGACTCATCGCTGCTCGTACCAGCAAAGGTAAGAGAGAGGGAGAGAGAAGAAGAGGGAAAAGAGAGCTTTAAACTGTGAGGAGATGAAATGAGGGAGGCAAGGAGGTGTACAATGGAGGATGAATTAAAGGAAGAGAGAGGAGGGAAATAAGGAATTGTGATCGATTGATTGAACTTAGATTGCATGGCCTAACTGGTCTGTTTGAACGTTATAATAACATCTTAACACGTGCCTGTAAAACGGTAAAGCTGCTGCATGAAAATGGCTGAGTATGTAATGATGGAGTCACAAAATTAGAAACTTTGCCTTGTGTCAATATGTTTAATCTTGTTTTACAACTCCTGCTACTTTTAAAGCTGTGAGCAATAAGCAAGATTATTCTGCCATATTGAGTAAAATAAGATAATAAGAAAGAGTCCAAAGAGGAAGGAAACAGATTAAGAATTATTCAAAATAAAACTCTGGCCAGTAAATTGTTGTTATTTCAGTCTCTTCTGCTCACTACTCTCATGTTCACCTTCATAAACAGTAGAGGGCAGTACTACATTAAAAGTAAGACTCTTTGTTCTCTCACCCTTGTCAGTATTTAAACTGACCTTTAATTTCTTAAACTGGCAATAGAGAAGTTTTTTGTTTTAACGACTAATGAAGAAAATTCTGATTGCACAATCTAATGGCTATATAAAAAGGACATCATTGGCATTAAGGTTCATTCCCTTTAAACTTCACTATAACTACACTAAGCCATTTTGCCTACTGGGCACGAAATCTGTCAGGAAAATGAAGGTTGACTGACGATCCAGTCAGGTTGAGTGACCTGGCATCATTGCTGTCTGCCTTCGTGTTTCATGTTCCGTTAAAGACTAATAAATAAATTAACACGTGTTTTATCCTGTGTGGTTGGTGGCGGAAACTGTCTTTGTGACAGCGGCGACAACATTATTCCACTTGGAAACAACCAGTGAAATAACAACTCTCTTACACAGTATCAGTGATACTGAAGACATGTATAATATAATCACCTTGTAGTTGTGAAATTCAGAAGCAGTTGAGTTGCTTCCTCGACACATTAACTCTAGTGCATGTTAGCGTGACTGTACCAGAGATAACTGATATTTTTGCAGTTCCTAGCAGCTGAGAAATCAATGACTGAACGTATTTATTAATTGTACGAAAGATTTAATTTTGATTGAGGTTTCTGCCTGTTAAAGGGCAGTGCTGGGTCTCTGTAAATTATGTATGTTCTTGATCTGCTCTATATAAAAAGTGTCATGAGATAACCTTTGTGAATTGGTGCTATATAAATAAAAACTGACAAATTGACAGATCAGAACAGTGCCACTCCTGAATTTGTGTTTCTATTCAAAAAACAACATTATGGTGTAATCATATTTGTTGTTTGCACATAGAGATGGATGTCAATGAAACCACTCACTTGATGCTCTGAGGCAGAAGTGATGGGAAAGGAGTTTGCTTTATCGATACATTCATTGATTTTGAAAATGCATGATAATTGCTAACAGCTCGCTCATGTTCTTGCTCTCTCTCTTTGTCTTTCTCTCTACTTATTATTATTGTGTGTGCATGTCTAACATGTTGCCTGCTTGTGTGTGTAACATAAAAGGTCCTAACAGAAAGATACTGCTGGACATGCTGTGTAATGTAGGGGTCCAGCGGTGCCTCCCGCCCTCCCCCGGCAGTCCTCCCCCCATCTCCAAGCCTGGAGGCATAGGTAACGCCACCAGACGACCTTCATCCCTCCCTTCACTGTGCTGTAACAGCCCAAATTGAAATGTCTCCCTTTGGTATTATGCATGCTATTTAATATTTAACTACTGTGGAAAAAATTTAAAGGGACAGTTTTCCTCTTACCTCCAGATTGTTTGGGTGTGAGTTCCCGAGCTGTGGAGATATCAGCCATAGAGAGGTATGCATTCTCTCAAATGTAATAGAACTAGTTGGCCCTCGGCTTGTGCCTTGTTGTCAGCAGTTTCATGTGGGAACTATTTTCTTTCCATCGAACTTCACACAGCTGCCATATCACTGTGCAGAAGGAAGCATGTACTCATGGATGAAAGGCTTGTTCTCGTGACAGCATGGGATGTAAACATTAATGGCGTTCTCCTCGGCCGAGCTGCAACCTTAGCTTGCTTTGTTGTCTTAATTAGCCAACCTCTTGTCCATGAGTAGATGCGCTCTTCTTTCTGCTCAGTGATACGGAAAAAAATAGGTCTTAAATGAAACTGCTCATAACAAGGTCTGTGGATTATCTTAAGTAGCCAGGTCATGTCTTTTTTGGCACTTTGAACACCACAAGCCGAGTGCCATCTACTTCTATTATATTTGAGAGAAGGCAGACATCATGACAGTCACAGATCTGAGTTTTCTGTGAAACTTGAGCCACAGCTTTTCATGTTTATTTGATACATCAGAACTGATCCAAAGAGGCAGCATCACTCTGGTCCCTTTTATATACATACTGTAGCAGAGAGTGGCTATGCTCACATTGTCATGATAGTGATAGCAGTAGAAGTTTCGTGGCTTGCCTTTTACTTTTGGTATCCCTCATGTGTGAATTTGATGCCATGTGTTGGTCCCATACCAATAGCTGTTGTAATTGGCTGACAGGGTTTGAGGACATCATGTATGTGGGGGCTGCAGTCAGTGCAATGAGCAGAGGCAAGTCTGAAGTGGATGGCCCCAAAATGGAGAGGAAGTGAGTTCAAAACTTCAGCTCAGTTGTATTTTTTTAAATGAATGTTTTCACATTTTTTACTTGAGAAAATTGCAGTTCTGGAAACAGGTAAACCATCTCCTCTTCTCTGCAGGATGGACCGGCTCCTATGTCTGGATGGTGGAGGTATAAAAGGCCTGGTGTTGATCCAGATGTTGATTGCTCTGGAGAGAGAGGCTGGTCGGCCCACCAGAGATCTCTTCGACTGGGTGGCTGGCACCAGCACTGGGGGCATTTTGGCCCTCGCTATAATCCATGGTGTGTATGTTTACCCTTTTATTTTGACGTTTTTTAGTAATGTAGCATTAAAAATAACATTGATGTTTCTTTTAATGTAGGTAAGTCCATGGAGTACCTGCGCTGCCTGTACTTTAGGATGAAGGAGCAAGTGTTCAGAGGTTCACGACCTTACGAATCAGCACCGCTGGAGGACTTCCTGAAGAAAGAGTTTGGAGAGAACACCAAGATGACAGATGTCCGATACCCCAGGTAACTGTTCATGTTGAATGTCTCCATTGCCAGATTCTAAAAATGAACACATTTTTGTTTCATTTGTTGCAATTACTTATTTTCAGGTTTGAAGAGATGTCAAATGTCTTTCTTTTCTGTTCTCTTTCCACTCATTTATTTGTTTCTGCACAGGGTGATGGTGACCAGTGTTCTAGCAGACAGACATCCAGGCGAGCTGCACATCTTCAGGAACTATGACCTTCCCTCCGTCCGTAGAGAGCCCCCATATGCCACCACTGCCACATTCAAACCCCTCACCATCCCACAAGGTACTTCAGGAATGGGAGCCAGTTATGTTTATTGGCTCATTGCACTGGTGCTCTCATGTTGTGATGGAGGGGTAGTGCAGTGCATTTATACTACCACTGGATGGTGTCAAAGTAAACAGCTTTCAAACCCTACACTGGGTGGCTTAACATCCTGGGATTGGGTAATATCAACAGGAAATATAAACATCATCAAGCCTACATCTGAGTATAGGTGTCGTCATATGCCTGAGCAAGCTCAGTTCTGCTGTGTTGACTGAGTGCCAGCCATGTTGTTGTTCCAGGATGGGAGGATGAGGATGTGTTGATAGTAGGATACACAGAAGAGCCACCCAGAAAGCGTAGGAAGGTGACAGGTGAAGGTGTGTGTGTGTGTGTGTGAGAGACTTTAAAGAAACAGTTTAACCTCAGTCATTTTCTGTCTACCCCAATGCTGATGGAAAGTTGGGTGAAGTTTCAACAACGCAGTGTTGCTGTGAAGCTCCAGAAATGTTTCGTGGACTATGAAACTTAACTTGCCTTTCTATCGGCATGGGGGCAAGACTGACTTTTGTTTTTTTGGTGAACTGTTTTTTCTAAGTATTTAAAAGAAACAGATTCACAAGGATTTTCATTTGTCAATCACAATCAAGTGGCAATGCTCCACAAATTCTCATATTTCCAGGTTTAGAGGAATAGTTTGATATTTGGGAAATATTCTTATTCACGTTCTTGTAGAGTTTGATGATAAATTGATACCATTTTCATGTCTGTAATGATATACTACATGTTAATTAGCTGTAGATGTTCTGGTAGGTGGATTTTGTTACCTTTGGACTGAGCCAGGCCAACGTTTTCCCTGTTTCCAGCTTATATGCTAAGTTAAGTTAGCCGACTGCTAACTGCCGATTGCTACCTGTAGCTTCATCATCCTGTGTGTTCTAGCTCTCAGAACAAAAGCGAATAATTGTATTTCCCAAAATGTCGAACTGTGCCTCTGAATGTGATTTCATACAAAACACATGCTTTTAATAGCACGCCAGCAAAAAAAAACAGATTTCACCCCTTAGGCCTTTTCAGCATGAATGAATGTGAATGGTTCGTGAGCGCTAACAAGCTTTCTCTGCGAATTGGTCGTAAAGTCTGCACCCAGAATCGAAGGATCTGATTCATTGTTTCATGCCTTTTTCTAAAATTTAATATCCATGTTTTTGCACCAGAACAACTTGTTTGGCGGGCTGCCCGCTCAAGCGGCGCTGCACCCACCTACTTCCGACCAATGGGCCGCTTTCTGGATGGAGGGCTGCTGGCCAATAACCCAACGCTAGACGCCATGTCGGAAATCCATCAGTACAATAAAGGCTTAAAAGCAGAGGTAGGCAACCTGACATCTGCATCTTTCAATCACTAATGCTTGTGGACTTCTAAATCATTGTTGATGAGATTATTTATTTGTCTCCTTCCTCTCAGGGCCATGGGAACCAAACCAAGAAGTTGGGCATAGTGGTCTCTCTTGGTACAGGTAAGCCACTTCAGTGTATCTTGAGTACTATTTATCCAAGATGCCGTATATCGCTCTGAATTCCCACACCGTGCTCCTGTGTGTCTCCAGGTAAACCTCCTCAGGTGGTGGTGAGCTCTGTGGATGTTTTCCGACCCTCCAACCCTCTGGAGCTGGCCAAGAGCATCGTAAGCGCCAAGGAACTCGGAAAGATGCTGGTGGACTGCGTGAGTACAACCTGCTCACGGTCACATTTGTCCTTGGTTAAATCAGTGATACTCACAATGTACAGTTTTTCATACTAATTCATCCACTAAGAGTTCTGTTTTCCACTTCAACTTGTGGAGCTTTATTTGATGTTTCTGATATTTTGGATGTAATAATTAGTAACAGTAGCATTTCAGGAACTGTCTTTTTGTTTCTAATTGTCTAATTGACACACAAATGTCTCTGAATGTAAAGTGTACAGACTCTGATGGCTGTGCAGTGGACAGAGCCAGCGCGTGGTGTGAAATGATTGACACCATCTACCACAGGTCAGCTGACTATGATTCTACTGAACTTTGGTTCTCATTTCCAGCTAATTCTGCTCTCTGTCGTAACCCTTTTTTAACGTTCCCCTCATCCGTTTCTCTGACTCACACCATCTCTCCCACTTCGGTTTATCTCTCTTGTTCTTACACACTTCCTCTGTGGTATTTTGAACCATTAAAGAGACATGTTCAGCAATGTGCTGTGTTTAATGACACAGACCAGATAGATATGGCTGAGGCACCTGTCTGTCAAGCACGCACACCCCCGTGACACGAACATAAAGGACAAAATTAGCTATCGAAGCCCGCACTTTCATAGTTTTTTTTTTTTAACCATTACTTCTGTCGGTTTATATGATAACTATTTACTATCAGTATTAATTGTGTAGATACGGAGAGTCAACAGAAAGATGACACATGGCAAAACAAGTATTTAACCCTTAACAGTAATCATTCTTACCAATCCAGTTTAATTACTCATTTAAACTACTTATATTGCTTTGGGAACAAGCTATGTTTAACACTATATTCAAACACAATTTGGTACGTGTTCTTGTGTCCTGTTATAAGTGATTGCCACATGGGCTTTTATTTGACTTTATTATTTCTGAAGTACTATGAAACTTGATACAAATCACTGTGTTTATTGTCTTTTGTGCAGATTGAGTCCCCAGTTGTCTCAGGAGGTGTTGTTGGATGAGGTGAGTGACTCAGTCCTGGTGGACATGATGTGGGAAACCCAGATGTACTTGTATCAGAAGAGGGAAACCCTCCAGTCACTGGCAAAGCTGCTACTGGACAATTGAAGGTGCAAGAAAATCACAAGGAGAGGCCTCGAAGATGGGACTGTGAGAGTAGATGTGTTGGAGAATATGAGAGCAAAGGGCAGTCCCAAGAGTGGTGTCAAGCACAAGAGTGACTGGACGAGGAACAAACAGTAGGGAGCCATGTGTCTGATATAAGACTGTAGTGTCTGTGTTGGTGTGCTCTTCCTTTCAGACAAACATCCTTGAGATGATTTGACAACAATGACTATCCTTTTTCCAGCTGAGATGACAGAACATAGTTGCAATTATGTGAAACAAGACTGACACCTCACGTAGCCTATTAAAGGCAAGTTATGTAGCATCATGTGTTTCCTACTTTGGTATGTGAATGCAAGGGAAGTGTAGGAGCAAGTGTCACACACCCGAATCAAACTTAAGGTGGCACAGACCGACTGTGATGATGTCAGCTAACTGTCAACCTCCCACGGTCCAGAGCATGACCGGTTGGGATAAAACTAATGTGTAAAACTCCTCCTCATTCCCACCTTCTCATGTTCCTCTTTTTCTTTTTTTAACCAAAGTAGCTACAGACACTGAATACACTGACATTTCCCATGAGGCCATATCATGAACAGGACCCTGTAGTCCTACTGTAGCACAGCTCGGATAATGGTGATGATGAACCTGCCTTATGCGTCTGGGACCCAAATGTGTACCTTTCTTTTTCTCCACAACACACTTTCATGCCTTTACTCTGTCAGTTATTTATTCGTCTTGGCTTCAAACACAACATTTAACTTATTGAACACTCATTGATAACTTGCTTGCAAACTGTGTACGCTTTTGAATCCTCTTTGTCTGATGTGAAAGTGACTCGAGCACATGTTTAACATGCACTGTTACAACTGGACTGGAAAATAAACTTGAATTTTCAATTAATGGAAGGACAAGGAACAAAAAGTCTCACTGCTACTTGCACAACATAAACTAGAGGTAATACATTTCCTATGTTTTTTTTGTATTCAGAACAATTATTGAAGTGTATACTGCTATGGTAATAAAATATATTAATGTGGACTAAATCTTGAACCCATGAAGTGTTGAGTTCTTTGTCGTAGCATTTACAGCGCTGCTTGTTTTAATTCAAGCTCGGTCTGACTACATGTTAATTACCGACTGCTGTGGCCATTAAGAGCACAAACACGAGACAGGTGAGTCAATTTTATTCAAACATACAACCTTTAATCAATTCACCAAAAGTCAAAACACATAATTGGGTCATGAGATATACTTTATTGATGAATAATTGAGCAGGGGGACTGTAAGACAACTAAAACTCATAGCTTGATGCTGTTTTTGTAAAAAGGAGTAAAAATGGCTTACATTTACACAAGAAACAAAACATTTGTGAAAGATTGCAATATACGGGAAATATATTAATAAAGCTGTTATTTACATTGTTAAAAAATGATCCACGGAGGGTTAAACCGTCATAAAAATGTAGCTAGCGTCGCATTGAAAGCCCTTGAGAGGCATCACAGACGCCTCCAGCGGCCATTTTAGGGCACCAACGGTAAAACGCGACAACAGTTTGCTGTGCCGTCATGTAGGGTTGTTGAAAGGCTGCTCTTTAAAACGACATGGAAAACAGATAAAGGAAAAATTAGCAGGTTGAAGACGACCAAGTATTTATTGGCAAAAAAAGGTATCAACGCCTTCATAATGGACACTGTTGCATCGCATACATAATTTTATGTTGGGTGAGTATTTCATTATTAGCTTATTCTGTAACAAACAAGTGACCTAAGTGTTAACATTAGATAGTAACACAAGTTTAATTAACTTTAAATAAGTTTCATTCAGTGAAAGAAGTATGCGAGCTGGAGTTACTGAAGTTATAGTTAGCTAGCTTGACTAGTGTTAGCATAACGAAACCAAGCTGCATTGACTCGCCGGACCGTTGGTCGACGTCGCCGCCATATTGGATGTAGCAGGTCTGCTATGTACAAGTAGACGTAAAACCGGGTTTTCTGAATATAAAGCATTAACGTTTACATTTAACTGACTTTGATGATTTGTCTTTATATTAAGTGATTTTTATTCTTTTGATTGAGTCTGCTTTCTTTTCATTCAGCAGTGAAGTGACATTTAACAATTCCTATTGATCTGTTTTATTAGTTGTTATTTATTTTATTTGTTGTCTTTCATCCAGTCTTTATCCAGTCTTTTATCTTTTATCCAGCTCTTATTATGTACTTGCACTGTGATTTTATTCTATAGCTACACTACTACATTTGTTCGTGCTCTTACATTGCACACTAGGCTGGCTTTGTAGCTTAGCGTACTGTACTGCCTCATCTGTGTGAAATATGACATGTTTGTAACAGTTTTTTGCAAACGCTATGTCAGAAAGTTTTCTTTTTCTCTTCAGTGCTAGCTAATTTCAAAGACATCAATTACTTGAATTTTTTGTATTTTCTGTATGTTTGAATTGTGGATGAGTCTTGTAAGAATTATCCAGGTAGTGTGGAGGATAATGACTAGTCTTTTATCTGGTAACAACTTTTTTTTATGTAACTATGATGAATTTTAACTTTCTTAAGTCTCACAGAAATTGTAAGCTATTTTTTGAAATATAGCCTAGTTGTTGCTGAATATTTGAAAGCACCAGTGTCCACTCCTCGTGTTAAACACAGCTATATGGTTTAACAGATTGGACCATGGGATAATCGGAGTAACTCACAGATCCTGGTTTGACTTCCTAAAACAGGCAGCTGGTGTCCATCATCGCTCTGAAGTGTGCTCCTGAAATGTTGATAAGATGCCGGATGTCTGCCTGCTCATTCACGGTAAGCCTGTGTAGATAAGCTCCTCAACTGAAGTCCCTCAATGCAAACGCGATGCAGAGAAAATGAACAGAACAATATCCAAGTTCTGTACATCACAGAGGCAGGTGTGTTGTTACATTCATTTGCTTTATGTTTTGTTTGCTGTGTTGTACAACGTCTGGGGATCCACTGCCTGGCCATGGTGCCTGAAAGTAAAAAATAATAGAAAATAATGCATTGCTCTCATGTGGGTTACAACTTAGCAAAGCAGTTTGGTCAGTTGATGCAGTTTTTTGTAGGATTACATTTAGAATAGAAGGGCACCTTTGAAGTAAGCAAGTATACTTTTCAACTTTTCATTAAAATCAGATTAGTCATGTGTTCAGTGACAATGAGCGTAAATATCCTTAAATTCTACTTTTGATGATCATCCCAACATTGAAGTCAATGTGATATCAACACCTCAGTGTTTAAAAAGTAATTTCCTTCAAATTTAGTCAAAATACTACTCGTTAGTTCTAAGACGTCATATAACCCACCCAACCTGTAACAAGCTACATCATTTTTACATTGTGTCTCTCAAGAGAGCCGATGTTATAACAAGAGGTGCTCACTCAAGGGGCTTTGTTGGTTTTAAAGTGGACAACAGCATAGGGGACGTGCTCTTGTTCTTGGGCCTGAAGTGGCTGGACTGTGCTGTAGACAGGATCTGTGTGTTTCTGATGGAAGTGGACTCTGCTGTAGTGAAGCTCATCCTGCTCTGTTGGTTGAGCTGAGATATCGTCGTACAAGGGACCAGGGTTTGGCTGATTATAAGACAAGAGAAATGAGATCATTTTATGATACACTGTATGCATAAAGCAAGCTAGAAACCTCGGAGGATTCATAAAAAGATGTTTTTTAATCAAATTCAAAATCTAGCTTTAAAAGTTAGCGAGTAAACAACATATCTGTGATGAACAACAGGATGAGTAGATAACTAATGTTTTACAAAAGACTGATTGGCCTAATATGGACTGCAGTAGATGTTTCTGTGTCAACGGACTAAAGGTGTTTAGTTAAGAAATAAGAAATTGAGAGAAATTGTAACATTATTTGTAAGTTTGAGCTGCTGTTCTGGCTCAGATGAAAGAGTAATTCTTTCTGAAGAGAAGCAGAAGACAAGATGGTGATGTTTTTCTATTAATGTAGCAGAATTGTTCAAATTATTTTCTTTACCTGCTCCAAGTTGTCTGAGGTTTCACTTCGAGGAGATTGGCTGGGCGTCCTCTTTTTTCTGGTTAGTGACACAAGAGAATATAAGAATTAATTGGTGATGCCATGTTAGTGTGTGAGTGTCACTGATTAGAAACAGAGCACAGTGTTGCTCACCTAATCCACCAGAGGACAGCGAGAAGTATTAAAACCAGGAGAGCAGCACAGACTCCTGCAGCTGCTGCTGATGTTTGTTTCCCTTTAATATTTTGGACAGTCAGAGTTTTTTCACTTGAGCCAATGGTTCTTTTGCCAGTTTTGACCATACAGGAGTACCTTCCTTCATGCTGACTGCTGACTGGGTCTATAATCAGGTGTTTGTTTTGGTTCTCTGGCAGGGTCAGAGGTCGACTGTTGAAGATCCAGGTGTAGTTTGTGCTCAGAGGACAGCTGGTACTGCAGGTCAGTGTGACTCGCTGCCCCTCTGTCACCACTGCAGAAGGAGTGAACGTCACTTTAAGAGCTGAAAGATGGTTTGATTGGTCAGCAAATGTGAAAGAGACAGACTATCTCACAAGGTCTCTTAACTAAACAACAAAGTAGATTGTTTGTTAGTGTCTTATAAATCAAACCATAAAGCTTCAAGCCAAAATTAGTACATTTGTTTTGATCAATAAATTAAATTAATTGAGTGAAAGGAGCATTGAACCTGCCTTTCAGTGTGCTGACTGCTGATTGTACAGTACATAGTATGGAAGTCAATAATTCACTATACAAAAATAATGTATTTAATCTAAACAATTACCTGTGACAACCAACGTCACTCCAGACGAATCTGACTGTTTCCATACATCGTATGTCTGGATCTTGAATATGTACTCTGCTGAGTCATCCCTCTTTAGGTCTTTAATTAACAGGATGTGATGATTCTTCATGTTTTCATGGTACTCAACACGACCTGCAACCTCAATTAGCCTTTCAGTATCCTGATCACCACTTCTGATTATTTTATACCATAATTTAGACTGGGGCTGCTGGAAGTCGGGATGAGAATATTCACTTGAAATGTTCACTGAGGAGCCTTGAACAGCACAGATTCTCCTCCTGACATAACTCACACTCCAACAGTTGTTATCCCCAGCACCTGAAATATAGATGAAAGACAAGAGACAGTTTACTTTACATGTACTACAAGAAACTTTTTACCAGTTATGAAAAAGTCTCAATTTAATACTAATGCCACTATATGACCTACATAAGCAAATGAGCTATTTCTGTAATTGGTATGATTACTGTTAATGTCTGTCACTAGGTTGGATTCAGGCTTAATTGGGATAAGAGTCTCACATCCTGAGGAAAGTAGTAGCTTTGCAGTCTGCTGGTACGTCGCTAAAACAAAGTTTGTTTTCGTGTTTGTCGTGTTTGAAAACTATTTAGCAAATCTATGTGTTTACATTTTAGAAAATACAGGCCTGGTAGTCTCAAACTTGTATCCTTTATAAATCTTTTTTACTCAAATATTTATCTTTATTTCATGTCTAACAACAATGATATAAGATTGATTGGATCGATACAGAGACACAGACCTGCAGGTCTTTCTACATTTGGTTGCTACATTTTTTATAGCGTCTCGACATCACATCTTGTGGGGTGTTAATAGCTCAGGGCGACAAACCACCGCCCAAAGGACTGAGAAAAGAAGACAATACAGGAAGAGAGCGAGCTCTTTGCAGTTACAGACACCACCACAGCCGCACACTTTTAGTGGGTCATAAGTGATGATTGAGAGGTATAACTTTTGTATGAGTCTACACATTTCTTTTTTTTTGTGAGATTCCTGCAGCTGCTAATTTTCATCATCCTTTGAGAAAATGAGCAAAGTCTTTTTGATCTAACAGATGATTACGTATTTACAATTCACCAGTAAATTCTCAAGCATTTTTACTGTGTAATCATGCTGCATGTCATAAAACAGAACTTCTAGACAAATATCAGTTAGCAGTATGTGTCAACTCAGTCTCTTTCTCAATCAATTTTCAACTCAATTTTTAATTCAAAGAGGCTTTATTGGCATGAAAGTTTTAACAACAATGTTGCCAAAGCATCTGTCCAAACACTCGAACAGAACACAACAGATAACAACATGAACACAAACACAACACCAATATTGATTTACATTAATAATATATACACTATATACAGTGTGTGTGTGCTAGTGCCTGCGTGTGTGTGTGTGTGTGTGTGTTGGTCACTCACTGTCTCTCAGGTTGTGGCATGTTGACACATATTGGGCAGCAAGATATGCCCTGTCTCCTTCTCCCAGGAGTATTTTTAATTTTGAGATGTCATTCAGCTCTTTGAAATCTGAGATTACAGCGTTGAACTTGTTAAAATAAATGTTCCTTGTTTCATTGAATGTTTTACATTGTAGGAGAAAGTGCATCTCTGTCTCAACCTCACCTGTCGAGCAGTGACCACATTGTTCTGTTTTCTTTCAGTTTGTGGTCACTGAGCCTGTACTTGGTTAAGATCTGTCTCTGCTTTCTATCTCTGACAGTAGAGAGATATTTTGCTAATTCATAATCTCTTTTTAGGGCTAGATAACATTCTAATCTACTTTGGCTTTTGGTTTCTTCTTTCCAATGTTACAGATAGGTTCAATCAATCCCTGTAACATTTTTGCACCAAAATTATTGCATACACGTTTATACGTACATGCAAGTTTTCTTCTTTTTTTTTTCACTTAAACCTGATAAATGTAGGAAATTGGTTCCTTCCTCATTGCCAGTTTGCAGGTTTGCATTTCTTTTTCTTGTTGTTTTTGCATGTGAGCCACATTCAACATCAAGAATACGTTATTACCGTAGTGACTTTTTTGTATCTTTTAAATTCAGTCACTCTTTCAAACTCAACATTGACTGAAAGTGTTGCTTGAGTTGAGATGGATGGAAAAGTTTCTTTGAAAAAGTTGATATGTAGATTTTCACCCCTGCTTTTTGCAGACAGATGACTCAATTGTCCCAATCCATAAGTTACAACAGACCATAGTTGGTTCATACTCACAGACTGTAGCGGAGTGTACATCCTTGAGGCCTTTTACAGCACAGGAGAAGCTTTCAGGAAGAGAGATGGGAACTGTTACAAACGTTTTTTTCTTATACTCTCCCTCAAAGTAACTGCTCGTGTACATTCTAAAGGCAGTCTTAGGATCAGTCAGAGGACAGCTGGTGTCACAGGTCAGTCTGACGTGGCCTGTTGCAGCTGCAGGAGTCTTTTGAACATGCACTTCTGTTGAGAGATGATGAAATAAGTTTTTCATTAATTCACTTGTTCCGTGTCTATTATATAAATTACAGTTGTAATAAGTTGATTAAATAAATTATGAACCAAACTCTCACAGCCTGTTAAGTTTAAAAGACAGAACATGATGAACTGTAGTTATTATACCATCAACAATGTAAAAACTAGAAAAAACGAAAGCAAAGACATGACAGTGTGCAGCGACATGCACAGACATTTTGAGGGGGTTTTGCTGCTACCTATAAAAAACATAGCTCTAACTCTGCTGCCTATATGTGAGCCAGCTAGCTAGTTAAGATTGGTTCATATGATCGCATAACAAAAGACAATAATTCATGACTTGATAAAACATGACAAGCTGCACATTGTTCTGAAGCATATGTGGAGATGTTTGTTTTGTTCTGTACAGTTTCATGACTGTATCTTGCACAATTGTTACTGGTAATGATCTATTTTGACATAGCTCTAATTATAATTATCTCTTTTTAAAAAATACCAGTTTAAAGGAATTAGAGGTAGGGACGGAGGAGGTTTGTCAATGTTGGAGGAAACTTAACCTGTTGGATATGTGATGGAGCAGGGCTCATCCTCTGATGTCTGCTTATAAGAACACATTCTCCCTTTAGCATAGGTCACACTGAAGCAGGCTGATGTGACAGAATCTGGACAAAAAGAGAGAAATTGTGTCTGCTTTTAGTTAATTTAGTTGATTTGTCATTGTGTGTCATAAGCTTTATAGTTTAAGGATCCAGTGCATGAATATTTCTTATTAACATATTTAGCCAGAGGTAACATGATAAGGAGTTAATGGCTGTCACTCACCCACTGAGACTTCAGGGGCTCTGAGATCCTCGTAGCCTTTGATAGCACAGGAGTATCTGACTGCTTCCTCACTGCTGACCAGCTGTTGGTACCAGGGAGACCAGTCCTCATAGAGAAACTCTCTGTTCTTGTACCAGATGTAGGCTGCAGGGTTTTCAGTCAGAGGACAGCTGGTGTTACACATCAGTGTTACTGTGTGTCCCTCTGTGGAGGGAATCACCTTCACCTGCAGGTCTGAGATGATGGTGAAGAAAAGTAAGAATTCATATATTTATGTCAGACTTAAAGTAACTGATTACTGACAGTCACCTTACCTGCAACATGGAGCTCAATTATGCCTTGCTCACTCATCCTGGGGACTTCTGCGTTCTCTTTGCTGCTGCAGCAGTAAGACATTGCATCACTCTCTGTCAGATCATTGATTGTTAGATTAAAGTTACTCTCTTCTGACATGTTGTACTTAACATGACTGTCATCTGCAGGGAGTTTCTTCAGAGTAAATGTAGATCCAATCCACTGTACTTTGTACCATTTCATAGTTGTAGTGCGACGTTCAACCAAACAGGGCAGATCCACTGATGAACCTTTTAAGGCACAGATGCTGTTTACTCGACCCTGAACCCCTTTAACAGAAGATTAAATCATCAGATATCTGGACACTTTCATAAGTCTTGTATGACTTCATATTCACTATAATAAGTCAATGATAATAGTATGATTGTAAAGGATCATACTTTCATTCTGCAATGCATAAAAAAAGCTCCTGCCAGCTAACATTGAATCATTTGTTGTCTTATATCTTACTTTCACTCGTACACTCCTGAAAAACTTGTATCTATATTATTTACAGTTTTCAGTTAAATATTGTCATATAACGAGCAAAAAACATTATTCCTACCTGAGAAGCACAGAATGAAACCCATAAACACACATCCAGCTTCTGCCAACAACATGGCTGTCGTAGTCTTCAGCTTCTGATCAAAAAGATGATGGTATAACTGAATGAACTTGTAACAACTGCTGTGTTTATTAAAACGAATAAAACATGAAGAATATAAATAATAATTCAAATCAACAGCAGTCTTCTTACAGAGACGGAATGAACTGTTGGTCAGTGTGAGAGCAGCAGCTGCACGCAGCTCTGCAGCCAGAGCATGACTTCCTTCCTTATTATCATTCTTAGTACAAAAGAGGCGTCTAATGAAGAATCTATCTACTGCAGTAGTTATGTGATATCATTACTTGAGGGTATTGTTTTTATCTGTATTTTATCACAATTATAACTTTTTATTTTTTATTAATTCAACAATGTACAGCTGGAGTAAACCGTGTTATATTTCTATCAAAATGTTTTTACAAAGTTGCCAGAGTGAGATCAGAGAGAAGTGAAGCTGTCTGTAGTTGGTTTGTGTCACTGAAGAGGGAAACTGAGAGGAAGTGAGGAACATGATGTACTGCCTTTTTGCTGCACATCATTAAATGTGTCTATAAAACTATTTCCAAACAGTGTTGCATACTGCTGTGGCTTTTTGCATCCCAGCTGCTTGTATTCTTAAATCTGATGAGGAGATGCGTAAGATCTCTTTTTAAAGATTTGTCTTAAAGAGCTTGACGGGGTAGACGAATACAAAGTTCCATTAACATTTTCAGCTTCTTTTAAAGAAGTCAAGTCTGTCCAAATAACGCACCTTGTCCGGCAACAATGCACAAAACATCTAAAATTTTAAATGTTTTTGTGCCTCTCTTAGAACATTGCAGCTAAAAGTTCACTTAAATGCAAAATCATGCCACGCAGTAACGCAGTCTGAATACAGACTTTTTAGACTGTGCTTCCTGGTATACATCTTTCACACCACACACACTGTGCAGCAGTGTTTTCAGTCTGATTAGTGTGATGTTGCGAGTTGGCAAAAAACAATAAGAAAAGGGTGAATTTTGGTGCCATTTTATTTAGAGCTACATTGTGTCAGGATCACACCTATAGTTTAAAAACAGCTTCACTATGAAAAACCATAAAAGCTACATGATCTTTATATAAATAAAGATTATTTTCCTGCATTAATGGGGAGTAAGAATACCTTCAGGTGTAAACGGCTCTATATAAGAGCTGTAGCTGTGTGTAATGGCTGTACTGCTTGATCTAATAACTGCTTTGACGTTGCTAGAGGATATTGCTAATGCACAATTTAGGCGAGAGCGAGTTTTCAGGGCCCGTACTGATGTTCTGGCCCATGATGATGAGCGCTCATCAAGCTGAGAGAGCTTGGGCATCCCCTCTCCTCCTCGCTAAACTCGCACACTATGACCGTGTGCAGAGATGCGCCTCTTGGCATCTCGCTTGAAATCAGACCTCCTCCAAAGTCCGAGGATCCGACCTCACGGCGTCCCGGCAGTGTCACTGAGGCAAGCAGCGTTTTACACTTTTGCTTGTGATGCTCAGCATTTTCAGGGGATCCAGATCTGCGTTAGTGAAAAGTCTGGCTCATCAAGCAGAAACATTGCTCACAACACATCGCTGTGGTTGTACCATTGATTAAGATGAGGAAGGGCACTCAGTAGATCCTGAAGCACTTGTAATTAAGAGATGCTCAGTCCGGGGTCGTGTTGGATCTGAAGTTGACAACAGCATAAGTGGCATGCTCCTGTTCTTTGGGCTGATGTGGTTGGATGGTGGAGTACAGAGGAACTGTCTGGGTATTAGAGAAGTGGACTGGACTGCAATAGTGAAGATCCTCCTGCTCTTCTGGTTGAGCTGAGATGTTTCCATACAAAGGATCAGAGTTTAGCTGACGAGGAGACAAGACAAATAATATTAGTTTCCACTTTGTGGCACCAAACCTTTGCACTGCAAACTGGACTGATGACATCTTTGTGGAGGCTGAGCAGTGTTGGCACTATATGTTTCATGATACCCTTATGTTGATCAGTGGTTAAAGAAGCGGCTGTAGATACTCTTTCTCCCTGTAGTATTGACGAGGAATCCCCGCTAAAAAAGCTCCGCTAATATGGTGATAAACACATTTTATTTCCAATAAATCCTTCACAATAAAAGTCCCATGTTATGTTGTCGTTTAAAAGCTTTTGTTATGAAGCTGTAAAATCCGGAAACTTTGGGTTTTTCACCAGCAGAAACTTTACACAACTCCTGAAACAGCTGAAAGTGAAATGTGAGTTACCAGTAGCGAACCAGGCTGAGACGTCATATCAGGGGCCAAGCAATTGATTAGGGACATATTGAACAAATATTTTGGCTCCTTTCCAGCCAAGAGTTTCAAATCCTATAGCCTTGTTTCAAAGACCTAATTGTTGTACAAGAACTTTGTTGAAATGTCTGATTTTCACCTGCTCTGTGTTGTCTGTTGCTCCAGATTCAGCAGATTGACCTGAAGTCCTCTTTCTTCTAGTTAGTGAAATAAGACATGAATAAACATGAACAAGTGATTTTACATGAGAAATTGAATGCCATTGATCTGCAACAGAGCACAGTGTTGCTCACCTACTCCAGAAGAAGATAGCGAGAGCTATGATAACCAGGAGAAAAGCACTGACTCCTGCAGCTGCTGCTGTTTGTTTCACTTCAATGTATTGGACAGTCAAAGTCTTTTCACTCGAAGTAATGGGGGTTTTGCCGGTTTTGACAACATAGGAGTAGTTTCCTGAGTGCTGTTTGCCAACTGGATCCAGAACCAGCTGTTTGTTTTGGTTCTCTCGCAGGTTCAGAGGTCGACCGTTGAAGGTCCAGGTGTAGTTTGTGTTCAGGGGACAGCTGGTACTGCAGGTCAGTGTGACTCTCTGCCCCTCTGTCACCACTGCAGAAGGAGTGACCGTCACTTTAAGACCTGAAAGATGGTTTAATATGTCAGTAAATGTAATCAAACATAAAAAAGTCCTTTTACCTGTTTATGTAGTAGGTAATTTGTCAGTGCCCTAAAAAACCCTGTTACATGACATGAACTTTTCTGCTCTTGCACGCTGAGGAGTCAAGTCATACTAAACAAGACTTTAGCATTCGGCAATAAAAGCTACTTTATAACACCCATTCATCCACATGACTTTCTGAAATGATATGAGAACATCTCACTAGTTCTGTTTCACATTTACTACTGTGAGAGGACAGTTGTTTATTACCAAGGAAGAAAAACAAAAACTTTACTCCATGAAGCATCAACCAGCCTCAAAGGTCCAGTGTGTAGGATTTAGTGCCATCTAGTGGTGAGTTTGCAGATTGCAATCAACAAAGTAACTTTGCCTCACCCTCCCTGTTGATGGCTGCTAAAAACTTGAAAGGCTCTCTCCATGGAAGATGACCCGCTTCCTCTGTAGATATACAAGTTTAACCTTAAGGTAACGAAAACAAACCATTTCCTAAATTCAGGTGATTATCCGAACCCCAAACCCTACACACTGGACCTTTCAAATGCTAGAAAACTCATGAGAAAAGACTTTAGGCTACATAAAATCAAATCTGCACTGTACTTATTGTACAGAATTACCTGTGATAACCAAAGTCACTCCAGGAAAGTCAGATTTGTACCGTTCCCCATCATGTCGTTGGAGGCTGAATTTGTATTCTGCTGAGTCATTCTTCTTCAGGTTATTGATTCTCAGGATGTGGTGGTTCTCCATCATGTCATGATACTCCACACGGCCTGCAGCCTCAATCAGCTCCTCAGCTTCTTTCATCCCACTTGTCTTTATTTTATACCATAATTTATCCTTCGGTGGCTGGTCGTCAGGATGTGAGTATTTACTTGAAATGTTCACTGAGGAGTCTTCCAGTGCACAGATTCTCCTGCTGACATAACTCACACTCCAACAGTTCTTATCCTTAGTACCTGAAATAACGAGAAAACAAACAAAAACATCAGTTTCCCTTTTTTCTTTTTCTCAAGTAAATAATCAATGAAACCAGAACAACAAAGAAGCCTTATTTCTTTTGTTCTATTTTTGGGATTTCCTCAGTGTGAGCACCCTCAGTACGTCATGATCTGCTCCTCGTGGGCAAAACATGTCAAGAAAATTGCTGCATAATGAACAATGCAAAATGTTGAGGAACCAGTTTTGTCCAAATTCTAGTTTTATGACAAGACAGTGCTCCTTTTTTCTCTGACTGACTCTAAGTCAACTGGGACATCTAGTGGCCACGAGTTGTGATCGTATTGTTTTCATATTTCTGACCGCCTTTCGGCCTTTTGTCTATTTAGATTTGTGACTTCAGTGTTAAAACACATTACGCAGTATGTCAATGGCTCATACTCACAGACTTCAGCAGACATCAGGTCCTTGAAGCCATTTACAACGCAGAAGAAACTTTCAACATTGAAGCTGGGAGTTAAATACTGCTGATTCTCAAAGTATTTAACTCCACCTATGTACCACGTATAGGCAGTTTGGGAGTCATTGAGAGCACAGTTGGAGTGACAGGTCAGTCTGACATCTGTCAATAGAAGAGTCTTTTGAACATGTACTTCTGTTAGGAGATAATAAATATATTTTTGTCAGTTATTTTAGCATGCTACAGTGTATAATTTAATGAATCAATTAATTTAAAAAAATGAATTTGAAGGCATTTGATGTTTGAGGTTGCGCAATTTGTAAATATTAGCAGAAACTTAACCTGTTGGATATGTGATGGAGCAGGGCTCATCCTCTGATCTCTGCTTATAAGAACACATTCTCCCTTTAGCATAGGTCACACTGAAGCAGGCTGATGTGACAGAATCTGGACAAAAAGAAATGCGAGACATTATTCTGGCTAGTGTACGCAGTCACAGTACTTCAAAAGGTTTATAATTTAAGGCTCCAGTGCATGATTCATAAAGGTTTTTTATGATAAGGAGTTAATGGTTGTCACTCACCCACTGAGACTTCAGGGGCTCTGAGATCCTCGTAGCCTTTGATAGCACAGGAGTATCTGACTGCTTCCTCACTGCTGACCAGCTGTTGGTACCAGGGAGACCAGTCCTCATAGAGAAACTCTCTGTTCTTGTACCAGATGTAGGCTGCAGGGTTTTCAGTCAGAGGACAGCTGGTGCTACACATCAGTGTTACTGTGTGTCCCTCTGTGGAGGGAATCACCTTCACCTGCAGGTCTGAGATGATGAGGAAGAAAAGTAAGAATTCATATATTTATGTCAGACTTAAAGTAACTGATTACTGACAGTCACCTTACCTGCAACATGCAGCTTAATTATGCCTTGCTCACTCGTCCTGGGGATTTCTGCGTTCTCTTTGCTGCTGCAGCAGTAAAGTTTTGCATCACTCTGTGTCAGATCTTTGATTGTTAGATTAAAGTTACTCTCTTCTGACATGTTGTACTTAACATGACTGTCATCTGCAGGGAGTTTCTTCAGAACAAATGTAGATCCAATCGGCTGTACTTTGTACCATTTCATGGTTGCATTGGGATGTTCAGCCAAGCAGGGCAGATCCACCGATGAACCTTTTAAGGCACAGATGCTGTTTGCTTGTCCCTGAACCTCTTTAACAGAAGATTAAATCATCAGATATCTGGACACATTCATACTCCTTTTAACACTTTTTAGTATCTATAATAATTAGTCAATGATAATAGTATGATACTGTAATGGATCATACTAAAGCAATTTTTGAAAATCCTGCCAGCTAACATTAAATCATTGTTTTTTATATCTTTATTTCCTTCCTACACATCATAAAATTCAGATATTGTTATATAAGGAGTTAAAAAAAAAAAGATTCCTACCTGAGAAGCACAGAATGAAACCCACGAACAAACATCCAGCTTCTGCCAACAACATGGCTGTTCTAGTCTTCAGCTTCTAATCAAAAAGCAAAACGTTGATTGTATCATTTAATGACTTTATTACAACTACTGTGCTAATGAAAACCTACATAACGTCAAGGATGTAAATGAACAGTTAACAGCAATCTTCTTATGAAGACTTCAAGGACTGGGGCCAGTTTGTCAGCGGCTGGTAGATACTTTAAAACTGGATGCAGCTTTCACACCAATCACTTCCTTCCTGATTACTTACTTCAGTGAAAAGAGCCCTGCAGTCTACAATCTGTGTAGCCTAGTAGTTAGTTGATGTCATATTTTGTGATTGAAACCTTTGAATTTCATTTCAGGGACTGTGTAGTTTATCACAATTATCATTATTGTTTTGTTTTTCAATTTTTACATAAGAAAAGTCAATTGCATTATATTTCTTCAAAAAAGGCGTTGCAGTGGCCAGAATGAGAGCAGAGGGGTGTGACATTGTTTGTGGTTGAACTGTGGTGGAACAAAACACAGACTTCATTGAAGAGGAAGCTGCAGACACAATGTCTATGATTTTTAAGTTCACCACATTCCTTTGCAGCGCACCAAAGTTATCTGTGCTGCAAATTAGTTGTGGTCAGGCAAAAAGTGCTAAAAACTAGCTGTCTTGTTTTTAAGAGACACATCATTGCATCCAAAAATGCACATATACCAGTGTTCATAAAGACGCAATTGTATTTTTTTATTTTATTTTTTTCAATTTTCTTGCAACTACAACAACTCAGCAGAACTTCTTCCAGTCTTTGTTTTCCTCAATCAATTTTAAATTCTGGCCGGCGATCTGCTACGACAGACAGATTAGTAAAGGCAGATCAGTGGAACACTTCATCACCGGCTTAGTCTTCAGAAACTTCTACGATTTTATTGTGATTGAAATGGCTCATTTATCTGTAGTCGAAACACTGATTCACTTGCCAGTAATGGGGCTTTCAAACTGTCAAATTTCAATAGTGAAAAGGTCGTCAAAGAATCTGATCTGTGGCCTTTTCGTTTGTAAATTATGGAATCTATTCTCAAAACATCTCTTCTCTATTCTCACACAGTGTTTCATGCTGCACTGACTTCACTTAAAGCTTGGTTATCAAACACTTGTGACAAAGATATGCAATAAGGATGATGGCAGGATATCAACTTTATTGTTCAAAATTACACAAGTGCACTGTCACAATAAACTACACTTAATCATGATTCACATCAGGCCTTTTATCCTGCATTATGTTAAGAAAAACAAACTTATCAGCACATTTTGGATAACATATAGGTGAAAATCAATGTATCTCTGATATATCCATGATAGACCAATATCAACCGATTGCAATATACACTGACAACAAACTTTAGTTCAGTTCGCTTGATGGGTGGTGGAGTAAAGATCTTCTGTGCGGTTCTGAGAGAAGTGGAGTCTCATGTAGTGACGGTCATCCTGCTCTGTTGATGGAGCTGAGATGTTTTCATACATGGGATCAGGGTTTTGCTGAGGAGACAAGACAAATAATTTTACTTACATCATATTGAATGGACAGGTTTGGCTGATTCTCCTATCAGATGATTATAAAATGCAGCTAGAGCTCAACTGATGAAGGTTTTTTGAAGCATTTTAAGGTATATTTTGTGTCTTGAAAAAGTTTTCACCCATTTAGAGTTTTACCCCCAAGACTTATTCTTCTTTCAAATATTAATTTATTGGCTAATCATTACTGTGAAAAGAGAATATTTAATTGCAGATGTTTCACCCTGTTTTGACATAGTTCATAGAAAAATTATTCAATTTTTTTTCTTTACCTGCTCCAAGTTGTCTGAGGCTTCACTTCGAGGAGATCGGCTGAATATCCTCTCTACTCTAGTTAGTGAGAGAAGTGAATACATTAATGAATCTTTGATCCAAGGTTAGTGTGTGAATGTCATTGGTCTACAACAGAGCACAGTGTTTCTTACCTAATCCATAAGAAGACAGAGAGAGCTATTATAACCAGGAAAGCAGCACCGACTCCTGCAGCTGCTGCTAGAGTCCATTTTCCTGTTGTACTGTGGACAGTGAGAGTCTTTACACTGGAGCCGATGTTGTTGTGTGTTTTGACAGCACAGGAGTATTTTCCTGCATGATGACTGCTGACTGGATCTAGAACCAGCTGTTTGTTTTGGTTCTCTGGAGGGATCAGAGGTCGACTGTTGAAGGTCCAGATGTAGTTTGTGTTGTCAGTCAGAGGACAGCTGGTGCTGCAGGTCAGTGTGACTCTCTGACCCTCTGTCACCACTGCAGAAGGAGTGACTGTCACTTTAAGACCTGAAAGACGGTTTAATATGTCAGTAAATGTAATCAAACATAAAAAAGTCCTTTAACCTGTTTATGTAACAGCATAAAATGTGTCATAGCCCTAAAAAACCCAGTTCCATGATTGTTCTAAAAGTGACTCATGAACTTTTCTGTTTTTGCACACTGAGGAGTCAATTCATACTAATCGGGGCTTTAGCTTTCGGCAAAAGAGCTACTTTATTACGCCCATCAATCAACACTTTGACTTTCTGTGATAGAACAACGTTTCACTAGTTCTGTTTCACATTTGTTACTGTGAGAGAACAGATGTTTTTTCCCAAGGAAGACATGAAGATGAAACAGTTACTGTACTCCATGTAGCATCAACCAGCCTCAAAGGTCCAGTGTGTAGGATTTAGTGGCATCTAGTGGTGTGTGTGCAGATTGCAATCAACACAATAACTTGGCCTCCCTGTTGATGGCTGCTAAAAACTTGAAAGGCTTTCTCTTGAGTCAGTGTTTGGTTTGTTTGTTCTGGGCTACTGTACAAACATGGCTGACTCTATGGAAGAAGACCCGATAAATGTGAAAGCTTAATGTTAAGGTAACAAGAACAAAACAATTCCTAAATTCAGGTGATTATACACTAATTATATATTTGTGAATCGTGAATTCCATTCTTGCCTGTAGATCCTTTTAAGTCCTCCTAAACCCTACACACTGGACCTTTAAAATGCTTGAAACAGGCTCCTGAAAAAAATCAGCGTTTGTGAGTAAAGCTGAAGACTTTGGGCTCCACAAAAGCAATAACACTGGTACCATCTGCATTGTACTTATTGTACAGAATTACCTGTGATAACCAAAGTCACTCCAGGAAAGTCAGATTTGTACCGTTCCCCATTATGTCTTTGGAGGCTGAATTTGTATTCTGCTGAGTCATTCTTCTTCAGGTTATTGATTCTCAGGATGTGGTGGTTCTCCATCATGTCATGATACTCCACACGGCCTGCAGCCTCAATCAGCTCCTCAGCGTCTTTCATCCCACTTGTCTTTATTTTATACCATAATTTATCCTTCGGTGGCTGGTCGTCAGGATGTGAGTATTTACTTGAAATGTTCACTGAGGAGTCTTCCAGTGCACAGATTCTCCTGCTGACATAACTCACACTCCAACAGTTCTTATCCTTAGTACCTGAAATAACGAGAAAACAAAGGAACAGTAGTTTTTTAGCTTGAATGTCATTTTTATGAGTGTGTCTCAGTCTCACTGTTTTTTACTTCAGTCCTTTTTTTTAATCTCAAGGTGGATAATTAAACAAAGAATAAAACCAGAACAAAAAATAAGCCGTAATTATGTTGTTCTGTTATTTGGATTTCTGCGTTTCCTCAGTGTGAGCACCCTCAGTACGTCATGATCTGCTCCTCATGGGCAAAACATGACAAGAAAATTGCTGCATGATGTACAATGCAAAATGTTGAGGAACCAGTTTTGTCCAAATTCTAGTTTTATGACAAGACAGCGCTCCCTTTTTCCCTGACTGACTCTAACTCAACTGGGACATCTAGTGGCCACAAGTTGTCATCATATTGTTTTCATATTTCTGACCGCCTTTCGGCCTTTCGTCTATTTAGATTTGCGACTTCAGTGTTAAAACGCATTACGCAGTATGTCAGTGGCTCATACTCACAGACTTCAGCAGACATCAGCTCCTTGAAGCCATTTACAACGCAGAAGAAACTTTCAACATTGAAGCTGGGAGTTAAATACTGCTGATTCTCAAAGTATCTAACTCCACCTATGTACCACGTATAGGCAGTTTGGGAGTCATTGAGAGCACAGCTGGAGTGACAGGTCAGTCTGACATCAGCCGATAGAAGAGTCTTTTGAACATGTACTTCTGTTAGGAGATAATAAATATATTTTTGTCAGTTATTGTAGCATGCTACAGTGTATAATTTGATGAATCAATTAATTTAAAAAAATGAATTTGAAGGCATTTGATGTTTGAGGTTGCGCAATTTGTAAATATTAGCAGAAACTTAACCTGTTGGATATGTGATGGAGCAGGGCTCATCCACTGATGTCTGCTTATAAAAACACATTCTCCCTTTAGCATAGGTCACACTGAAGCAGGCTGATGTGACAGAATCTGGACAAAAAGACATGTGAGACATTATTCTGGCTAGTGTACACAGTCACAGTACTTAAAAAGGTTTATAATTTAAGGCTCCAGTGCATGATTGATAAAGGTTTTTTATCATGATAAGGAGTTAACGGTTGTCACTCACCCACTGAGACTTCAGGGGCTCTGAGATCCTCGTAGCCTTTGATAGCACAGGAGTATCTGACTGCTTCCTCACTGCTGACCAGCTGTTGGTACCAGGGAGACCAGTCCT
The DNA here is from genome assembly GCF_965226575.1 of Pagrus pagrus. Taxonomy (NCBI): domain Eukaryota; kingdom Metazoa; phylum Chordata; class Actinopteri; order Spariformes; family Sparidae; genus Pagrus; species Pagrus pagrus. The sequence continues at coordinate 5,854,201 of NC_140186.1, forward strand.
CATAGAGAAACTCTCTGTTCTTGTACCAGATGTAGGCTGCAGGGTTTTCAGTCAGAGGACAGCTGGTGCTACACATCAGTGTTACTGTGTGTCCCTCTGTGGAGGGAATCACCTTCACCTGCAGGTCTGAGATGATGAGGAAGAAAAGTAAGAATTCATATATTTATGTCAGACTTAAAGTAACTGATTACTGACAGTCACCGTACCTGCAACATGGAGCTCAATTATGCCTTGCTCACTCGTCCTGGGGTTTCCTGCGTTCTCTTTGCTGCTGCAGCAGTACAACTTTGCATCACTCTCTGTCAGATCTTTGATTGTTAGATTAAAGTTACTCTCTTCTGATGTGTTGTACTTAACATGACTGTCATCTGCAGGGAGTTTCTTCAGAACAAATATAGATCCAATCGGCTGTGCTTTGTACCATTTCATGGTTGCATTGGGATGTTCAGCTGAGCAGGGCAGATCCACTGATGAACCTTTTAAGGCACAGATGCTGTTTGCTCGTCCCTGAACCCCTTTAACAGAAGATTAAATCATCAGATATCTGGACACATTTATGCGTCTTGTATGACTTCATATTCTCAATTATAAGTCAGTGATAATTGTATGATTGTAAAGGATCATACTTTCATTCTGTAATGCATAAAAAAAGCTCATAACAAGAATTTGTGAAAATCCTGCCAGCTAACATTGAATCTTCTGTTGTCTTATATCTTACTTTCACTCGTACACTCCTGAAAAACTTGTATCTATATTATTTACAGTTTTCAGTTAAATATTGTCATATAAGGCGTAAAAACAATTATTCCTACCTGTGAAGCACAGAATGAAACCCATAAACACACATCCAGCTTCTGCCAACAACATGGCTGTCGTAGTCTTCAGCTTCTGATCAGAAAGTTGGTTGTATAATTGAATGAACTTGTAACAACTGCTGTGTTTATTGAAATGAAGAAAAACGAAGAAGATGAATACTGTTTAAAATCAACAGCAGTCTTCTTACAGAGACAGAATGAACTGTTGGTCAGTGTGAGAGCAGCAACTGCACACAACTCTACAGCCAGAGCATGACTTCCTTCCTTATTATCTTAGTACAAAAGAGGCGTTTAATGAAGAATCTATGTACTGCAGTAATTATTTGATATCATTACTTGAGGATATTGTTTCTATCTGTATTTTATCACAAATATAACTTTTTATTCTTTGTCAATTCAATAATGAGTAAACCGTGTTATAGTTTCATCAAATGTTTTTACAAAGTCGTCAGAGTGAGATCAGAGAGAAGTGAAGCTGTCTGTGGTTTGTTTGTGTCACTGAAGAGGGAAACTGAGAGAAAGTATTTTTGACCTTAAGAACAGTAGAAAACACTCACAAAGTGCTGCAGTGGGTCTGTCTGTCTCAAGTTATCTGTGCTCCAGATTACCTATGGCCAAGCACTGAGAGTAAAAAGAAATATGACTTTTTAAGATCCACATCATCATAAAATACACACCTAAACACACATTCCCATTAAGAAGCAACAGATTTTTTGTCTTTAGTCTTCTGTTTGGCTCCAACAACATTACATCACTAACACAGTCTTCATAAATTCTTTGATTTTAATGTTGAAAGTTTAAATGATTCATTTATATCTAGTTGTGATACTGATTCACCTGCCACTGACGGGGCTTTCAAACTGTCTAATTATAACAGTGAAAAGGTTGTCAAAGAATCTGATCTGTGGCCTCTTTGCTTTAAAAAAAGATTAGTCTTTTTTCAAAACAATTTAGTTTTCGCAGTGTTGCATGCTGCGTTCTACTCACAGCTGCTAGTCCACTTGCAACCTTCACATAGACAATTCATCACACCTCCTATTTGAAGATGTGGCCTAAAGAGCTCTTGTTAGTTGGCCTGCCTCTGCTTGTGAATCTCAGTACTTCTGGGAAACTTGTGGTCCACATTAACATGTAGTGAACTGAAAAGGTGCTGGAGATTAGACGGCTTGAAGTTTGAAAGTGAAGTCTCTGATGTCAGGAAGGGAAGTTTCTAGGGATATACGATATATCGGGCAGAGAAATTATTGGCCCGATAATGATAAAAATTACATCATCGGTTATCTGCAGATAATTATAGCCTATAAATACAACCGAGGCTAGAGCTATGAATAACAAGTCATCCATCTTTGCCTGCTACATCTTAGCCTTTTTACCCTCAGGGATGCATACACTACAGGGTATGTATATCTTTTTTTCCTGTAGAAGAGCCACATCATCATAAAAGGCACCAACATTATTTATTTTCTTATTTTCTTGAATGTAACTACTCAGTAGAACTTCTTCCAATCATTTTTTAATTCTGGCTTGTAATCTGTTATGACTAAAAGATTAGTAAATACACATCAACGGAACATTCATCAACGACTTAATCTTTAGAAATTCAACGATTTTATAGTAATTGAAATGGCTCATTTATCTGTAATTGAGACACTGATTCACTTGCCAGTAATGTGGCTTTCAATCTGTCAAATTTCAATAGTGAAAAGATCGTCAAAGAATCTCAAGACTCAAGACACTTTATTGTCATTTCTTACAAATGTATGTTCATACATAAGCTGAAACGAAAAAAACGTTTCTCACCAGCTACTAGCAGTGCTGTACTAAAAAAGAATAATAAATAATTAAACAGGTTAAAATCGTATCAAAGTAAAGGGAAAAAAAGAAAAGACATTCATACATACATCAGCAGCAGTTTGGGAGCGTGTCCATAATAAAGTGCTTTTAAGTGCGAGGTGAAGTGCGAGGTGACTGACCTACTGAGGGGGAGGGTTGGGTGTGAATGTGTGTGTGGGTAGGGGGCGCAGTCCATTCACCAGCCTTATAGCTTGTGGGAAGAAGCTGTTCAGCATCCTGGTGGATCTGCAGCAGATGCTCCTGTACCTCTTCCCGGATGGCAGGAGGGAGAACAGTCCATGAGAGGCGTGATGAGGGTCCTTCATGATGGCGGCAGCTCTGTGGACGCAGCGCTGCTCGTAAATCTCCTTCAGGAAGGGCTGAGGGGCACCAATGATTCTGCTGGCTGTTTTCACTATCCGGTTGAGCTGCTGCTGTTCGTATGCCTTGCAGCTCCCAAACCAGGAAGTGAAACTGTAAGTGAGAATGCTTTCAATGGTGCCCCTGTAAAAGGTGGTGAGGTGAGATGTGGGAAGACCTGCCTTCCTGAGCCTCCGGAGGGGGTGGAGGCGCCTCTGGGCTTTTTTGATGACCGCTGTGGTGTTTGTGGAGAAGGTCAGATCATCAGCGAGATGGACTCCCAGGAACTTGACGTTACTGACCCTCTCCACAGCCGCGCCATGGATGTTGATTGGTGCATGTTGTCTGCCACCCCTCCGGAAGTCAATCACCATCTCCTTCGTTTTGTCCACATTAAGGACAAGATTGTGGGATTCATACCATGCAGTGCGCAGCTCCACCTCCCTCCTGTACGCAGACCCATCATTGTCAATGACGAGCCCCACCACTGTTGAGTCGTCAGCGTACTTGATGATGTGGTTGGTGCTGTGTCTGGCAGCACAGTCATGGGTCAGCAGGCTGAACAACAAGGGGCTCAGAACACAGCCCTGAGGAGAGCCTGTGCTCACTGAGATGGTCCTCGATCTGATTTGTGGCCTGTTTGCTTGTAAAATATGAAATCTATTCAAAACATTCTTGGGAGTTTTCACACAGAGTTGCGCTCTGTGCTGTCTTCACCTAAAGCTTGGTTATCAAACACTTGTGACAAAGACATGCAATGAAGATGAGGGCAGGATATTTTACAGTTTAACTATCAACTTTATTGTTCAAAATTACAAGTGCACTGTAGCAATAAACTACACTTAATCATGATTTACACCAGGCCTTTTATTCTGCATTATGTTAAGAAAAACAAACTTATCAGCACATTTTGGATAACATATAGATGAAAATCAATGTATCTCTGATATATCCATGATAGACCAATATCAACCGATTGCAATATACACTGACAACAAACATTAGGTCAGTTCGCTTGATGGATGGTGGAGTAAAGATCTTCTGTGCGGTTCTGAGAGAAGTGGAGTCTCATGTAGTGATGGTCATCCTGCTCTGTTGATGGAGCTGAGATGTTTTCATACATGGGATCAGGGTTTTGCTGAGGAGACAAGACAAATAATTTTACTTACATCAATGTTTGGTGTCTTGAAAATGTTTTACCCTCAAGGTTAACTCAGGGAGAAATCTCTGTTAATGGTGAACATCATGACTGGTCATTGAATTACAAGAGCCTGATATTATCTTAATATATTGTATAAACATTGATTCATGGTAGTCAGTGAATCTGGATTGCAGTAAACGAAAATCAAGTTAAGATTGCTCGCACAACAAGCAGATGTCAAAGAGTATATTTATCAAATAAAAATCTGAGGACACGCATGGAACAGTTTTGCAGCAACATGACCAGGTGCAGGAGAAGAGAAAATCTAAGGAGAAGGCTGCACCATTAATAGGAGATGATTTAAATGCTCACACCTGACACGGCTAGCTAGTAGCTACTGCAGAGCTGTCACTTTCTGCCACCAGTTTGGCTCCACCCAAAAACACGTCATCGCTGTATACAAACACAACTTTGGTCTATAGTTTAGATTGTCTTCTCTACCTGCTCCAAGTTGTCTGAGGGTTCAGTTCGAGGAGATTGGCTGGATGTACTCTTTTTTCTGGTTAGTGACACAAGACAATATGAAAATTAATTAGTGATTCCAGGTTTGTGTGTGAATGTCATTGGTCAGGAACAGCACAGTGTTGCTCACCTAATCCACAAGAGGGCAGCGAGAAGTATTAAAACCAGGAGAGCAGCACAGACTCCTGCAGCTGCTGCTGGTGTTTGTTTCTCTTTAATAGTTTGGACAGTCAGAGTTTCTTCACTTGAGCCAATGGTTCTTCTGCCAGTTTCGACCCTACAGGAGTACCTTCCTTCATGCTGACTGCTGACTGGGTCTATAATCAGGTGTTTGCTTTGGTTCTGTGGCAGGGTCAGAGGTCGACTGTTGAAGGTCCAGGTGTAGTTTGTGGTCAGAGGACAGCTTGTCCTGCAGGTCAGTGTGACTCTCTGCCCCTCTGTCACCACTGCAGAAGGAGTGAACGTCAATTTAAGACCTGAAAGATGGTTTGATTGGTCAGCAAATGTGAAAGAGACAGACTATCTCACAAGGTCTCTTAACTAAACAACAAAGTAGATTTTTTGTTAGTGTCTTCTAAATCAAGCCATAAAGCCTCAAGACAAAGTGAGTACATTTATTTTGATCAATAAATTAATTGAATTGAGTGAAAGGAGCATTGAACCTGCCTTTCAATGTGCCGACTGCTGATAGTACAGGACATGGTTTGGAAGTCAATAATTCACTATACAAAAATAATGTATTTAATCTAAACAATTACCTGTGACAACCAACGTCACTCCAGAAAAATCTGACTGTTACGACATCCATCGTTTGTCTGGATCTTGAATATGTATTCAGCTGAGTCATCCCTCTTTAGGTTTTGAATTGACAGGATGTGATGATTCTTCATGTTTTCATGGTACTCAACACGACCTCCAACCTCAATTAGCTTTTCAGTATCCTTCTCACCACTTCTGATTATTTTATACCATAATTTAGACTGGGGCTGCTGGTAGTCAGGATGAGAATATTCACTTGAAATGTTCACTGAGGAGCCTTGAACAGCACAGATTCTCCTCCTGACATAATTCACACTCCAACAGTTGTTATCCCCAGCACCTGAAATATAGATGATAGACAAGAGACAGTTTCACTTTAAATGTACTACAAGAAACTTTATACCAGTTATTAAAAAGTCTCAATTTAATACTGATACCACTATATGACCTATATAAGCAAGAAGATTAGTGATATGATTATTCTATATATCTGTCAGGGGGTCAAATTCCAGCTTAATTTGGATGGATAAGTCATAAAAATGAAACTATAAAGAATGAATTAAGGAGTCTCACAGCCTGAGGAAAGTAGTAGCTTTGCAGTCTGTTGGTATGTTTGTTTTTGTTTTTGTCCACAGGGGGAGCCAGAATCCTTGTCGTAGCTTTAAGTAACATAAAGTTCCTTTAAATATTATTTAAACTAAATTCCTGTGTTGAAGAACATGTCATCTATTTAGTTAATCTATGTGTTTACATTTTAGAAATACAGACCTGGTAGTCTCAAACTTGTATCTTTTTTTCAACTCTGAAGGCCAAAGATGATAAAAGATTGACTGGATCTTTACAGAGACACAGACCTGCAGGTCTTCTTACATCCAGTTGCTACATTTTTATAGCGTCTCAACATCACATCTTGTGCGGTGTTAATAGCTCAGGGCGACAAACCACTGCCCAAAGGACTAAGAAAAGAAGACAATACAGGAAGAGAGCGAGCTCTTTGCAGTTACAGACACCACCACAGCCACACACTTTTAGTGAGTCATAAGTGATGATTTGATTTGATTTGATAACTTTTGTATTAGTCTATACATTGTTTTTTGGGAGATTCCTGCAGTTGTTAATTTTCATCGTCCTTTGAGAAAATGAACAAAGTACATGTCTGACTGTCTCAAAATCAAACATGAATTCTCCTAGCTGGTGTTTAGTGCAAAGCAACTGTATTACACTGATATAAGTTTCTGTTTGGCATTAATCTCAGGAGGGACTGGGGGAATATGATCCAACCAATCTGGGAAAAATATGATTTGCTGAATCTGAGCCTGTTGTTGGTGGCTGACCACCAGTAAGTGGACAAACAAAACATATGTTAGCCAGCAGTTTGCTAGCGTGCCACAGTAACATTAACTAATAGATTAGATTTGCAATACTAGGAGTGGCCCTTGGGCCAGATTAGAAGCGAGGTTGAGCAGCACCTTCTGGGGGCCTGCATTAACCAGTGATTGCAGTAACAAATGTAGCGCTGTAGTGTTCCTTAGCCGGCAGGGTGATGGAGTGTTCGTTAGCAGAGTTACAGAAATAATTTGGGTGCCCTCCTCAGGAAGTGCTCTTGAAAAAATGTCATGTAGTTCTCCCCTCCAAAGTTGATATGTAGATTTTCACCCCTGCTTTTTGCAGACAAATGACTCAAATGTCCCAATCCATAAGTTACAAAAGACCATAGTTGGTTCATACTCACAGACTGCAGCAGAGTGTAGATCCTTCAGGCCTTTTACAGCACAGGAGAAGCTTTCAGGAGATGAGATGGGAACTACATTCTTTATTATCTTATTCTTTGAGTTGCTCCTGTACATTCTCAAGGCAGTCTGAGGATCAGTCAGAGGACAGCTGGTGTCACAGGTCAGTCTGACGTGGCCTGTTGCAGCTGCAGGAGTGTTTTGAACATGCACTTCTGTTGAGAGATGATGAAATAAGTTTTTCATTAATTCACTTGTTCCATGTCTATTATATAAATTACACTTGTAATAAGTTGATTAAATGAATTATAAAACAAACTCTCACAACATGATAAGTTAAAAAGACAGAACATGAATAACTGTAGTTATTATACCATCAACAATGTAAAAACTAGATAAAACGAAAGCAAAGACATGACAGTGTGCAGCGACATGCACAGACATTTTGAGGGTTTTTTTGCGGCTACCTATAAAAAACATAGCTCTAACTCTGCTGCCTATATGTGAGCCAGCTAGCTAGTTAAGATTGGTTCATATGATCGCATAACAAAAGACAATAATTGATGACGTGATAAAACATGACAAGCTGCACATTGTTCTGAAGCATTTGTGGAGATGTTTGGTTTGTTCTGTACAGTTTGATGACTGTATCTTGCACAATTGTTCCTGGTAATGATCTATTTTGACATGTCTCTAGATATAATTATCTCTTTTGAGAAAATACCAGTTTAAAGGAATTAGAGGTAGGGATGGAGGAGGTTTGTCAATGTCATTGGAAACTTAACCTGTTGGATATGTGATGGAGCAGGGCTCATCCACTGATCTCTGCTTATAAGAACACATTCTCCCTTTAGCATAGGTCACACTGAAGCAGGCTGATGTGACAGAATCTGGACAAAAAGAGAGAAATTGTGTCTGTTTTTAGTGAATTTAGTTGATTTGTCATTGTGTGTCATAAGCTTTATAGTTTAAGGATCCAGTGCATTAATATTTCTTGTTAACATATTTAGCCAGAGGTAGCATGATAAGGAGTTAACGGTTGTCACTCACCCACTGAGACTTCAGGGGCTCTGAGATCCTCGTAGCCTTTGATAGCACAGGAGTATCTGACTGCTTCCTCACTGCTGACCAGCTGTTGGTACCAGGGAGACCAGTCCTCATAGAGAAACTCTCTGTTCTTGTACCAGATGTAGGCTGCAGGGTTTTCAGTCAGAGGACAGCTGGTGCTACACATCAGTGTTACTGTGTGTCCCTCTGTGGAGGGAATCACCTTCACCTGCAGGTCTGAGATGATGAGGAAGAAAAGTAAGAATTCATATATTTATGTCAGACTTAAAGTAACTGATTACTGACAGTCACCTTACCTGCAACATGGAGCTCAGTTATGCATTGCTCACTCATCCTGGGGTTTTCAGCATTTTCTTTGCTGCTGCAGCAGTAATACTTTGCATCACTCTCTGTCAGATCATTGATTGTTAGATTGAAGTTACTCTCTTCTGACACGTCGTACTTAACATGACTGTCATCTGCAGGGAGATTCTTCAGAACAAATGTAGATCCAATCCACTGTACTTTGTACCATTTCATGGTTGCATTGGGATGTTCAGCTGAGCAGGGCAGATCCACTGATGAACCTTTTAAGGCACAGATGCTGTTTGCTCGTCCCTGAACCCCTTTAAAAGAAGATTAAATCATCAGATATCTGGACACATTTATAAGTCTTGTATGACTTCATATTCTCAATTAGTCAGTGATAATAGTATGATATTGTAAAGGATACTCTCATACTGCTCTCATCTCGCAACATACAGTATTGTAAGTCTTAGTGAAAATCCTGACAGCTGACATTAAATCTTCTGTTTATAGTTTACTTTAACTTCTACACTCTGTAAAACCTTTAATCTATTTTAAATATAGTTTTCAGTTCAATATTGTCATATAAGGAGCAAAAACAATTATTCCTACCTGAGAAGCACAGAATGAAACCCATAAACACACATCCAGCTTCTGCCAACAACATGGCATGGCATGTCATAGTCTTTAGCTTCTGATCAAAAAGTTGATGTATAATTGAATGAACTTGTAGCAACTGCTCTGTTTATTAAAACTAACAAAACAAGAAGAAAATCAACAGCAGTCTTCTTACAGGGACAGAATGAACTGTTGGTCAGCGTGAGAGTGGCAACAGCACGCAGCTCTAACACCAGAGCGTCACTTCCTTCCTTTAATGTTCTTAGTGAAAAAAGACATCTAATGAAGAATCTATGTACTGCAGTCGTTATTCAATGTTGTATTTTGTCACTGAAAAGTTTGATTTTGCTTGAAGGTATTGTTCTGTCTTTTTTTTTTAAATCACAATCATAATTATAGTTTGTTTTTTGATGTAATGTGCAGCTGGAAAAAATTGTGTTATATTTTCAACAAAGTGTTTTTATAGAGTTGGCAGAGTGAGAGCAGAGAGATGAGAAACTGTCTGTGGTTGGTTTGTGGAAAAGTCATCACTGAAGAGGAAGTTGCAGCTTTTTGATGGCCGCATTACATGCAGATCATCAAGTATTTTGAAAGGAATAACAATTTTACAGATCATCACAACATTAAGAACACTAGCAACAGTCACAAAGTGCTGCAATGGGTGTCTCTATCGTAGCAATCCAAGCTATTGATTACCTGTTGTCAGCCACAGAGAAAAAAAATATATATATAGCTGTATTGTTTTTTAAGAGCCACACTGTCATAAAAGCACACTTACACAAAAACATCCACTAAGAAGCAACAGATGTTTTTATTTCCTTACATTTAGCTTCAACTATGTAACTGTTTCGACAGACAAATTGACAAAGACATTTCAACATTACACTACAGACGCAGTCCTCAGAAATTCTATGATTTTAATGTTTAAAACTGAAATGGTTAATTTATCTGTAGTTGAGACACTGATTCAGCTGCCGCTGATGGGGCTTTCAAACTGTCCTGTCCAATTCAACAGTGTTAAGCACTATATAAAAGCTGTAGCCTAAATAAAGGGCTGTGCCACTTGATACAATAACAGCTTTGACGTTGCTAGAGGAAATTGCCAATGTACAATTTAGGCGAGAGCAGGTTTTCAGGGCCCGTACTGATGTTCTGGCCCATGATGATGAGCGCTCATCAAGCTGAGAGAGCTCGGGGATCCCCTCTCCTCCTTGACTGTGTGCAGAGATGCACCTCTTGGCATCTCGCTTGAAATCACTAGTTCTGTTTCACATTTGTTACTGTGAAAGGACAGATGTTTATTACCAAGGAACAAAAACATTTCCTTTACTCCATGAAGCATCAACCAGCCTCAGCGGTTCAGTGTGTAGGATCTAGTGGCATCTAGTGGTGAGTTTGCAGTTTGCAATCAACAAAATAACTTGGCCTCACCCTCCCCTTTGATGGCTGTTATAAATTTGAAAGGCTCTCTCCATGGAAGAGGACCCGCTTCCTCTGTAGATATAAAAGTTTAACTTTAAGGTAACGAAAACAAAACAATTCTTCAATTCAGGTGATTATACACTAATAATATAATTGTGAATTGTGAATTCCATTCCTGCCAGATTCATGTAAATCCTCCTAAACCCTACACACTGGACCTTTCAAATGCTGGAAACAGGCTCCTGAAAAAAGACTTTGGGCTCCACAAAAGCAATAACACTGGTACCATCTGCATTGTACTTATTCTACAGAATTACCTGTGACAACCAAAGTCACTCCAGGAAAGTCAGATTTGTACCGTTCCCCATTATGTCGTTTGAGGCTGAATTTGTATTCTGCTGAGTCATTCTTCTTCAGCTTATTGATTCTCAGGATGTGGTGGTTCTCCATCATGTCATGATACTCCACACGACCTACAGCCTCAATCAGATACTTTCTCGTGAGCACGAGAAATTTATCTCGAGCACGAGAAACGTTTAGGTTTTTTTTCTTCACGGGCCCAAATTATGCGCGACAATCAGTGATATCCCTCAGCCTGGGATATTGTTTGAAAATGGAAGTTTGATAGGTGAGCACTATTTATTCATTGAAGTGTAGTTATGGTGAACTCGGACTGCATCATGATGAACCAGACAAAACACTTTCACTTTACTTTTACTTAAACTCATCAAAACGTCACCAAAAGTATTCGCTCTGGCAGATTGCACTCTGTCCACTACATACAGAGCTTAAACAGACACATACAGAAAATGACATGAATGCACCAGCATGCATAAAACAAACAGTGGGGGCACCAGGTCAGCAGTTGTTAGTCTGTCCTGCAGAGGGCGCCATCATCACACGATCTGAACAGGAGATTGCGCAGTCAGAGAGACAAATTCAGAATACTGCTGCTGAGGTATCTGTCACCTTTTCTCAACAATCTCATGGGTTATGTTTTATTCTGTAATATTGTTTCACTGTTGGCTGATGTGAAGCCGTTCATTGGAAATTCAACAGGTAATGTTAGAAAATGCTTGGTACACATAACAGGTGTTTGTACGAGAATATGCACGCATGCATGAGTTGATTAATAGTTAACAGCCAAACATGGTTAATGCCTAGACCTTAACAGTTTCCAGCCACAACATAGTGAAGATACAGGAAGCCTCTGCTAAGTGAGACAAGGCCATGGTGTGTGTGAGTGTGTGTGGAATGAATTTTGTTGATTGCCCGTGAGCCATTTTATTAAAAGCATTTAATTTTTAGCTCTGTTTCATCATAATAAGACAACACAATTTAAGCATGTTCGTAAAAGAACAAGCATATTAATCACTACCTTCATGTCAGTAACATTTAAATGTAGAAAACAGAGGAGAGATGTGTCTGAGAATGAGAAAGAAAAAGAGTAAAACAACACGAGACCAAGGAAAATGGATCACAGCTCCTAATGCAGCTGAGCAGCGTCATGTATGACCAGCTAGCCAGTATGAGCCTGCTACTGTTTTGACTTGACTCAAGTGTTTTAGCTCCAGTAAAACCCATTAGCACGCTTGACCACCTCTAACAATACTGAGTTGGGACAGACAGCAAGAGGTAAATGATAGTTTTGATGCTGCTCTTTAAGATGCTTTGCACACATGTATTTTTTTATTATCCTGACATGTTCATACTTAGTTCATACTAATAATCATAAAATATACAATACAACAAACACAATTTTCATGTGATCAAGGAGGTTGCTTGCCTCTAAAGTAAAAACTAGACATCAATTCACATTAATTCTGTCTTATCTCCATTGAACTGCATCATTGTTGGCTGTGCTGACCTCATAGCCACGAGGCTACAGCATGTAAATAAAACTGCACACCTGCAACTGTTCATACAGTTTATCAGGCCCACCACTTATCAGCAGTTCAAGGTGAACCTTTATATCAAGAGGCCAGATGATAATTTCTGTTTCATAATTTCTCAGAAGCCTTTCATGATAGCTCTTCAGGCATACATATTTACATATTTACACACACGACATGACTTTTACTGTGAACTTTTGAAAGCTTTCTGTATTGTTACCACAATGACTCTATATGCATCTATTTTTATGGATTTTTTTGGTAATGTAAGAGAGGTGGAACAAGCTGTTAACACAGCATACATGTACTTTAACACCTTATATAAAAAAAAAGTGATTTATTCTATTTTCTCTCAATACTTCTATTTCTTATGTGTAGGTGTCGCTCTCGTCTATCATCAAGCTTTTAATAGAGGCAACTCTACTCCAAAAACACAACCAGACAGATTAATAAGACAGAGGTGAGAAGTGCCTCTTCATACCAACCCTCATCAGGTTTTATAACTTTTCCCTCTGCGGTTCAGCATCCTCCCACTCAAGCCCGAGCTCCCCTCCAGCTCAGGCTTGTTGAGCACTTGTCTCTGTCTTATCCAGGACTTTTAATGACTTCTCTGCAGAGATATAGAGGGTGATAATGAGGGCTGATGAAAAGGAGAGCAGAGCCAGGCTACTTCATGTCTCAACACAATCACCTGCTGGCGAGTTGGAAAGCAGGTAATAACAACACTGTATAATTAACACATAAACACACAAAAGAATGATTCGCTTTTGTTGGCTTTGCCAAAAATGCAGTCAAAGTCATTCTGTCTCAGGCACTGCATTCTAGTAAAAACTCTGGCATCTGATTTTGAAAGACCTGTGTTCTTTATACTTGATTAAAAGCCATTAGTGGCAGCTTTGGATCAAAGACGTTTTGTCTACACATACCTGTGCAACAAGCTGGCTCTCACTGCTGACAGGCTGTTTTTATTTTGCTTTATGTCTTTTTCCCTGCTCACTGAATTAAATGAGACATGTGTCTGCCTGTCAGTGTTAGAGTCCAGTTACACCGCATGTAATTACTTTTATTAACTTGCTTGACCGATCAGGCAAGTGGTAAAACAGAATAAAACACATTGTTTTTACCAGAGCTGATGATGGCGGTACTTAGAGTGAGCCAATCTTGCATCATTCTCATCTCTGTTGACGGTTGCACATGTGCAATACGGATCAGGTAATAGCAAATAGCTGCAGGTGAAGATGTTCATGAGCTGAAGTGCAAGAGAACATTTCTATTATTCTGGAAAGGAGAGTTTAGTTGAGTGATGTTAATGGATGTGGGCGAAACTCCTGACTATGTATTGCACAATTTGCCACAAGTTTGAGATTAAGGTGAAGATAAGATAAGATGAAACATGACACTTTACTTTATTCTGTGTTGTTATTTCATAACCGCTAATAAATAAAACTGTTTGTGTAGGGGCATTTAAAAATGACTTTGGGTAAGTGGATTTCTGACCCAAAAAAAACATTAACACTACTTAACTGATTTCACTATAATATATCAGCATGTTCATGAGCACAGAGATTCATTCAGTTTGATGGTATTTTGTCTATTGGTGGTGCTACAGCGACATATTAACTTTAAAAAAATGTGATAGGAGTTTATATTACACCAAATCTGGGTCAAGATGCAGTTTAACCACTGCAAATGTCTCAGGAGAGTAAATCGCTTTCTGTCAGCAGTGCAGTACCTCATATTGCTCTCGATATAAATACACAGTATATAATAAATCAGTCACTAGAGGGTTTCAATAAAACAAAACTTAAGTAGTGTGGGATCATGGGAGTTGTTGTCTTTATTTTTAAGCAACCACCATTGCAGATGAAAATCTATCTACGTGACTGAGGCGAAAATGTTATGTCATGACTCTCTCCCTGCAGTCATAACAACAGGTTACCTTGAACAAAATTAGGATTTTTCTGGGTTTAAACATTATTACTCAACAACACAATTCAACAAAATCTAGAACAAAAGTCTGGTTGTTTTTGACATTTTATGGCAATAATGTGAATACAAAAAAAAACATGTCTGTTCTGTTGAAAGGCATCGTGGGAAATGCGGGAAATCACTAACCAAACTGAAAAGTCAAAAACTCAGCGTGAACTGAACGTATATAAAAGCAAATAAATTGTAGTGGTAGTACCTTAAACACACTAATTCAGGAACGAGCCTCCCTCTCTGTTCCACTCAGGCTCTCCTGGTGCTCATTACAATCACACAAAGCGTCTGTGTCATCGTCCTGATTTGGAGTTAATACGATGCTTCCTCCTTCATCCAGCGTGGCTTTCAGAGTGATGCCATGATGTCACCTCACTGTGTGTGTGTGTGTGCATCACATGTGAACACACACACACACACACACACACACACACAGGGTAAACACTACCTCCACTACTTCCCTCCATTACCCCTCTTTAGACAGCGTTGCATTGTTTCCGAGCCAAAATTACCACATCAGCAGCCCTCCAAATACACCCCACATCCTTCGCTCTCAACGCAGCGACAATGAGGGAGAAATCCTTCTTTTGGAAGAGCAGAGAGGGGGATTTCTTCTCCCTCCAGTTCCCAGCGTGGTAATAACTGCCGTGAGAGCTTTACTAATTGGCCTCTTAATCTTTTGAAACGGCAGCGAAATAGAGCAGCAGAGAGTGAGAGAGGTTGAAAATGAGAATGATATGAAGAGAGAGAGAGAGAGGTTTACCCACAATGGTTATCTGTGCTTGGGTGTGTGTGTGTGTGTTACTGTACATTGAAGTGTGTGTGAGCTAGCATACATGTGCACTTGTGGTCTCTGGGAGTGTGTATGTGTTGTCAGTATTGCACATTGGGGGTTCATGTTAATAAATTATTTGTGTTTTAAAATGTTGGCTATGCATGTGGTAACAGTTGGTCTGTGTGTACTCCTTTGTGTGTGTGTGTGTGTGTGTGTGTGTGTGTGTGTGTGTGTGTGGTCACCGGGGTTCACCAACATTTCCTGATGATTCATCAATGGAAAACACAATTAACTCCCTCACTGCCTCCTAATTATTTCCGCAGAGGAGATTGAAGTCTCCCAACTGAAACGATGAACAATTGGTGACGGACGAACGTTTGAATCAAATGTTCCACCGGCCAAATGACCCGGCGGTGCCTGTTTTCACACTCTGCACTCATTAATTCCCTAACAGCTGTCAGCTGGGGCAAACCTTGTCAATCCTAATAAGAGTGTTTTTTGTTTTCTTTTTTTTTTTTTATTTATTCACTCTCTCAGTCCCAGCTGTGTCGATCATGCTCATGTTGATCATCACCTTATCACATAAATCAATTGGCAGCCATCGGAGGGAGAGGTGATAGAATTGGAGGAAGAGGAAAAGGGAAGAGGTGTTAACCTTCTTCTGCAGCTGGCTGGAAGTGGGTCAGGCTCGGGACGCACGAGAAGACAATTCAAATCCAAACAAATTTTATAAATGTTTTGATTTATCACACGCAGATCATTGTGTTCCTTGTTTGAAAATGAGGTAAAGGCGCTACATCTCACTTGTAATGACATAAATGATTGTGTTGTAGGCTCCTTAGAGTCACAGATCTCAGTGACGAGTGTGATCCGGCATGAATCAACACGTGTTAATAAGCACATCAGGGGGAAAAAAACTAAGCTGTGTCTGGAAATACATTGTCAACTTTCAAAGTAGTAGACATCATTGAAAATTGAAATTAAACCAAGGTAGATTATCTGAGGATGAAGGCTGTTTTAAAGGAATATTCTGCACAACGACCACACACCTTCACACCTGGGAGGTAATCAGAGCACAGTCTGGTCTGCTCAAGGGAGCTTCAGCATTGGTAACAATGGATGGGCAGAAGCATGCTTCATCACTTTACCATCAGCCGACGCTGCCTGGACTGGCAGTTTTCAGTGAACACAGCCGGAATGAGATGTAACAAAACAACCTCTGATAAGAAGGAGGCCAGTTTGACGACAGAGAAATACAGTACCAACATGTATTATTCGTAGTGTGCTGTTTTATTTTTATTTTATTCTTATTCTGTATGTGTGCTGACTGGGTGTTGTGTAAGTGTGGACCACTGTTGCACAGACAATTGCCCCCTTGGGGGATAATAAAGATTGATTGAATTGAAAATTGAATTGAACATGGTTTTCTTGTCAGGTTTGGCTCCTGGGTCAGCAAATAGTACTGCGAGCTGCATGGTTACAAGTTAACTAACGGTTACTTTAGCAAAAAGCTACCAGTATCTGTCCATCAGGATCTCCTCGTACTATATTCCTGGCTTTCATGCGTCCACCCCGTCCGGAGGTGTTCATCTGGAGGCTGCTGGTTAGCAGTAGTAAGCAGTTACTTTAGCAAAAGAACGAAAGCTGTTTGTATAGCCAGAGTCAGAGGACAGCAGAAAATCATACCTACAAGCCAACTTTAAAGCCTTTGTTGGACTGGATACTGGCTTGCAGCTGAGATACAGAGTAAGACATATGACATCGATTTTGACTTCAAGGACTGTTTAATGGAGTGTTAAATCTGTTGTGTGAGGGTCATTGCCTTGTTGCTTTCACTTCCTTGTCGTCTGAATCAGACATGTGGAAGCAGCTCTTTGTCTTTACCATCTGAACACATAGAGGCGGATTACAGATGTTAACAACAGGACAGGAAGTACTCTGGCAGGATCTGTGCTGTGATGTTTTGTCTCAAGGCTCAGATAAGACAACAGAGGTCTGTCTGTTTGTTCAAACAAACATTCCTCTGTTCACTTCACGTATTGAGGGTTTATTTAAATTGAAATTGTTATACTTAATTGTATTCCTGTATTGTGATATACAAGTATGACAAAGAAAATGTATGCAACTTTATATGTCTACTGCCACTGCATCCCAGGGGTTAACATTGTACTTTTTACTGCACTACATTTGTGTGACGGCTTTAGTTACTGGTTACTTTTCACATTTCAACATTTCTTGTCCAGTGAAAACCCCGAATGTTTCTGATAAACTGAAGGATGAGGTTCCTTTATGGGTTGAGCCAATTCTGCTACTTCTTCAGCTAAATAGACTATATGAAAAGTTTGGGATTAGTTAGAAAATGCATTGTCACAAAGCCAAAAACAGGCTGTGTTTCATGAAAAGTTGAATTTTTATTGATATGTGGTTCTCACAGGACAGCTACAAACAAATGATGATCTTAGAGAACATTATGCATTGGTGTACATTGCACTAACAGTAGTTAAAATCAATGCAATCTTATGCACCAGTAAGTAATCCACAAAATCACAGCCCTAGTTTATTAAAAGAAAAGAAAATAGCTGCAATGAAGGCCGACTGTTGCGTTGCCTCACGCTGCCTGTGTCTCGGCCTTAAAAGCTGCACTTGAACTCACCGCAAAGACCACAGCACGGGTTTGATTAGTGTCAACGGTGCAGGACACACCACAAAAATTAGGGCTACATGCGCTCACTCACGGCCGACCATTGGCCTGGTGTGTCAGGGCCCTAAACGGGGACAATTTCTCTGCATAATGTGTAGCCTAATTCTATTTTTCGCTCTTAAAAGTTACTTTCATTAGTTCTTTTGCTGATAATTACTTAGTAATTAAGTAAGTAAGGTTTTGAATCCAAGACTTTTACTTGTAGGGGAGTATCTCCACAGTGTGATATTACTACTTATATTACATTTCAGATTTGTGCAGCATTTTGTGGGAGCTCTTTGAGTGCTTTCCAGTTCAGTCTTTAATGTGGACTAAATCTGATTCAGATTGGTGGGAGGTCCAGCACTTACTGTATGCCCCTTCCAGTTAAGCTTGCTCTCTGTCTTCATGACTACGAGTTCACACAGTACAAGGGCCCTGTGTTTTCACTTTCCCAAACAGACCTAAATAAAGCATTCTCTCAGAGCCTTGTGGCCTGCGATGAACAGACGGGTGGGGTGGTTGGTGGGGGCGGTGGTGGTGGTGATGGGGTAGCATTACATGTAGGTAAATGCCGGCATATTTGAGATGGTAATCCTGGATAAGTCTCCAGTTGGCTGATGACCAAACATTCATGCGTCGCACAATAGGTTTTGGCAGGTGTCCAACAGTGGACTTACTCTGGGTTTAACAGTGAAATCCATTCTGACTTTTTTTGGAAAGGGCTTAAATAATTGATGTCGGATGGAGTGAAGAGAGACGGCGAGGAAAAATGTGTATAAAGGGTTTTTTTTCCCACCATGTGCTTGGTTTTGTGAATAAATTCGGGGATAGCCCTTAACCCCCACCCTGCTCGTAAAACTTTTTATCCCCTGCTGGATTAACTTTTACTGCCTCTCTCTTCTTTTTTTGTTGCTGCTCATACCTCTAACACCCTCCTCCCCAAATCTTATATTTTCATCTTAATCTTTTCTCATTGGTGGTATTCTCCTTTCCCACAGGGCAGCAGTCTGGGTGGGAGAGCTGTTTGTATTGTGTGCACCAAACAGTGCTGAAGTGCTCCTGAGCAAGGTCACACAAAACCCTAATATGGTGTAACGGTATTTGCGTCAGTCTGCTCGTAGGAAAAGAACTGGAAAAGTTATAAAAGAAATAAGTGATATGAGGTTTTCTCTGGTTTGTTATAAATAAACTCTCTAAAATATCTGTGGGAAAAAAGAAGACGGAGGAGACTGTAAAAAAAGTTATTTCAGCGCTCTGCTTTTGTTGTACGACAGTCATATAGTGTTTTTAAATGTAAGTAGAGGCGTTTAAAAGAAGTTTCCCTGCAGAAGCTTTAAATTTTGTTTACTTTTGTTAAAGTAAACAAAATAAAAATTTTAATGTTGTAAACACAGAGTATTTGGGCAATGACAGACAATATCTGATAGAAGACAGTACAATATATACACATAACACTTGTAAAGATGAAAAGAGATGTAGGAACTAGACTTTTTGCCGTAGCGACTACCTACTGTTAGCAAGTAGCTCAGTTATTTTGGAAACTAATGCTGCTTTTCCACCAAGCACGTCTACACAGGTTTGTTAAACGTGGGTCAACCCGCTAAAAATCGCCTATTGACCCCATTCCCACCTCCTGCAGGGAAGGCAGTCGGTCTGTGATTTTTATCTGCAGCTTTACGTTGTTGTTTCATGTCACGGATGCGTGCCGAAACAGGGAACAACACCAGGTAAAGTAAACACAAGCATGGAGGCCAGTGACGACACTTCATAGATCACCAGTTTGTACATTTTACTACAAGATCTTTATTTACGCGCCTCCACTGGATGTTGACCCGGGTGTAACTGTGTACACGTTCCCGTTGCACACAAAAGCCCAATCTTAGCAGGTTTAAGTGGGATTTTTGACCAGTGGAAAAGGGGTATAAGTGGTCTGGTTAGCTGACTGGAGTCTGCCTGCACCGCAACCTTGAATGACGGGGGTACTTACAGCGGGACAGAAGAGGTATGAGGCATCAGTACGGGGTGAAAACATCATGTTAGCAGTGAATGAGTTAACCAGAGTGACTCGGACACAACCAAAAACTTATGCCAACTTATTTCAGTCGTGCAGATTATTTACTCGACCGGGCCTTTTAAGTATGATTATACAAGCAGCTGTTACTACACTACGTTTTCTAAAGTTGAACTTAAAGTGTCTGCTCCTCTCTGTCTGTAACAGCAGGGAGGAAGCAGGGAGCTCGACTGTCCCAGAGAGAGACAACAGGCAACGGAAGAGACAAAATAAAGGAGAAGACAGAACAGAACGAGTGGGACGCATCAGAGCTGCTGCCAGGAGGAAGTGACAGCGTCACGGCACGGGTGTGTCGCCATTCAAGATCCGAATCGGTTCTGACCCATTTCCTCTCCATCATTCCGGTCCTTTGTCTATGTGTGTGTGCCGGTGTATGTGTGTGTGTGTGTCGGGTGCACTGAAGCCATTCAAGGGGAGATGGAGGGCGAGAGACAGAGGTGGACTTCTGTTGTGATGGAATTAGCCGCAGTCAGGCTAAATGGGCTTTAATTGGTGGAGTGTTTGGTCCAACACAGCTTGGATTTTCTACTGACACACACACACACACACACACACACACACTTCTGTCGGTCTTCTTTGATCCGAATAGGATTCATCTTGGTATCAACAAGCTTTTTATCTCTTGCCATTCTTTCCCTCAACTCATTCCAGTTTTCCATCCTTCGTCCTCTTTCCTTACTTTCTTCTCCTCTCTTGGTCTCTTTCCTTTGTCTTCACAGGAACCTGTGAGATTGAATCAGATTAGCGGTTTAATTTTTAAACGACTGTGTGTGTGCTGGGATGAAGGACGTTGGGTAAATTGCTGTGCACGTGTCCGTATGTGCATGGGAAAGTGAGGGAGACACAAAGGGAGAGTAAATGTGTACGTGCATGTTTGAGTGCTCGAGGCTGGATTTCCAGATTCCAGTGCTGCTTTATGAAGCTTTAGCTCTGGAAAGTCTTTAACATTCCCTCAACAATGTCCTTCACTAACCCAAAGAAGTGGATGAATGCAAAGGGCTTTTCATGTCACAGACTCTCAGCTAGATGGATATTAAAGGACCAGGTTAGTGTTTGTGTTGTGTTCATGCTCATTAATTATAAATCACACATAATTAACATAATTACCAGTTATTACTATCCAAAGAATACCAGAGGTAGCTGCATGTAATCTGATAAATTGCCTCCAGTGATGTCATTCAGTGGTAGTTGCATTGTGGGTAATGTAGGCGCCAGGTTTTGAAAAGGAAGTAGAATATGTGGAATTAAAAATCTCTGGTTCTGCTGTATCAGTTTTGATCATTTGTTTTTAAACTGTCCATAATGAGTCCAACAGTGTCATAGGTGTGCAATGCCTACGTTACCCACAATGCAATATAGCCACTGAGTGCAATGGAGGCAATTTATCAGATTACATGCAGGTATCATTACTCCCCAAGACCTGTAATAGTCAATAATTTCAATGACTACACTTTAAATTGATGATCATTGTTCCGTGTCTCAAACTATGCCATGTTGAATTTTATGGAGCTTGGCCTGGAAACTCCTTGAAAAGTCCTTGAATTTGACATTTAAGAAGGTGTGGGAACGCTGGAGGGAGGAGCAAAAGCAGAAGACAAAGCAAACAGGATCGATCCGGTTACATTTTTAAGAGGACAAGCCAGAAGAGGAGAGTGAAAGCATGAAGATGGAGCCACCACAGACTCGCCAATATTTAGGACACGGTTTTATATCCGTCCTTTCTTTTTATCTGATACTCCTGTCAGCACAACCCGTGGGAATCTCTTCCAGTTCTAGTGAGGCTGACCCCTTGACCTTGTAGCTCCACCATCAGACCAAGAGTTTCTCCTCCGCCCGTAAAGGGTTGATCTGGACACTCATTAATCAGCTTTATTACACAGCAATTAAACACTAACACAGTCACTGACTCCGTCTTACAGAGAGAGTCAGGCAGGAGGGTAATTTAAGATGGGACCACTGTCTTACAGAGCAACTGATTAACACATGATTTTAGCTGTAGGTTATGAATTAGCTTACGTGGAGACAGTCAGTCCTCACAGAAAAGTCTGGTCTTAGTGATGTACAAGAATAGTTTATCTGTCCACCAATAACAGTCCAACATTCAAATTTGCTTTATTTATCATGGAAGGCAAAGATGAAGTAGATATGTACACATGTAGATGTAACTGGGTCATAAAACATTAAAGAAACACACTAAACATCTGTTCGTTGTATCGGAACAAGTTGTGTGAAGTTGTTATACAGATGTGATCCAGTTGACCAGTTGTGACACTTATAAAACCAAATAAACGGGTCTTTACTGTAGTTTGCTGTCGGAGTTAACGCTCCTGCAATGTCTTCTAGTCAATTATGCAAAGCGCGCTCCAGTTCAGTGCCACGGGGACGCGCATGGCTATATCCTGTGACTGAAAGCATCCCGACTTCATTCACCCCGGAGATCACAGGACCGCTGGGAACTGATATCAAACTCCTCCGGGCTGCAGAGTGGAGAGGGTTTTGTGTTTTGTTTTTTTTATTGATGCCATTTGCCTTTTTCCTCCTCGTGTTCACGACACGGCTGCTTCTTCCAGGAAGTTTTAACTCAACTAGTTTTTTAAGATTCGCCCCATGTGAAGTGCCAAGATGCTCAGCTGCTGCAGGACGCACAGATGTGTGATTTTGACCGGATTACCCTGAGGACAAAGTGAGGACACGATGGTGGATATTGTTGGAAGTGTGAACGTAAAAGAAAAGCTTTCACATTTCCATCGGACACCTGTTCATCTGAAGCCAAAACCAGGAGCTGCTGAACATCAACTTGACCTCGGTTACATTGTTTGATGCGTTAAAAGAAACTCGGGCTTAAACATGCTTTGCGATCACTTCTACATCCTTTCAGAAGTCAGCCCTTCTCTCACCTACAGTGACTTCCACTGACTAAAGGAGCAGAGCAAGCTTGCCTCTCTACTTTAACCGCATTTCATTCAGGAGTTGAAACATCAACTGAAGCTTTTCGACGCTCCTGGCTCGCTCTTTCATTGAGGTCGTGGTTGTTGCCAGTTCTCCCGAGGGATGTTTGTGGGCTCCCGAGACCAGGGAGCGACCGCCCGGCTCCTGCAGTGGACCTTCGCCTCGTCCTGGTGCCTATGCAGCGGATCTGAGAGGAGATGAGAGCTGCGGTATACCACCTCCTCGCCGGCTGCCTCTGCCTGTTACGCACCGCTGCTGAGGTGAGCCGCGCGCGTATGATGTGGTTGATTTGTTTCACATGTGTTGTAACGTGTACAGAAATCATGAAAGTAACTGCAGCACACGCAGCAGGTTGAATTCATTATGCGTAATTACGCACGCATTTTTACGCAGTCTTTTGGCGTAGATCGGCAAAAGTATCATCCTTTTTTAAATAAATGCAAAAGTTATCTGCCACTGAGCCGCTGAGTTTGCAGATTAGTCGTGCTTGCATGCTTTTGCGCCCTTTACGCACCAACGGGCGCAGCTTTTTGTCTCCACCCGCAGTAAAGCGGCTCACGGACTGACTTTGTTTCCACAGGAGTCTCCTCTCCCCCGGGAGCTGTTGGAGCGCCTCTCCCGCAGCGAGATCCGCAGCATCAGCGACCTCCAGCGGCTGCTAGAGATAGACTCCGTAGGTAAAGCGCTTCATTATAATACAAATCGCTCCCTCCTACAAGCTGGATTAGCGAGCCTCACAGCAAAAATGAGGTTATTCAGCAGAAAAACTCAGCTCATGTTGTTGATGTGTGCACCATAATGCACAAATGCCTGCTCAGCTGTTATTCAAGGTGAAGGATTATTATGCAGTGCTGCGAAAAGTAGTCAAAAGTCTCAAAAGTGCAAATAAAAGTATATCATCAATATATTTCATATACTCAATCAATATCTTCAATCAGATTGGATATTCAGCATTTTTCTGATCATTGGAAGCAGTGTTTCATTTTAAAATCTGATTGCTGATAAAATAAGAACAGAACAAAGACTGATGTCCCTGTGGCCTGGAAAGATCCTGAGTGGGTTCAACCTCAGCACAGAGTAACTGCTGACAAACATCAGCCCACCAGTGGCTTCCATGTGCCAGTCAGAGCTGCTGCTTCCCTCCCTGTCTGTGCCTTGAGAGATTAGTTGCATCTGGTTCAGTGCACAGTGAGAGGATGCTGTCCTCTCGGCTCATTACTGGAATACCTCACCGGATGTTGCTCGGAGACCAGTGGCCTGTCTTGCTCCTTTACACCCGCCGTGAACTCAGAGGCAGAGTTAACTTTGTGCTTGTCAGCCACTGCCAATGGTAAACTCGGAACGAGAGGTCGATTTGTAAAGAAAATGTGTGTTTAAAGGGGCATTCTGCCATTTTTACACAACAAAATCAGTGTGTGGGGTCAGGAAAACAGTTAAATATCATCTGCTTCAGCCTTGTTTCTACCAAGGAACTTTACTTATAATACCATTTGAACTTGTTATATATGTACTGAAACCCCAGGGTTACGGTTTTCTAGTACAGACAGTACTCTTAAATGTAGGCGGGGTTGTCTCTGGTTGATCTTCGGGTCTGCAGTGTTCCACTTCACCTATTAGTTTCGGATCAGTGCGCTATGTGCCTCAACAGACGGTTAATGATGAAACAGGACGGCATGGAGCGCTTCTTTTGGTACCATCCACAACTTTTGATAGTGGAAATGCAAAAATAACTGCTCTGTAACGTGTAACTGGACTGAACTTCTTGGTTGAAACGTGGCTTTTGTGAAGTCTGAAATATATTATGATGTCACAGTGATGTGAGCCAGGTGATCTTATCTTGGGCTTGAAGGCTAAAAGTTTTCAATGGGAAGGTTAGAAACAGCAGAGGGTGTGGAGTTTTAAAGATGTGAGCATTTACCAGGCGTAGGGGGCCTAATGAAGAGACAGTTGCATTATGGGAATTGTTGTGTTTTAGAGCTCCATGCTAAGGACTAAAATGTGGGATTTCTCAACTTCTGCTGCACGAGATCCCCTAAAACCAGTAGTTTGTGCTGATAGTTTTCCTGCCTTTAACTCCCTTCAAGTTCAAGAAAGAAGTTTCAGGAAGCTGTCATTCTGATTTAGTGAAACTTTCCTCATCAATATATATAGATAATTATCAGTTTCCATGTCAAACACTTGCCTAAGAGGAAATCTGTGTAATAATAATACCTGTAAAAACATTTTTCCTCTTAAAAACTTAATGGTTCTGTTATGTGGCATTTTTCTGGCTGAGCAGTTAAATTCAACAGAAATGTGTAAGGAGAAAAAAGTGTTTTGTGCATTAAAAAAACCCCAAAAGGTAAACATTATGTAAGTAAAAAAAACTAGGCCACAACTCATAAGCAATATTCACCTTCAATAAACACAGTAGATGCCAGTTCTCATTATCCAGGTTATAAATCAGCACTGAGCGAATCAGTGAGGTGAGACAGGAGGAAATAACTGTGGCATAAAACCGGCTTTATTCCATTTTCGCCTCGGGTCAGACTCCAGATTCCTGCCACACAAACTTTCCTCCGCTCTGAACTTCTGGTCGTCTGTGAAAAGTAGTTGATTCATTTTTTAATGTCTGCCGCTCCGAGCGGTGCCACCATTAATCCTGGCATCATTGAGATGCAAATGTCGAGTGTGACGGCTCCCCGGCTCGGTGGGGGTCAAGTGGCTCACTTCATTATGCTGTTGTCATGCTGCCCATTATTGGTTTGAGAGCAGGGCCCGCTGGAAGGCTGCTGTGTTGCTATGTATAATTCATGCTCAAATTCCTGCATGTCAGGGCGAGAGAGAGGGCGAGAGACAGAGACACAGAGAGAGAGAGAGGAAAGTTGAAGGTGGACTTTGTTGTGTTTTAGAAGCACATTGTGTATACAGGCAGGCGTGTGTGCGTGACTGCTTGCACACACACACACACACACACACACATGGCAGGGAGCTCTGCATGACGGGTGCACACACACACACACACACACACTCAAACGCACACACAAAGAAGTGTGAGGTTTGGTATTCAGAATCAAATTAAAACAGTCCTGCCCAGACATCATTTATGTTGATTTCTGGGAATCTTTCTCTCTTTTTTTTCTCCCCCCTCTCTTACACAAACACACACACACACACACACACAAACACACACACAAACACATACACACAAACCTAGAGGTTCACACTGCACAGACAAACTCCTAATTTATTGGCTATGAACGTGTCTGTGGATATCCTGTGGTTTGGCACTGCTGAGTGTTGAAATGGTTTGATGGATCTGTGAACACTTCAGAAACACTTGACTGGTTTTTACAGCATCTCATGTTAAACACACACACACACACACACACACAAACACACAAAGGCAGAGCTCCCTTGTTAGGTTTTAAATCATCACTAAACCAAACATAAACATCAGCTTGGATTTTTCCGCTCGTCGTGATTCAAGATTTATTTATGTATTTATTTACGGTTAAACAAAAGCCATTAAACAGTCATAAAAACAGACTAGGAGCATCACTAGAAACATACTCAGATGTTTTATGATGCTATAAAATAAATGCACTCACTGCTTACATTTAATCTCTGATAGCCGAGTCCGAACATGAAAATAAATGGCACTTTTTTTCCTCCCCAGTTCGGAGGTGATTTCCCACAATGCTGCTTATTATTAGACCTCCTACAGTCAGTACACAGTCGTAATGCTCACTGCTTATGTGAAAACAACCTCTATTCATCAGTTCAGTTTCCGTTTATGTGAGTTAAGGCTTACAGGTAAACATTTCTGATTTGGCTACATGTGAAAGCAAACTGTTAAATGTTCAGAGTGAGTCATCTCAGGTCAACTTCTCCTGACTTCTCCTTGGGGACAATAATGTTAAAGTTGACACTTCTACCACTTGCTTATTTTCTTTAGGTTAATCAAACCAATATATTCAGAAGGAAGTATGTGTAACTATAACAGCAACAACAACAGTTGTTATGTCACAGAGTCAGCTTTACAGCTCTTGACTTAAAAAAATAAAATGGAGCAGTGATTTCAACGAAACAGAGAGTGCGAAAGAGCCACAGATAAACTGTCCCCTGATCAGCATTTCACTTGTAGAGCATTACCAACCTGTTCACATTCCCAGTCATCAACAGACATGTCGGAAAGCCTTTCTAACATGTTGTAAATGTGATATGGTCACAGTTTGCTTAGGTTTAGGCTCCAAAAGTCGTTGTTTAGCTTTAGAAGAATAATGTTTGGATTAAAATAAGTATGTTACATATGTGCCGTAATGTACGTGATCCAAGTTTAATATGTTACGTAAATTAAATTGCATATGTGAGTTAAAATACGTCACCGTTTAGTTTTGGTTTCATACTCACAGGACATGAACAGTGGTCACTTCCTACATAGACTTAAAGATGCTAAAGGATGCCTTCAGTGACCTTATAGAGGAGACCAACCACTCAAAGCATTTTGATTAGAAAAGTATGAGAACAGTCTCTAACACCAGAGATGGCGGGTGTACGACATGCTTTTTCTTCTGGCTCTCTCCCCATTTATTTAGATTGGGGACTTTGGTACCTTGTGCTGTCTGTGGAGAGAGAAAGGAGGCTTTGAGTTCTCTTTTTTCAATCTTGACACATTTCTCTGTCACTTGTCATGTATACAAAACAAATGCAACTCTCTGAACGCCCTCTAGGAAAGACTGTTTGAAAACATGCAACATTAACCCCAACTTGAAACAATTATTGCATCTTGCTTCTCTTTATGATGGCCAACTTACCACTCTGCCTCACGCTCAGAGGCCACACTGAGTCATTCAGAAAAGCTATCAACAGTTGCATCATGTTTAAATTCTCCGTACCTGCAGTCAGAAACTCTGTCAGTTTGGCCGTCAGTTCCTCAGCTGAGTTGTGACGACCCGTGAGTGAACTCTGATGAATTAGATTTAAAATGTATCTGATATACGCACTGACAGGCTGTGTTTCTCACTGGCTGCATTTACATGCAGAGAACTCAGTAACCTGAGATATAAACATCCTAACTCAGTTAGAATAACCTAGTTTAGCTTGTGCTCTGATCATGAGAGACTTGATAAAGATGTCTGTAATAAACAACTTGCTGCAGCATGTAAACATCCCCCCGTCTTCACAGTTTGTTTATCGGTCAGTCGGTCAGTCATCAAGACGTTTTATGTGGATGTTCATGGTGCCCAGTTTGAATGTTTTGACCTTTTTAAGTCCATCTTGTACAAAAGAAACAATCATCCACTAAGGAAATAGCCATAATATTAACTAATAACATTCAAGCTTCCCAGAAGAAAAACCCATTACACTTATTTTATCCTTCAAAGAAGAAAGTGTGTGTGTTCGGTGTCTTGGTATGTGTGTTTGGGAATATTTATGAATGGTGTCTATAAGGGTGAGTGTGTGACGTCTGAACGTGCGTGTGTTGTTTTGTCTTTATCCAGAGAACGAGGTGATCGAGGAGACCAAACACAGCTACCACAAGGACTTCTCTCACAGCTTCCCCGACCTGAAGAGAGGGCACACACACACCAGACACAGGAGGAGCACCGGTGAGACACACACACACATACATAACACACCATCAAGGTCTCAGAAACTGAAACACACTGGCTAAAGGATATATATTATAGTTGTATGGAGTGAACATTGGCTATAGAACAGGCCGGCTCTAAGTGCTCTTTCCTGCTTGGTGTCTGTGATCTTTGACATTGTTTTCCCCCCTGCAGTGGTGGAAGAGGCCTTGCCAGCGGTGTGTAAGGTGCGGACGGCCATCTATGAGATCCCCAGGAGCCAGGTGGATCCCACCTCAGCCAACTTCATCATCTGGCCGCCCTGCGTCGAGGTGAAGCGCTGCACCGGCTGCTGCAACACCAGCAACATGAGATGCCAGGCGGCTCGCAAGCACCACCGTATGGTCAAGGTACGGAAACATTTAGTAGAGAAGCCGCAACAACACTACCCAGGACACATATGTACAGTAGATGCAGTAACTCATCCACTATATACGATATCAGCAGCTGACCTGACCCGATATTATGGCCCGTTTCTTTCCATTGTGTTCTCATTTTCATCAGAGACACTTCAGACCAACCAGCAGAAGAGATGATTTAAAGCTCTGCCCAGAAAAACAAACAAAAAGGCCGTAAAGGAGGCAAAAACTTTACTTTCTAAACTTTCATTCTCACCATCCCAACATGTCGGCACATTCATCGTAAACGCCGGTAATCGCTCTACAAACATTTTGTAAGAGGCTTCTGCTATTTGTCTTTTAGTGGCACCGACGTACGCGTACAAAAAACTAATGATGGCAAAGGGAATGTAAACACACCAGCACACAACCATTTACTGGAGGTATACACTCTACACCGGCCAAAAACAATTACTCTACCCAGCTTGACCATTGTGTGTGTGTGTGTGTGTGTGTGTGTGTGTGTGTGTGTGTGTGTGTGTGTGTTATTGAGAGTCTGGCAGTGAGTTAGTTCAAGAACTTAATAGCTTCCTTTTGATCTCTGCCAGAGCTGGAAATAAGACTCAGTAAACCCCGATCGTTTCACACAATCTGCCAACTGGGAGCTGTCCCAAGGTGTGTGTGTGTGTGTGTGTGTGTGTGTGTGTGTGTGTGTGTGAAGGGATCTAAGATGCAATTTTTAATCTCCAGAATAACAATATTAACCTGATATTGATATTCAGTGTGTCTAAAAGAAGTTTTATATGTGTGTCCATGTTAAATGTTGATCAATTAGACAACAAAGCTCACATCCAAAGATAAAAATGTAAACAAATAAACAAGATTAAAAATCTGAGAGAGAGAGCGAGTGGAAAATAAGAGTGAACGATGGACGAATAAGAAAAGGTATTTGTGTGTGTTGCCAGAAGTCGAGAGGGGAAAAAGTTGAGGGAGAAAAAGAGAGGGCGAGTTTGATTCTCTGTGCTTTATCCTGCTGATACCCAATCTGAGATGAAAGGAACGGTCCTCTGTCTGCTTACAGAGGAAATCAAAAATAAAGTCACTCACATGTGCTGAGATCCAGCGTTCAGAGGGTGAACGGTCACGAGTGCAAGATGCACTCACACACAGCCGGAGGGGAATTGGCCGGGCTGAGGTTCAGGTGGTGTGTCCATGTGTGTGACAAAGAGAGAGAGGGACAGATAGAAAGATAATGTTAGCATTAGCATCTTAACAGCACTGCTGTCATATCAGGCTGTCACCTCAAGTGTGAGAGGGAAGCAGCAGGAAGGACAGTCGGAGGCAGTTGTACACATTGACCTGTCAGTTTTGGAGAAAGTTGCTGCTCAACATTTTAAGTATCCCTTGGATTTGCTCCAGAATGAGGGCAATCTGGAGCATGTGATCAACAGGTGCATTAGCGTAGTGTTGGCAGTGATGCGGGTGCTGTACTGGACTGTTGTGGGGTGTGAGCATTGGCTGTAAATAAAGTGGACAGAGCCACCAAGACGTCACCCGTAGGCTTCTGAAGAAATTAAGCTCAAAGTGGGTGATATCGGTGGACGCCATCTTGGCAGTACCTGACTCCGCCCAACTCCTGGCTGATCAGAAACGGGCAAAGAGGAGCCCGGGTGGAGCAGAATGAAGCCTGGTTACTGAAACACATCCACCTTGCTGGAAGCTACCAAGCTATAAGAGGGGACGCCTAAACTTTGTCCAGTGAGTTGAGTTGCAGAGTGTTGGAGATATCAGCTGTAGAGATGTCTGCCTTGTCTTAAAATAATGCAACTAGTGCTGTTTTTCCTTTACATCTGCCGGCCTGGCTCTACTCGGTTGGACTCGGCGCAGCCACAAGTGCTAGTGGAGCAACGGCATAAATAACACTGAACAATTCAACAGCAATGTCTCCCTTCACAACCCATGACCAGGTTACTCAGGATGATGTTTGATTGTGAGCAGTTTCATGGAGGAACTAGAGAGTAAGGTTGTTAGCTGGGCAACCTAATGTCCCATTTGAGCAAACAGGCGCACTATGATGGACTGTGACTAGACGATTGCTGTTTGGAGGAGAGTTTAGGAAACAATTTCAACCATTCCAGTAATTTTTAATTTAAACAAAAGCTGAGTAAGTGTTTTCTCTGCAATATAGTTGAAAAAATCTTTCTCTTCATGTCCTCCAGTATGTAACCTCTCTCTCTCACTCACTCTCTCTCTCTTTCTCTGTCTCTCCAGGTGGCGAAGGTGGAGTACGTGCGGAGGCGTCCCAAGCTGAGGGAGGTGCAGGTGAGGCTGGAGGATCACCTGGAGTGCATGTGCACCAACAAACGCCACATCAGCCCAAACTCAGACACAGACAATGGTGAGCAAACAGCTGTGTGTGTGTGTGTGTGTGTGTGTGTGTGTGTGTGTGTGTGTGTGTGTGTGTGTGTTTACTTATGCATTGGCTCGTGTCTCATGTGAAGGCTGCTCCTGTCTGAATGTGTCTACTGACACCAAAAGCAGCTGATAAGAGATCTGAGGTATTTACTGTGTTTTTCTTCTCTGCTTGAATTAGTCCTCCCTCAGGGCAACACCCCCTCACACACACACATGCACACGCACAGATGCATGCACACACACACACACACACACACACACACACACACACACACACACACACACACACACACATGCATGCACGCACACACACACATTATCCAAAATTTTCTCCTGAATTAGCGCCAACAACAGACAGCAGCACTAATAAAAATGCTTTCCTGCAGTTCCAACATGCATTAAAATTGTGCTGAATGGGATCATAAATTTTATGCAAAGCTATAATTATGTTATTTCAGCTTCTCATCTGTCACATTAAATATAAAAAAGCCTACTCACTGGGAGTCACCGTGAACAAAATGAGTTATAAAATTAATTTCTACATTAAAGTTGACTGTAAATCACTTGATGAATGATAGTGGATCAGATTATATCACACTGGAGGGCTTACAGTTAAAGCATCCTGTAATTAAAACGTCACAGGGTCAACCCCTGTAGCAGCCATGTGACTTCCTGCTGACACACCTACCTGCTGACGTCCTGCAGGTCACAGCGTCACCAGCTCAATGTAAAAATGTGTATTTAGGCCCTTCAAACATACACCTAGTTATTTAGAGCAATGTTTATCAATGTGCTCCAAGTGTGCATGTTTAAATAAACAAATAAACAACTAGATAACGCTTTTTCTGTGTTTGTCCGCCTCAGTTGTAAACAGTTTTAACCGAGCACAGTTACAGTTCAGCACATATGTGTAAGTCTTTGTATGACTCAGCATAAATATTTCATCTTGTCATTGTTGAAGGAGGAGTTTTCTCATCTTCACTCGACTCTTTTCCCAACAGGCATCAGGTGAATAGAGACGGACAGACGGAGGAGAGGAGGACCGGAAGAGGCCGACGACCTGAGCTAGAAAACAAGGACGAGCACCTTCAGCCTCCAACACCTCCACCACCACCTGCCATCAAGGGACTGTGAAGGTTTGACGGAGTGTATTTTGAACCTTTGGGGAGGTTTAATGGAGGATAACTGACTCTTATGGACCTCAACTGTACTTTGAAACATTTGTAAAAAATAAACTGAGAGCGACGAATCACAGAAACGAACGCGAAACAGACTGACGGTTTCCCCGCTGTGATTCCTCGACGGAGAAAAGAAGCGATTAGACGATGAAAATGCAGAACGCTGGCACGGGTGAGGTGCATTCTGGGATATGGAAAGACTTATTGTCTGCCTCTTGTTCCTTCTCCAGAGTATAAACCGCTCAGCGACTCGGATTATAAACTGGGTGGAATCCTTTCTAGAAACAGTGACTGGGATTAGGTTTTTTTGTACTCAAGATTTACTCTTCCTCAGCAGAACACACACACACACACACGCACGTATATCCTCTTATTTTTATAACCTCTCATTTTCTATCGCTGTCTGTTTCTACTTCTGCTATGTTATCCACATAAAGAATGGAGGGGAGGAAATCCTCCTGACATGTTACTGATACTAATAAACTATTTATATGAACACAAAGTGAGCGTGGTGATCAGAAAATAGCTTTTAGAGAAACGGGTTTTGCTTCCCAGAGTGACTGAAGGACTTAAGAATGTATTTAAGCCTGAAAGAGGACCCGAGCAGGCTTCTGTACGGGTGTGTGAGAGAGATTATCTGGAGGATCATAATACTGAGGCTAAAACCCCTGTGAATTTGTAACTGAGAGTCTCACACACACACACAGTCAGACATAAAACCCCACCAATGGAGAGGATAGATAAAGGCATGTGTGGGCTGTTAACACAGTGAAGTAAGCCACAGCCAGCAGGTGATTATTCAGCGTTGCTACAGAGCGACTGTTGTTATTTCAAGGTCAAGCTGAGGAAATGACAATTAACTCAGTAAAGAGGAAGGTAAATGTTTTCAGGAGTGACCTCATCTCATGACTCGCAAACGCTACATGACACAGAGGAGAGGGTGACATCATATGAAAACACCACACGTCTGTCGGCTGCTCACCCCAGTGTCCGTTTCCATTATGATGAGGAACTCTTTTCTGTCTTTCCACGTCCACTCTCTGTATAAAGAAAAACACAAAGGCACTTGTATGCACATTCATTTAACCCTTCAACACGGGCAAGATTGCATGTAGTGATGCACAATGGACCGGTCGTGACGTTGCTGAAATAATTCCTGTGATAATAGCTCCAAATAGTTTACATCAATATATGTTTGCACATTTTGGAGTATTGCATTAGGAAAGGTTGATGGAAACTGTGCTTAATGAGAGATGGAAACACATTCAGCTCATAAAAATCTATCTGTGCCCTCAACCTTAATATGTCTTAAAGGTGCAATATGTAAGAATTGGCCACCTGTTGAATTCATACTCAAAACATGGCCATGCAGCTAGCAGTCGGGACCGGGAGCTCGGAGCACGGAGGGAGCTTTGCATCAGGACGAGACGCGGCTAGCTGTTTGGCATGCTAACTTCAGTAGATATCTCTTCAACACAATACATAGAAGTCGTTATTTTTTCACTTTCTGTTGACAATTTGTTACATTTTGTTTACATCCAAAAACGCCTACATATTACACCTTTAAGATACTGGCACTCCATTGTGAAAACTGATGCAGCTGCAGATTCACAAGATCACATCTTGTCTGGCTTCAAGCTTTGCACGTGTGGCTGAACACACAGGCATTGAACCAATCAGCGTCCAATGAGCAACTCCTCGCTGATACAGGCGGGGTTTACATGTGTCGACCAGCGAGAGGAGCACTTTTTGTTTTAAAACCACAGCGGCAGCTCCTCGAAAGGTTAGCGTCGCTGCTGCTATAGCATCGGTTATATCAAAACTGGAGAGTATATTTCATTGAAAGAAGAGTAAAGAACGTCGCTGAAGGCTTTTCTTGATTGGTAACATGTTTTTTGCTCTTCTCTCAACTGGATTTGGCATGAATTTGATTTACCAACAGGCTCCACTAGTGGTGGCGCTCTACTGTTGATCTGACTGGTTGAAGTTAGCCTGTGTTAGATGGTGATAGACGGATGGTTCCTCCAACCACCCTCAAAGTATTTTTGTAAAAGGGCCTGACCTTCTCTGAAACAGTTTCTAGTGGCGCCTTTTCCAGATCGTTTTGTGTAACCAACCATCTGGCCCATCAGGTTACCTTCATTGGCAAAACCTTTTCTTTTAAGCGAGACTTAGGCCTTGGATACGAAGGTGAAGAGGGTTTATATGCATTATTGGTCATTTCTTCGCTCACTGATGTCATGTCCGTTATCTGATGCTGATGTAGTGACTGAGTTTCTGTGCTTTTGTGGTTGAAAAAGAGCCGCTGCATTTACTTTTCTGATGCTCCAGACATAAATATATATATACAGTACACACAACAGGAAGAGCGATTCATTATCAACCCAGATATTTTAAACCTCACTGCTTGCTTTTCTGCTGAGCTTTCAACTGTATCCCCGAATGGAGCTGCAATATAAACTTCAGCTGCAGTTGTCACATGTTTACTCAGGAACCATTACTGCTTTGTTTCATTCTGCAATACTAGACTCATTTTTATGTAACAACTGCTCTGGTTTAGGAAATGCAGCCAATGAGTAAACTGCAAAATAAAGAGAAGACTGTAGGGTTTTGGGGTTTTTTTTGGTGGTGAAGACATGATGTTTTTTCTTCCCTCGTCCAAACCTGAAGCCGTGGAGCCGAACCCTGTGCCCACGAGGCCGTTCCAGCCCCTGCTGGCACCCCACAGACCTGCTGTTTGGACCAGCGCGCTGCGGTTCCACGCAGCCTCAAACAGCTCTTTATGTTGCAGACGTTAAACACTTATTGGGACATGCTTCAACAGCTGACTGCATTTACAACAGACGGAGGACAAAACAAATGTTTGTTGGTTGTGGTGGTGAAAAGCAGACGAGGCAGACAGTCGGGTGACTTCATTGCGAGTTTGAGGTCGCTTTGCGTAACTCACTCTGCTGGCATATTTCTCTTGGAGGAGCTGGTGTAAACCATGTGTAGACATTGGCCAACACTGTAACCAGAGTGGGTAGTCAGTGTAAATACATAAAATTCATAATTGAGTGGTTCTGTTTGAGCTGCACAAAGACGACACTGTGCATCAGGACTTAATAAAAAAAACTTTGGTTTTTGGTTCCAATCTGTCAGATCTGCAGCAGCGGGAAACATCCTGCCGTTCATCAGCTAAATACCTCAACATGTCAACGTATAAGAGAGAAAAACGTTGTGAATATAAAGCAGTGAAAACCAGTTGTTGGTGCTGGAGGGAACAAAGAGAAAGAAGAGACAGATGGGGATAAGACTGTGTGTAACAGGGTCTGAAAGGTGAGAGGGAGGAAATGAAAACAGACAGGATGGAGCACACTGAGATTGTGCGTGTGTGTGTGTGTGACAGTGAAAGTGTGTCTTTGTGTGTGAGAACGAATGAAAGTGGGTTTGTGTGTGTGTGTGTGTGTGTGTGTGTGTGTGTGTGTGTGTGAAACAGAGAGAGAAACTCCATCTCTCTAAAGCTCAGTTAAGCAGATTAACAACATGCTAGCTAAAATGCTGAACGCTCTGCAGGTCAAGTACAACCTGATATAAGCTGGTGGAAGTTGGACCCTTCAGTTACAGATCTCAGATCAGATTACCAAACCTCTGTATTCCTACACTCGGCCATTATGCAGCTGAGAGTATATCTGATTCTGGGTCGGTGGGTTTTTTCTGGATAAACACCTCCAGGTTCTGCTCCTGCCCTCAGCTTCGCCTCCATTATATTGATTTTTATGTTATTTTTAGTGAATTGTCTCATCAGCTGTTTACTGGATTGAATAAGGAAAACCGGGAAAGACTCTCCCCTTCAGAACAATATATAATTTGATTATTAATTTAATATATGTACAAAAATGACTCGTAACTTTAGTGATTAACTTTTCCTCGAGCACCATCATCAGGTCGTTATTTCCACTTGTCAACTACTTTGGTCAATTTATGACCAAACACTTTCTGTAATTCCCATCAGCGTCAGCGGTTGTGCTAATTAGCACATGCTAGCAAGCAAACACACCAAACTAAGATGGTGAACATGGTAAACATACCTGTGTCTGTCTGACAGCCGCATATTAGCATTGTCATTGAGAGCCTGTTAGCATGCAGACATTAGCGTATAGCTCAAAGTAAAAGCCTCGACGAGCCGCTAACATGGCTGTGGACTTTTACAGGGCTTTTCCATTCACATGTGCTGGCCTGGCAGAAGACGTACTAACCATTGTATTAATAAAGCAGCGTTTGAGGAAGAACAAGGAGACACAGAGGGGAAAAATAAGAGGAGACCACACTGAATGGGTAAAATCATGGATACTACAGCAACAGGCTCATGAGGCTTTCCCTTTCTTTTGCCGTTTCTCTTCGTGCATCGCTTAGCTGAAAATCCGATCAGAGGGAGTTCTCTCATCGATGGGCTCTGCTGCCAATTCAACATGTTTAGTCGGCCAAAAAGGCGCCAAGGAGGGCAACTGTGCGGGACGCATTGCAAAAACTAGATCTCATCGACAGCCGACTAACTACCGTAACTGTGATCTGGGAGGAATCTTTATCATACTGGCGATGGACGGCATGAATGGCCAGCCTCCAAACACTGATCCTCTTATCTCCCTCCTGTCTTTCTTTACTGCAGTCATGTCAAACTTGATTAAAAGTGAAGTCTTTTTTATTATCAGCTCTTCTCCCTGATCTCGTCCTCCCCTCTCCGTGTGTCACGCAGAGCTGCTTTATGAACGTTCGCCTCACCAGATAAATGTGACAAACCTCCCAGCGTCAGGCTTGTTCCCACCACTGGATACGGCAGAGACAGAGGACTTTGAGGTTTGGCATCATTAGATCAGGATTTACTGCTGTGTGGTTGAGGCTGATGTGTAGAGGTTAGATTTATTTCCAGTTGAATGTGATCCCGGCCCCAAAACTAAAAGCTTTTACATCCAGAGAGAGAGGAAGGAATCCCATGCTGTTCAATAATGCTAATTTTTTAAATGTCCACATCCAGCTGGCCAGTGGTGGGAGAAGTAATCAGATCTTTTACTTCCACATACTTTCAATACCTCAAAACGGTATAAAAATAGACAAACAATAAAAGTACAATACCTCCTTAATGTACTCAGTTACTTTCCACCGCTGCTGCTGGTGCCCACGTGTTACTAACGAAGGCCGGTTCTCTCAGAGTCACTTCAGTTAACTGTGTTGTGATATCGTTTCGACACCCTGCAGGTTTAAACTCGGCCTCTTTTCTTTCCGCGGCGGCGGAGTATGACAGTGCTCCTCTTGTTGTAACGGAGCAGAACAAATCCATTTCTACATGTCGGTCAGAGCTATTTCCTTTCTTCGTGAATCTCCTCTTTCCTGTTTTTCCCCCAATAAGGGCCTTCAGGTAAAGCAGCTGCCACCAGTGCCAGGCTCTTCTCAGAATACACTCACGGACGTGAGGACGCAACGCTTGACGACAAACACACAAAGGTTTACAAAGAGCTTGCGAAAGGATGCTTCTCCCACTGTCAGCAGAGAAATCAGTCTGTTTGCAACCATTTTGATTTCTAGTGTAAAGGGACAGTTCAACCCATAATCCCAAAATACATTTTTTTTCCTCTCACCTGTAGTTTTTGAAGATTGTTTTGGTGTG
Source organism: Pagrus pagrus (assembly GCF_965226575.1). Classification (NCBI taxonomy): domain Eukaryota; kingdom Metazoa; phylum Chordata; class Actinopteri; order Spariformes; family Sparidae; genus Pagrus; species Pagrus pagrus. The sequence continues at coordinate 5,892,291 of NC_140186.1, forward strand.
AGTCGCTGAGTTTTTGAGATATCAGTTGAAGACATCTGTGGATTATCTTGATGAACCGGGTCATTGTTAGAGGAAAGAGACGAGGTGATCTCCAAAACTCTACAACTCGCACCAAAACAATCTCGATGGATAAATATGACTACAGGTGAGAGGAAACGCTTTTCTATTTTGGGGTGAGCTGACTCTTTAATATGAATTCCTGGAGCTATTTTAAGGTAGTTGTAGGATGTGCTGCAATTTTGACTTTGACGACAAGTTAATTGTATCTGAAACAAGTCTCTGGATCACGTGTGATGCAATATTATGCAGCCAGATGGTTCGAGTAAAAGTGGATTCAGCTTACGCAGGGCAGAGGCAGACAGCGGCCGTCAGTTTGGAGCTGAACAATTACATAACAAGATGATTTCCCTTCAGCTACTTCAGTTGTTTAGGAGAATGCTGCGGCACCGTTTTGCTGTGAAGCTTCAGAAATGTTTTGTGGACGACAAAACCTCACCGGACTTTCCATCTGCGTGGGGGCGAGGAGATAATGATGATGATGATTTTCATTTTTTTGGGTGAACTGTCCCACAAACACGGCTGTAAAATGGCCCAGACGTCGCTAAAATCACTCAGTTTTGTCAGTTGAAACGGGAAGCGATCAGTCTCTCCCTTGGTCACAGTGCCAGTATTTTATTCTGGTATTTTGAAGAAAATAAAGGAAATCAAGGACGAGCCAACAATGTGCCTGTGCTCATTGCTTAAGCGAGCGATTCGAGAAATAAACAGAGTCACATTCCCCGAAATCAAACGACTTTGTGTTTGTTCCTTCATGAAGCATTAACCAGGTACTGGCTGCTGCAGGTCTCCATCCCGCTGCAGCCTGAGGGGAAACAGCTGCCTGATCACTATCAAATACTCCTGAAAACACCCCTTCACCTCCTAACGACACACCTCCCGCTCTGCTATTCACTCTTTGACTCTGGCACAGCTTTTTAAAGTCATAAGCCTCTTCCACACGCAACACAAACACGACAAAAAAAAAGGCCGTCCTGCTGTCAGCCACTCCAAATCACTCAACAAAATAAACCCCCTCCTCCTCGTCCCCCTCGTCGTCGTCTCCATCTCCTGCAGCTCCGCCATTGTCTTTGGGCCGGGCTGAGCGAAAAGGCCTGCTGCTGCCGCTGAGTGTTTGTAGAGACACAAAGGAGAAAAAAGCGGCAGCGTGGCTGAACAGGGAAATAAAAACAGAGGAGGGGGGGAATGAGCTCGGGAGGGGTTAAGTGCTTTTTGATGGACTCGCTGGAGGAGGGAGTTAAAGGGAAAAGGTGTGTGTGAGCTCACTACGCCCAAAACCCGTAAGCGTATCTCGACTTCGACAGGCCCAACGAGCCATCCACAGCCGTGACTTCGCTCTAACCTATTTTGCAGGAGCGCGGCCGTGCGAGGAGATTAAGCCCGATGTCACATGTAGCTGTAAGCAAAGTCCGTCTATCGTAGTTATTTTTATGTCAGTCTAACATGTTCTCTCTCTTTAATCCCTCCGTGGTTCTCATTTACCACAAAGCCATTAAGAGCCATTGTGATACCAGAGGAGAGCAGGAGCATCGGCATGACAGATAATATTCAGATCCCCTGGAATATTTATATATTTTGTGGATGATGTTACTGTACATGAGAGACCTGTAGCACTCTTGATCCCTCTCATATGCAGAGCGTCTAAGCCTGTACATTCACTAAACTACTCTATACTTTATTACACACTGTGGGTTGCTTTTATTTAACATAGAAAAATTGAATTAAAATAGTAAAAGTAATCCTGCCTCCCTCCCAAAATATGTGAATTCATTACATTTAAAAAATGACCTCCAGTGGGACGTTTCCACTCTTGAGTTAAAAGTGTGAGAATAAAAAAAGACAAAACTTTGACGTTGAATCAGAAAAACACACGAGAATCAAATATCGAGAACCGGATCTCTTTCCTGTATGTTCGAGCGAAAGCAAATGAGAGGAATCTCTCTCGGTGTCAGAAACATGAAATCCATTTGCAGCTGTAACAAGAGGATTAGCTGGAGTTTGCATGCAGTAATGAGGTCAGTGTATAGACTCAGCGAGGCTCATGAGATGATAATCTTGGGAATTACGGTGAGAGGAAACATGAAGTTGACGGTAAGTTTGAAAACGGAAGTCCAGGAGAAACCGTTACTTTCGTTACTGATACGTTAAATACTTGGCCAGACTGTTGCCATGAATTTAATAAGTTGCAGCTGATTTCACTGTCCCCAACATCAGCAACTCATATACAAGTTGTGCAATGGTTCAGTCATATTTAATTAATGCTAAAGATGCTAATGTGTCCCATCAATATTGAGCTCAAGTGTGGACTTCTGAGGTTTAACTGTGGCTCAGTGTGTTCATGCTCTTCACTTCTGTATTGGCCTCATGTGAGTTATGGAGCTTCCTGAGTAGATACTTAAACTCAGCGGTGAGAAAGGAGAGAAAGACATCAATAGGCTGAAAGAGGAAGAAGGGGCTCGTGAAGAGGTGGATATACAGGCGGAGGCGGACGGGGGGCCACTGGGTTGATAGTAAATCTGGTTTTATTATTGAATGAACATTAAGGGAACAGGCACATGCTTCAGTGAATGGACCAGCAGGCAGAGCTTAAAAACCAGCCCGACAGTTTGATGATTTGCCACACGGCTAACAGGCGAGTTAATAATTTTTCTTCTTACTTAGTCCCACTTAGATCAAGAATCTGATCTTCAAAGAAAAAAAGTCCAAGACGGCGACATGAATTAATTCGCGGCAGTATTTCAACACAGTACAGAGCTTTTTAAAAGCACCGCAGGAGGAAGGGTGAGATGTCCCACAACTACAGCGGCCTGTGTTTTGTTGACTCTGGAGGACGTGTAACCAACATGAAAGAAGTGAATAACCGTCACATGACTGAAGCCAGTAAATGTGCTTCATTCAAGTCCTGCATAAAGGGGGGTCTGACTTCAGAGAGGAAGCCACACAGGGACCCATCGGAGACTACAATGACGTCCCTCTTTATTACCTATAAACCATCCTTTTCAGCTCTCCGTGTGTGGAGCGCAGGACTTTTCCACACGTGAACGACCACGTGTTGCTCTCAGTGTCCGTGGAGCGTTTATTCAACAACTGAAACTGTTCAGGAGCAACATGTTGGTTCATTGTCTGATTCATCCTGTTGAATAATGACGTAAGTGGAATATTACCGTCGCAGCAACTTAATTTCAGTGTCTTTTCTTTGTTCTTTGTGCTATAAATGTTTCAAATAGCTGCAGGTGCTACAGTATTAATACTTTATAAACAAATATCCCATCTGGAAAGGTTTCACATATTTAAACATGGTGCCAATAGCGCCACCATGTGGTCAGTTACTACATGTTTTAAGATTTGGCTAATATCTCTATAACTGATCAATTTGCACAGTGTGTTCCTTGGATGAAGCAGATTCAACAGATTTGGGCCACGGCCATTTGGATCGGTAAAAACTGTACGCCATTTTGGATTTTTGGCCATGTTCTTCCTCTGTTGGCACATATTTCACCCAATCTTCACCATATTTGGGACGTTTTGGATGAACCTGAACAGATATTATGAGATTGTTTCTTGTTATCACTCACTGTTCACATGTAATTGACCATCTACAATTTGGACATAGCCTGAACGTAGCAAATGCATGCATTAAGAGCATGTTAGCATGCTGACGTTAGCATCTAGGCCAGAGCACTGTTCTATACATGTGTCTATAAGTTCAGCCTCACAGAGCTGTTAGAAAGGCTGTAGACTCTTCTCAGAAATGTAACATAACTACAGTAGATGTAAGATGACAGAGAAATGTTTACTGGCAGAGTGAGAGAAGACGAGACAGAAAATAAAAAGGTGCTCGCATGGAGACGAAACCTGCAACTGAATTATTTTAATCCACAAGCGGCTGCATCAATCAGCCAAACCTTTTCCCCAGAGAGAAAGAAACAGCTGCTCTCCTGCCTCCCAAGGAGCTAGGCGGTTAATAAGAAGGAGACAAAATGATCTAAGGTGATGCGCCGGGCTTTCTTCTGCTTCCACATCAGGCCTCCGCTCCCGACCTTTGACTCACAACCTCCTGACCTCGGCTTTGTCCGGCCGTCAGGTGCCATCTTGCCCTCCATAGGGATCGGGATTCCTTCAAGATGCTCTCGCCCGAGGGGGTTTAGTATTGTCTTTCCTGGACAAAGAAAGAAAAATCACCAGTCGCACCCCGATGTCCGTATGAGCAACACTTCAACTTGTGCATGGTTCTCTTCATGTCCTTACCGCTCCCTCCCATCACATCTCACTCCTCTCCCCTGGCACGATGAGGCGATTGCCAGAGAATTTCAAACATGCTTCTGACAAAGACGTCAAAACATTTGGAGGAAAATATGAAATCTTCTCCGCCTCCCTCTTTCCCTCCGCTTTGATTTGTAACATCTTGTGGGCATCGTGTCAGCCACTCCTCACCGAGATCAAAGTGCGGCCGTCTCTCATGCAGAGATATCATTCTTTATGAACATCTTGCAGGTTCCACCACAAATCACTTCTGCCCACTGGCTTTGATATGGCTGTCCTCCCCAACAGGAATTCATATCATGCATCCCTCCTCCTGCTGCTTCTGTTCTTCATCCCTCTCTCATCGTGATACATAATAACAGCATCAAAACTTCAATCCAGGGATTGAGTCGAATCATCCCTGACTTCAAAACAAAAGATATCCATCTTGGCAAAGGTGCGTTTGTGTCTTGTTTTCATATTGGCAAAGTCACAGCACGCGCTCTCGGTCTTCGTCTTTCTTTGTTCTCTGTCCCCTCGGCCCGCCGTCTCTTGCTCTCTCGCCCGTCCTGCCCTCCTCGTCCATGCTGACCAGCGGAGCACAATATGTGGGATCAAACGGCGGGGAAGCGAGGAGCAAAGTGTCTCTCTGTCTCCTAAGCCCGGAGAGGATTAAGGCCAGGAGACTTCTGAGGAATGGTCATAAAGTGTGTTCGTGCCCGCCGGCTGTAAAGAGTCGGAGAGAGCTGGAGGAGAGACGGACAGTGAGGTTAAGAAACAGAGGAAAAAGGAAGAGAGGAGTTCAGAAGTGTTGATGACTTTTGATTAACTGGAAGAAATGATGTAGCTTTGTAACAACAGTGAAGACTTTAAACTGCCGACGCAGGAGTTATGTGCCGAGGCTGAAAGGTTAGTTAGTTACGTTTCTGCAAAGACGTGTCTCTATGTTGCGACTTTTTGTTTGTTTAGGTTGCATTTTCTATTCCTCTCTTGTCACAGCACCGTGCTCTGTTCAGGTTTAGGCACAAAACCACTTGGTAGGAGTGAGGAAAGCATCATAGTTTGCCTTTAAATACCTGCTTTGGTCACCGCGCTCACAGATGGAGATGGTCCGACTTCCCGTGAAAAACACCTAATTTTGATGCCATAAACACGCCTTGAAATATCTGCAGCTCTGCTCTCCTCCTCTTCTTGTTTGGCAGCCTTGTCGGCTTGTAGTAACTAACTTGTGTACTTCCTTTATCCCAAATGTTTCTGACATTGTTTCATTTGGTCGCCTATCGCTCGATATCAGATGATACGATGACTCCATCACTGATTTTCACACCTATTATTGTCAAAATAACTTTTAACACACTTGTAGTTTCTGCTGCTGTCTCTCATTCAGAACAATGAAAACAGAAGACATAGTTTGATCGTGAGGTACCGCTCGCTCATGGGAGTTGTAGTCTTCATTGTTCAACAACCACCCTGGCTGACGAAAGTCTGTCTACGAGACTCGGACAGAGTTTTGCTCATGGTATGTTTAGTCAAGTTATCATGTGATGTTATACGTTGGAATAAAACCATTTGTTTCTAATCCGTTGTGGTTGAGACGAGCCAACTTTAACAGCAGCGTCCTCCGTCAAAGGCAGATGTTGTCTTCACCCATACATCCACCCTTACCTCCTCACTCTGCGATCTTAGTGGCTCTACAACAACGTCACCTAACTGTGAACCTGGGACAGAGACTCCTCTCTGACTCCCCATTCTTCTTCTTCCTCTGCACACCGAGGTGGCAGGTTGGCCTACAGGTGCAGGGGTAAATCAATAACCGGCGGGTCACGGACAGGAAATTTTATCCCGGCTGTAAGCAGGAGGGCAGCTGTTGTCACATCTATCATGATCGCCGGAGAAACTAACTGCAGGGGCCGGGTGATACAGTAACCCTGCGCTCTGACCTCTGCGACGAGAAGCATATGTGGATTTAATGTAATTTTTATTAGATATAGTATTTCAGGTTTTCTCAGCTCATACGGCAACACGCCTTCCTTGAACTAAAGTTAAATTTCAACTTGTCTCGGGGTTTAAATATTGTAAGATCACAGTGATCTTCATGGTCTCCAGCTTCACCCCGCTGTGATGAGTCGGATCATGATCCTCGTATGTCCTCCTCCTTTCAGAACCACTCTTTATCTCTTTATCTTCCTCTCTCATCTCCTCTCACCATCTTCTCTTTCAAACATCTGTTGCCATTTTAGGGGGGTGCCCCTGACAATCTGAATTTATTACATTCATTCATTACATTAGGAGAAAATTTCAACTGCATTCCTCTGCTGAGCTGATTTAAGCCCGGGGGCTCGATAGTTCAACTGCTCACACCACAGTAAATAGTTTCATACGTTCACTTGGACAACTTTCTAGGATGATATTTCGATGGTCATGTTCGCAACTTGTTGCAGAGCCCCCAGAGTTCACTAAGTGGCTTGTTCTTTGACCCAAACGGCAAAATAAACATTGGCAATTTATGTTTCTATAAACCAGCGATGTGTTCAGACTTTACATTACTTTAGGTTAAATTTTCAGATGGTCTATGGTTTAGGCACAAAAACTATCTTGTTAGGGTTCGGAAAAGTTCATGTTTTGGCTGACCGGGTTCGGTTTTGTCAAACATGGCTGAAAATTTGTCCCTTATGTATCGTCAAAAACATCCGGACTGAAAAAATGTTGCTGTGTCTGACAAATGGTGAAATGTTATAAAATATACAGCGGTTTCACACTTATGGACCGATAGCAGAAAGTGTTGTCACATCAACATCCAGTCAGTGTTCTCGACAACCTTTTTTCTTATTTCTTTAACTTTCCAGTGGTGTAGGGTTAGGTTCGTCGTATACAGTAAACACAGTCAGTTGGCTCGACACCCTTCTTTTTCTAATTTCTTTAAATTTCCAGAGGTTTCATGGTTACAAAAGTGGAAGTGCCGTCGTTAAAAATACTCAGTGGTTTCCTTCTTACAAATGGTGAAATGCCATCGTTAGAAATATTGTCACATCAACACACAAACACTTCATTAAAAATATACTGCGGCTTCATGCTTACAGATGTTGAACTCCCACCTCTGGCTACTGGGCTGTGTTTTTTTTTAACAGGGGTGAAAAAGCCCCATTTATAGCATCTGAACTCTTTGCTGTGTCTTCGCTTGACTTTCCATCAGAACGGCTTCCGTTCAGTTTTATTGCGGAAACTCTCTTTAGTGGGATTACTAAATAAGGACAGTCTGGACCAGATTTGTAAATGTCTATAAAAAAAAAAAAACCTCTTGAATTGCTTCGTTGCTCTGATTTTAAAAACTGGTCATTCTCTTCTCATTTTCTCACTTGGTCAAACAGGAGGAATTATGGGTCTGACTTTGTTTAACCCGTGTCACCTAAACAATTCAGACTGACAGGGGAAAGTGTTGTCACATCAACACACAATCGGCTGGCTCGACAACCTCCTTTTCTTCATTGCCTTAAGTTTCCGTCCTTCACAGTGGCTGGGGAGCGGTGAGAGGAACAATACGAGTCAAGTGTGCAATTACATCTTCACCTGTTGACAAAACAGCTCAGAGAAAGTAACATCCTGCCAAGTCTGGTGTTTTCAACCGTGCTCGCCCTCCCACCTTCCTCCCCTCGCCGCACATCTTTCATCCCTCGCTAATGGAGCCTCGCTCGATTCGGTTTGAGACTTAAGTGAACTTGTCAAAGTCAGACACCTCGCCCGAAGATAAAAAGGAGCTTTGGTGGTCCCTGCTGGGAGATGAAGGAGGAGAGAAGAAAAGAAAGGAAGAGGAGGCAAAGACAATAATACCCAGAGAACACTTGCATACCTCAACCCTTTTGTAATTTGACTTCTTGGTATTTTGTTTGAACTTTTTTGTACAGTTTTTTGCTCTGTCTTTTGTCACCAGGTATCTGACATGACGTGCGTAACCTCTTCCTGTCAACAGCGAGGTGGTCGTTGACCAATAGCCAGGGGCTGCACTCAGGTGGGCCGCTGCCCTGCATGGTTTGCCTGTCACCTGAGGGGAGGGGAGGTCAGAAGACGACAGGATGGACCGAGGTGGAGCGCCGCAAAGCCCCGGGCTGCAGCAGGGCCTTTGGTGTGAACGACCAGCAGGACTCTTTGTTAGAGAGCTAATGGGGCAGATAGAGACTTCCTGGGAAATGGATGTCCAGAAGTATGGGAGTCGTCTCGCATGCAGTCGTAAAAATTAGAGAAGGTGGTAGTCGTTGACCCTCAGATAACACTAATGGCTGCAGCGACTCGGGAGGAAGTGGGTCAAGTCAACATGCGGGCTTCATGCAGAACTCTGCTGGATCCAGATCAGATGATAACACATGTTGAAACTTCACATTTCTTGAAGTTGCAACTTCAGGCACAAAAACCACTCAGTTAGGGCGAGGAAAAGATCATGTTATGTCTTAAAATGCCTGTTTTTTGTTGCCACGCAGACAGCTGGAAAATGTCCCGACATCTCCTTCAAAATTTCCAGTAGTTTCATAAATGTTGAAAAGCTATCGTTAAAAATATCCAGTGGTTTCATGCTAACAAATGTGGAACAGCAGCCACTGGCTTGGCAGCCTTTTCGACTCCGTACCACAATCCCTCCTCTGCCCGACACGAGAGTCAACTCACACACATGTAATGTGAACATGCTATGACACGTATTGTAGAAATGTCAGTAGGGTACGTATGACACGGACAAATCTGAACGTATCTGCGGTTTGCAGAAACTTTAAATGCCAACATTTTATCCTGGCAAGTGGACTGTCTTGCATGTATTGCCGCTCGCACAAGGCTTATCTTATATTCTTGGTGTACAGTTATGAGAAAACGTGTTGTATGAGGGTAAAGTTCACGTGTAGAGCCCCAGCAGAGCGTCAGTACGTGGAGTGAGTGTGCTGCAGCTCGATAATGTGAAAAAAGCCTGAATATGAAGCAGGCTGGTTCTGGAAACAAACACGCTGCCAACATCATTTTTCTGAACATAATGTTTTAAAAGTATTTGATTAAGTGCATAACTAACTGTTGGGAGTCGTTATGAAAGCAGCTCGAGAAAGCACATTAGTGTTCATTAGTGCAGGTACAGCATGTTCCCAGGATCAGGACGGAGCCGTCCAAATTGGCCGGGATAAGTTTGGCCTGGGTAAGAGTCCTGGGAACGGCCCAGTCCGCAGTTTTCTGAGTGGGTGGCCCGTTCCAGATCTGCTCGTAGTTTCATGTGCCGTGCATCTCCTTTACGCGTGAACATACATCGACAGGCAACACACACAACGCACACAAAAAATATGAAAAAAAAAAGACTCTACTTACTGAGAGCTTTTATCAGTTAATATGAAAATGTTTTCCCTGTGGAAACCACCAATCGGCTCACCACAAAAATTCTCCTCAAACTGGAAGCCCAACTGGCAAACGCTTTGAACAATCGACCGCAAGACGTCACGGCAGCGTTTACGGGGCTCTGGGGTCTGAGATCCAGAGAGGGATAAGGCTTGGTGGAGTGATAGAGGGATAAAAACAGAAACAAGGACGAAGGGAGTTTTCAGCAGAGAGACAATGATTTTCCATAAAGACACCACAAATGGTCCCATTCATCCTCGTCTGTGAGCTATTTTTACTTAAAGGATCAGTTCACCCAAACATTAAAATAAATGTGTTATTTACTCACCCACATGCTGATGGAAAGTAAAGTTTTGTAGTCCATAAAACATTTCTAGGGCTTCACAGTGAAACAGCCAAGTTATTTACGTCCTTGTCCGATATCCTCACTGCAGCTGCGAAGCTAACTGTGTTAGCACGTCTGGAGTGGGTGCATGAGCTTGACTGTTCATCAAATCAATTCAAATATTTTTTATTTAAACTCAAATCAAAGTCCAGAGATCCCAAATCGATTTGAAAAGACGTGATTTACACCCTCACACAAGCTCCTGCAGCCACTTCAGCTGGGGTGCACGCTAACCTTCTTAGCTTAGCAGCCATAGAGAAGATTTCAGCTTTAAAAAGGATGTAAATTATTTATTTTTCAAAACAATTTGAGATCACAGGGCTTGTGGAGACTTGGATGAGCTGTATGGAGCAATTTTATGTTTTCTTGCAGTTGTTTTTTAAGTTTTCAAGCAAGTCTTCGGCTACTTTAGTTGTCTGGGAGAACGCTGCGATGCTGTTTTGCTGTGAAGCTCCAGAAATGTTTTGTGGGCCTCGAAACTTCACCCAACTTTACATCTGCATGGGAGCTGAGAAGAAAACAGCTGCATTTTTGGGCGAACTGTGCCTTTAGAGGAAGCTTATCTGACTTTAGGTACGTTCTGTTCACATACTCGAACAATGCCGATTACATTTAATGACAAATTAAACGCTTGCTTTCGAGGAACACGGTTCCTGGCAAATAAAGCACGTTTAAAGCGTCCATAATGAAACATTAATTAAAATGGATCACAGCATCTTTCGGCTCATTGTTCGGCCTCTCCAGCTGGCAACTTCTCTGTTTTGTTCATTCTCTCTGCTCCCATCAGCATCGTTTTCATCTGCAGCTGTTTCCAGTGAAAAAGTAATACTGCCTCAGTGTATTGGTGGCAATAATTTGCTGTGGGCCCAAACCCCAAAGTCCTACCGCTGGAGAGGCCCTCTCATTTGAAGCAGCAGATATCCATCAGTTACACACACACACACACACACACACACACACACACACACACACACACACACACACACACGCACACACACGTAGGCTTGGGAAGAAGAGAATTAGAGGAAACCACAAAGACATTTACGAGCAGCCCCATGGCAGCCATCACCCAAACAGGGCCGCTGCCACAGAACCGCAGGGGCAGAGAAACCCTCTGTCTGTTGACTCTGCAGATTAGTGACTTAATATAACCACACAAAGACTGCCTTTCTCTCTGCTGCACTCTGTGAATATGCCGGAGAAGGAGCCACGGTGGTTATATAATCTATTTTCTTTTACTACCAATCTCAATGAAGCAGCTACACTGTAGTTTGTTCAACTTTAACAATGGACATGAAAGAAACGGCAAAGTAAACGTGCCGCAGAGAGGACCTGTGTGAAAACCAAACCTCCGCACTGTTTTGATCTGTCGTAGAGGCCAGAACCGAAACCAGCCTGCTCTCACTGTTCTCCGTGTGGTAAAGAGGTGGCTCATCACACAACCCATCTCTATTAATGAGTGTTTAAGCAGCATGTGTTCAAGGGCAGGACTGTTCATTTACACACTTTGTAACCTCGAGGGCAAAGAGTTTGTTTTGTGGTTAAAAAAACTGCAAGTCCATCAAAATTAAATCATGTTGCACAATCTAATCGAGCACGCCGAGCCAAACGTTTCCGGCTATCTCGCCTTCATTACCCTCCCTTCATAAAACCCCTGGTGAATAAATCACTGTATGTTGTTTTAATTTTAATGAAGCTAAGATGTTAAACACAAACAAAACTGAAGCCGTTTTTCCTCCAGTTCTTGATACACAGTTACTGCCCCTTTGTTTGGATTGGCTGTTAAAGGGGCAATACGTAAGATATGACCTGTATTTTAGTTGAAAACATTCAGAAGATTAACTAATTTATAATCATCAACCGGAAAACAACAGTGTTGGTGTGACGTCTAGGTACTGCGTTGCAGAGATGTCCACTGGAGTTGGCATGCTAACCAGCTAGCCCCGGCTCGTCCTGATAATCAGATATCCCCTGTAGTTTCAGCTGAGAGCTCGCTACATTTCACAAGCATGTTTTAGATTTTAGTCTAAAAAAATGATCAAAATATACTCGTCAAGAAATACTATTACATCTATTTCCTTACCGAACAGAAAAACACAACCATACAGCTTCTGAATTAAACTTTCTCTCTTTTACCACACGTATTTGCCTCGTTAACTCATCATAAAACACTCGTCCTTTAAACTCGACATTAATGAAATGAAATTCAACAAAACCATCTTGCTTTGGGTTTCCACAATCACCTCGTGCTTGGTCAAAATATATCGTCTATTCGACGTGTGTGATGTGAAAATACTCGTCTCTACGTGCTGATTTCAGACTTCAAGGTTTTTCTTTTCCAAGACAAAACTTTTTGGAGTTGCTCGGTTAAAATAATGTAACTATAAATTATGTGTAAGTAATTTCAGTTAGAGTGGGCACTCCTCTCTCTTGGATGCCCCTATGGTAGATAAAACATTATAGTGCCCTCTTGGTTGCCCTTCAAGTTCACTTTAAACATATCACGACTTGCTGCTGCTGCCTCTTTTTATCCCGCCCCCCCCCCCTTAAGACCTCAGCAGTGAAGCCCAAAACTGATCTAACAGCCATTGTCCTGCAACCTCGAGGCTTCAAACCCTGAGTGAAAAAACAGGGGTGACGGCCAACAGCTACGGCTAACAACGCCATCAGTTGCCGTTGTTCCAAAAACTACTGGAACAACTCCATCATTCATAGCAACCATACTGACGGAGAGGACAAAACACCAACCGAACCCAGACCATGTATATAAGCCCCGATTTTTCACAGCGTGTTTGCTTTCTCATGCTTGACCTCCGCACGTCCTGCAATTTGATGTGTTATGATTCAACACATGAAGTCATCGCCGCTTGATTGGCACTTTTATGCTTGGCTTGGGCAGCCGGATGAAGACGATGCGATAAAGGGGAAAGACAGAGGGCTGGAGCAGGGCAACGCAATCCGAGCACTCCCCGAGGGAAATGGACTCAAATCAGTCATATTAGTCAATGTGTTATCTAATGAAGGAGGGGACCACCTACGTGCAGGAGGGAGGATACACTACATCATCCAACAGCTAAAATACAACATGTTTAATGAAAATTAACAGCACATAACCACACAGAAGGAAAAAAAAAGGGCGATGCAAGAAAGTGCTGAGATGAGACGCTGTTGGTGACAGAGTTTGATCCGAACAAGACACAGAGACACCACTTATTGGCCGTAGGCGAGTAGACGTACACACAAAACACAAAGAGATACTGTGAGGCCATTCAGTAATTCAGTAGCACGGTCTGTAACCATAACAGCGGCATCATCTCCATAACAGAGGGGAGTGCGGAGTGTCACGCTGGACATGGTTTGACTCCTGCTCGCTCTCTCTTGTCTGTTGATACTCGCTCTGCCCCTCCAGCGATAACAGCAGCTGTGCGTCTTCTGAAAAATGCATGTGAGATGTTCGGTCTCTCCTCCGGCTGGGAGATCACTTTGTTTACAAAACCTCTTAATGTGTGTGAAAAATCTCCTCGTGTGCTCTCCCTCTCTTTCTGCGTCTCGTGACACGAAAGGTCGAGTGGCCGTGTGGGGGGTGGGGGGAGGGGAGAGGATGGGACGTCACAGGGGGGCAAATCTCATGATCCCCCCACCTCTCCAGTCAAAACAACTGTGAGAAAGGAAGGAGTAAAAGAGGACACTGACAGGGTCTTTTTTTTACTCTAGGCACATTAGACAACACATAAAGTGTGTGTGGTATATAGACTAGTGGGAAGAGATGAACAGAAAAAATCTCTGAGGTGATTTAATGGCGCAAGGCAAATTTATTGGCAGAGCACCTTGTACCACAGAGTCAGTCTAAGGGCAAGAACAGGATATTTAAAGTCACATTAAGGCAAGAAGAAATCTATAAAACACACTTAAGTTAGCTATAAAGTAAATATGAAATAAACAACTGTCACAGGTGTGAAATATTTGCCAAAGCATGCTTCTTACAGGTGTATGTTTATCTTTTTATTTTGTATATTGCCATTATTACCTCCACCAAGGAGGTTGTTTGCCTGAATCCATGTGTTTGTTTGTTTGTTGGTTGGTTTGTCAGCAGGATCACACAGAAACTACTGAACAGGTGGTGGATGGATGGACGCTGGTTCTCGGCTCAGATCTCGACGCATCCAACTTTTGGTGCGGATCCAGGTGAAGGGACGGATCCAGGAATTTTTTTCTCACTTTTTTTTAACAATGAAGGACAGGGCATTTTTGACATTTTTGTTAATTATACTATAGGGAGTAATACATAGATCTTGATGAAAAAAAGCTAAGCATATTAAGGTGTCTGGTGCCCAAATACAAATAATGGCAGATTTAAAGCAGGACTATTGGCCTATTGCATTAAAGGAGACGTGCCAGGGATAACATGCGACAAAGGTCCCCCACCAGATGCCCCATATAAGACATCTTACAAATGGCGGTCTCCCAGCTCGATCCACTGGCAGGTAAGAAAAACATGAATTGATTAGGATTGACCCACCAAGTTAGGATTGCATTAGTCTGACACAGATTTTCCAAAAACAGTTATCAACATAATTGCAACAGAGGCTGAGATATGCTGATGTTTTTCTCCTTGTGTTGGTCAAGCTCAAAAAAAAAAAACTCCATGCCCCCAATTCGTAACACAGGCTTTGTAGTAGCTTATGAAAAAATGACTTTACTTCTCACTTGATTTATAACTTCAGCAAGCAGTTTCCTAACGACTTTATGATCTCAATCTATAGTTTCAAGCCTTCTTCGATGTTCGATAGCATGATTTTCAGTTTGTAAATGATGATCCCGTTAAGTGTTAATAGACGATAAAACGGTACGCTTTAGGACGAAAAGAAAAAAAAAAAAAAAGATGGAGGCAGCCATAATGCCAAACCTCGAGGCTTCAAACTGTTAAACCAATGGGTGATGTCACTGTGGGTTTATACTTGGTTGCTACATGTAGAGTATTTCATTAATTTATTTTATTGATTACACAACTCTCAGCTGTTATCTATAAAGTTTAACGCTGGTGAAACATTTCAGAACAACAAACAAACACCTGTGTCATCGGTAGCCGCTTGTACGGTGTGGTTACTAAAAGTGAATCCGCACACGGCAGCCAATCAGAGTCGAGAATTATAAGCAGACACTTATAATAAAACAACAGTGTAGTTGTTATCAGCACAGATGACAGAAGACACAACTTTTTTTCCCCCCCACAATTGTGTGTCTGTTTGAGCTCCACGGAGCAATCTGGGTCAGCCGTGTTGTTTTCCTCCGCGTGTCTGCGTTTCAGCCTGAGGTATGAAGTCGCCGAGCTGCCTTCCTGACAGTGGGGCTGATATATGGAGCGCTATTACCATCATTCATAACCCCAGCACGCTAATTACAACCACAGGCTTGCAACGAGCTCTGCTGCTTTGAACCAGGCACTTTATGACAGCATGACGGGATCTAGTGTGTGTGTGTGTGTGTGTGTGTGTGTGTGTGTGTGTGTGTGTGTGTGTGTGTGTGGGATAGGAGCATAAGTAGCCGAGTGAAGATTGACACCCCTGCCCCGCCTCCCACCGGTCGGATGACTTGACCTCAGACCCTCCATCTCCACAGCCGGGGAGATTAAAAAGCAAAGAATGACCAGAGGAGGAGGAGAAGAAGCAGAGGCTCAAACAATTCAATGAGTCAAACATCCAGAACAAGACGCCCCATCGTTCCACATATCTGGCGTGTCAACATTCACGTGCACACATCATTTTAAACACTGAATATAAAGGGGGGGGACTTGATGCTGGAAGTCAGAGCAGCTCTACTGAGATAAGAATCGACGCTCACACTGATATTTACATTACCGAGCGGCAGAAATGTCAAAAAGCCTCCTCTGGTCACACATTCCTCGCAGCCACACACAGCTGGGATGCTGTTTTGCAGGTCGCCTTGGAGACGGCGGGGAATGGGAGAGCGATGGCGGGGAAGAGGGAGGCGAAGCCGAGAGGGAGCGTGAGCTTCCCTTTCATCAGGTCACACACACACACACACACACTGACAACCATTCAGCGAGGTCGCCTCCAAACCATGAAAACATGAAAATCTTGATCTTTCCACGCAGCTTTTGTCTCTCACACCGTCCTGCTGTGGTGACGAAGGACAGTGTCTCTTTGTTAAGTAAATATGGGAGAAGTTTTTATGGGTTTCTAGCAATTATATGATTATATAACTTTAAGAAATTAAACCTCATTTCTCTGCACTCCGGGAACCAAGACACATTTAACCGACTGCACAGTTCACTTGAACTCCTCTCATCTTATTTTATTGCTTCTAATGTGTCGCATCTCTTAAATGTTGTGTAATTTCGTGCGTTGAGCTCGTTGTTATTTATGTTCAGTTTAAAAATGAAATCTTAAAAATGTAAATTTGTAGACTGCTCCTTTTGTGCATGAGCTCAAAATCCAACATGACCAAAGAAATACCTTTTTAACTAAACAGTAAAACATGTCTGACCCGGTCTTGACACCTAACTGATGCAGAGGAACATTGTTCTCGCCCCACCACCCTTTCAGCGACCTTTGAACCCTCACCCTTCAGACACAAAAGTCAGTGTCTCACCACCATTTTCAGATTTGTTACAATCTGACTGTGCCAGGGAACAGGAGGGTCCCTGCAATATCATTTGTGTTGTTGTTGTCCTATAATCATTTATAAGCACTGATCAAATACAATTTTAAAGTTTCAGACTGTGATCAGTGAGCTGGTGCAATAAACTGACGAGTCTGTCATTCACAGCTCTGTGATGCCATCTAGTGCTTTTATGTTGCATGAGGAAGGGGTTTTCAAAAAAATGTGTGGCAGCAGTACAATATATATGTATATATGTATATTTGAGTCTGTTAATAAAATGTTTACATTTCTGTGTAAACATTGTCCAAACATATTTTATAGTAATGAAGGGAAGTCGATCTCAAACTATCTTAACTGCTGCAGGTTATTTCTGTTTCTACTTTTCATGAAATGATGCACGAGAAACAAAAATATATTGTCAAAAAGCAAATGAAAAATATAGTAGTAGTAGTAGTAGTTTTCTGTTCTGCATGACCTTTGACCTCCATGTCAAGATGACAAAGAGACTGTGTTATTGTGCTCTCAAGAGTAAAATATAACTTGATTATTTTGTTATTTTGTTTTCATAGTTTGAAAAGTACGGAAGCCTTAAGTGGTCATAGGGTCGAACATATTATTTCTTCCGTTTTTCTGTGATAACGAGTTAAATTTTATTTGTTTTTATGTCAAAACAAACGTTGTTTTTGTTATTTTGAAAAAAAAATGTAAAATGTTGACTAAAAACGCATTTTAAACTTATATAATATTGTTTATTATTTGTGTTGAAATAATGTTTGACCCCCGGCTGTTTAGGGCTTCCGTAGAAAAGTAACGTCACCTCAGTTTCACCCTGAAGTTGCCAGACCCAAATATTGAATCCACCTCCTCAGTTTCTTTACAGACTCATTGGGGTGAAACATCAGCTCTGGGCTGTTATGACTGAATAATAAGAATTTAATAAATCTAACACATCTAAGCTGAAACTACAGATTGATGCAAGCCTTGTTAGTTAAAAACCTACAATGCATCCCCACCAGAACTTTACCTCTAGAGATAAAACACCCTGAAGACAAACAACCTGCAAAGTGAGTTTCTGCAGGATCCCCCTCCTCAGGGTCAGTGCTCAAAACCCGCACATGCGCAGACCGCCGCCGCTGACACCGGTAGTGACGTTAAAATGGCGTCCTCCGCTGCCCGGCTCACTACACGCTGGTTGTCGGCATCAGTTTCTTCTGGGCACCGTAGCGGTCTTTTTCTGAATGTCTCCTCCAGACACGGAGGAGTTTATTCAGCCACGATATCGCAGACGCACCGGGGAGGGTTAGCGGTTAGCCTGAGCTCCTGGACGCACCGCAGTGACGTGACATTGAGGGGACTGACAGGTGAGACAGCTAGCTAACTGTTAGCATAACATGCTGAAAGTTTGTTACATCAGCTGCTCTGTGTCAGTGTTCATGACACGACGACAGTCTGTTGAAGGGAATAAAGCTCAGTGGTGTTCAGCATCGGAGCGTACAGCTAGCTGAATGCTATCATAGTTAGCCTCCGTCTGATTCAGCTGCTCTCTGCAGTATTACATCAGTTACTGCAACAACAGTGACCTTGTCTTCACAGCACCTTTATGCTAGCATCATTTGTTTTTCTTGTCATGTTGTTGTTGGGTTATTTTTTGCATCTAGTCCAGATTCATCTTCAATCGTGTAGCTGTCTTGAATGAATGTCCTGTCAGGGGATTGTAGAGCAACCATGTCAATATAATCAGAAAGTGTAGAAATAGTAGAACAAAACAACAGTTCTGAAGTCCTGACTCTACTTTTCCTTCTTTACATTTACTTTTTAAGATTGCACTTATCGTTCCTCTCAAATATTTACTGGGTGCTTTGCAGTATGGGGTGTGATTTACAAAATAGTGTGTCGTGATCATAAAAATCTGATGCATTCCTGCTCAAAAGAAGCGTGCAACAGGCGTGTCATGATGAAATAGTGTGTCCCAATTGTGTGCATACTGCAGGCAACAGTATGTACTTTGTAAGAGCAGCTGCAGAAAGTAAAAAGACAAAGTATGCGATTCAGAACACACACATCATTTTGTATTTCTTGGCGACATGTTAGGAGCCTTGTTGATGATTCACTGCTACGATTAACAGTAAAAATGATATATGCTTATTTATTGCACTAAAACTTAATAGTCCTGCTCTGGTTCTTTTCTCTGCAGGCACAAGATGTCCCAATGGCACCACCCACCACTCTTTCCACACCAGCAGCAGGTTTGCAAACAAGCAGGACTTCTATGGAGTCCTGGGTGTCGCCCGCACCGCCACACAGAAGGACATCAAGAAGGCTTACTACCAGGTCAGCATAATATTTTGCTGTATCACACTGTTGTGAAAAAATGGTTTGAATCGGATGCCTCCTCGTTCTCTGCCCTCATCTTTCTTCCTACTTTTTTTTTTTTTTACTCTCCAGTTGGCAAAGAAGTACCACCCAGACACCAACCCAGATGACCCAGAGGCCAAAGAGAAGTTTGCCAAGCTGGCTGAAGCCTATGAGGTACAAAACCGATTACATAGAAGTGTCAGAGATAATTTAGCCCCCTCTCCAGTTATTGTCACAGCTGTTTGTGTGTGAAGGTCCTGAGTGACGAGGTGAAGAGGAAGCAGTATGACACATACGGAGCGGCGGGCTTCGACCCAAACCGTGCTGGGGCGAGCCAGCAGCAGTACTACAGGGCAGGGGGGACCAATATAGACCCTGAGGAGCTCTTCAGGAAGATCTTTGGAGAATTTACCGGAGGAATGCACTTCGGAAACATCCACAACATGTTTGAACAGAGGCCCGAGGTCAGAGCTCCCATCGCTGTAGCATCAGCATGTCTTGATATTATACATTAAACCATTATTTTATATGAAGGGCTTTATATTGCTGTTTTTTATTATTTACTTTAAGAATTAGTTAAGAAAACAGACATGCACAGAATGTGACAGGTCATTGAGTTTTGAGTGACATATCTGTTTTCCCACAGTTTGTGATGGAGCTTTCGTTTTCTGAGGCAGCGAAGGGCGCAAATAAGGAGCTGAGTGTGAACATTGATGACGCCTGCCCGAGGTGTGATGGAAAGGGCAACGAGCCGGGCACCAAGGTGTCTCAGTGTCACTACTGCAATGGAACTGGCATGGTGAGTTTCAGGCTGGCAGGCAGCAGCAGGGCCCTTAAACTTCTAGCGCTATCGTCAGGCTCAGTCAGTTTTCTGGAAGGATTTCACTGAACTGTATCACTGTGCTATTAGTCAGCCACATTACTGACTGTGTCGCTCCCCGCAGGAGTCTATCAGCACGGGTCCTTTCATGATGCGCAGCGCCTGTCGACGCTGCGGTGGGAAGGGATCAATCATTGTTACGCCCTGCGCGCTGTGTCGAGGCTCAGGTCAGACCAAGAAGAGGCAGAAGGTCAATGTACCTGTACCTGCTGGTAGGTTCTCACAAGTGACTGATAAGAGATGAGTCAAACTCAGATCTGTTTGAACAAGAACAATATGTAGATCCCTGGCATGTCTCAGTATATTTGAACAAAAAGTTTTTAACTGGCTATGAAACAGTCTCTTCCAAAACAAATCCATGTGCCAGCCAGATCAAGGTCTTTATGACAGGTGGCTGTGGTGTTCATACCCTTTTTGTCCACAAGGGGCCACCACAATCATCAAAAAATGAAAGTTACTTGTAGGAGTTTAGGCTTAATGTGTCAGCAAAACATTGTCCTTTTGTCTTTCTAAATATAACGTTTAACAATATGATATGACAATGTTCTGTTACTGTACAAACTCAAATACTCCAGCTTCATAACACATACTCTGAGTTCACGTTTTTTCAATGATGGTACATCCGATGATCAACTGTGTGTGTCTGCGTCATCGTTTACAAAATCGTCCAAACGTAAATGAAAGACCAAAACGCAACAAGGCAAGGTCTTGATCTTCTGTTTAAACCTGCTTTGATTGTTGACTCTGATTTGAAATAACTGCTACATTATGACCTGTAGAAATAAATACTGATTTTTATGACATTCTCTCACAGGAGTGGAAAACGGTCAGACAGTGCGCATGTCAGTAGGAAGCAAAGAAATCCTCATTACATTCAGGGTGAGTTGTTTTCAGTGTTTTTGAAGCATTTAAGGAGTTCTACCGATGTACTGGAGTAATATAAGAGTTTGAAATGTTGTATCTGATGCGTCTCTGAACAGGTCCAGAGGAGCCCGGTGTTCAAGCGGGATGGAATCAACATCCACTCAGACGTGTTCATCTCAATAGCTCAGGCCATCCTGGGGGGCACAGCGACAGCACAGGGCCTCTATCAAAGCATCAATATAGTGGTGAGTAAGAAGAAGAGCAGCACCGTCAGCGTCAGGCCTCACTTCCCCCTCACAGTTATAAAGCTGGTGTTGAGGCTGCACTGCTCACTGATTCTGGGTCGCAACAACAATTCAATATTCTTGTATTTAAGGTGCTGAAATTTCAGTTTCAGTAGAGCAAATTCCTGTTGTCTGCTCTGTGTTTCTAAGTAAGCTGTGTTTTCAGATTCCTCCCAGCTGCCAGGCTGATCAGGTGATCCGGCTGCAGGGGAAAGGCATCCGGAGGATGAACAGCTACAGCTACGGAGATCACTACGTCCACATCAAGATCAGAGTGCCAAAGTAAAACCCACATTGATTTTCTATGAATGTATGTCAAGACTACTCTGCCCAGCTGTCCCAGATTAATGCCACAGCTATCAAACTATCAGAACCACGATGTGTATGACTTTATCTGCAAGACATCAAGGATTTTCCATGTTGTGTAATGTTGCTGTCATCAAAGTTTTGGATTTGTCTTTATAAATAGTGTTTAATAGTGCAAATACTGTCATCTCCTTTATTATATCTTTTTACCACCCTTTCATGTGAAAATACGTATACTTTAAATAGTTTTATAGTAAATTTTCAATTTGTTTTTCATTTTCTTTGTAAATTATTTTTCCTTGTAAAACCTATTTGGCTGATTCTAATCCAGATTCAGTTTATTTCATTAAAATGTTTCTGGTCTGTTCCTGCAGGAAGTTAACACGTAGGCAGCGCTCCCTGTTGCTGACTTACGCTGAAGAGGAGACGGATGTTCAGGGGACGGTCACCGGAGTCGATCCTTCTGCAGGTGAGAGTTACACACACAGCTGATCATCAATCCAACGTAGTGTGCAGACAGACACGTAGAAACAGATAGTCAGTCAGCTGCCGCAGCGGTGTCAGTAGTTGAGCTAATGCAATGTGCATTTGTGTCCAGGAGGGGGCAGCAGCACTTCAGGGTCTGGTTCGAAGTCGACCGGCTCAGAGGAGGGACAGGACAAGCAGCAGCAGCAGGAGAAGGAAGAAGGAGGCTTCTTCTCTAAACTAAAGAAATTATTCAGCTGACACTCAGGCTGCAGGTGGGAGCTTCTTTCCTGGCACACTGATATGTTGAAAACATAAACATTACATTCAGCAGCACTGTTCAAATAATGAATCCAGTACCATCTCTGCAGTTACATCTCCGGTCGAGTGATTTACTTTCAGAGCACATTTAAAAACAAATGTTAATCAATGTCCTCGTAGAGCTCTGTACCTACACCAAGTTATGTCCTTGATACTGTTACGGGGAATTTTAGTGTTTTATTGTGAGAATTGTTCATATTCTACAATTTTATTTAGATGTTTTTGAGCCTCATTTATTTATTAGAGTCACAATCTTTACATTGGACTGTTTTCAGCCGGGAACATGCTGCAAAATAACAGGATTTAGTGTTCCTCCACCACAATTGTATTCCTGTCTGTAGCAAAAAATACATGATAGCAGTTCCACTGATGTTAAAGATATCAGAAAAAGTGAGATTTACTATCTTGGTGGATAATTCAACTTTTCTTGTTGGATGTTGGACTGAGACTGTCCTCGTGACCTGGCTACAGCTCGTTCTCCCCATGAGAAACCGCTCTAGTTATGTCAGACTGAACTTGCTTTCTTCCCTCTCCAGGTGGAAAACAACGGTAAACATGCTAAAGCAAGAAAAGAAAACCACCGACTGGGCCTCCATGCTGTCTGCCCCTGCTGTGGGGGGATGAGCTGGGAGGAGGAGGAGGAAGAAGAGAGGCAGAGTGGTGTTTGTGTTGACACAGTCGCACATTGTTGAAGCCGCGGTTGGCAAACAGGCCACGACGACGCCAGGTCCACCCACACACACGTACTGACCCGACACCGCAGACAGGTGCTGAGCTGAGAGACTCGAGGACTGCTGGATGAGGAACAAGATGACGACTACAGAGGACTGTTGTTACTGTGGTGGAGTAACTCTCCTGCCTGCGTTCTGTGTTTGAAACCACACTCCTCGTTGAGTCACAAAGTGCTCTACAGACAGTAACTCTCTATTTAATGAAACCAAGTTTAAAAAAAAGTCAGACAAGAATGAAAGGTCAACTTACAAAACAAAAAGAAAGGATGACCGCCCTGTAGCACCCGATGATGTAGTCATTTTGTGAAAAAGGACCTGATCTGAAAATGTCATAAAATGTCTTGACTGATAATGCAGAACCTTTTTCAAGTTGGTTATTTAAAGAAAACCTGTACCAAATGTACTAATTTAGACAGATGTTATAGTTTTAAATGTAATAAGGTTTAAATTATCAGTAAATGTTATCACTACATCATCTGATTGGGACACTGTTATGACCAGCACCTCACTTTTTGGTATATAGTCACTGTACAACTCGGTTTAAAGAATAAAACAGACACATTGGATGATAACTGAAACAAAGTTGATGGGTTTTAGGATAATTACTACAGATAATTTAGTGTTTGTACTCAAATTTAAGACTCGCTGGTTATTAAAGCTTCCAAACATCTGTTCCTGTGAAATGCTACAGCCCTAAATGAAGGGAGTTTGTCTCACTGATACTTTGTTGTTGTTGTGTGTGACAAAAATAAAATTCTGAAGCTTTAAAAATATATTTTACTGTCATTCAGCGTTTATGTTGTAGCACTACAAGTCAACAGTAGATGGCGGTGTGAGTCAGTAATAAGTCACAAATGTCCCGCTTCGCCCTCTCAGTGCTTCTCCAACACTTTCTTCAAAGCTCACACTCTCCAGCCCTCTGACCTCCACCCACTCCATCGCTCTGTGCTGCGTCTGAACAGAAACTTTGAGCGGGTCATCGCGAACATTCGCTGCAGACGGGGGGTTTTCCAGCCGTGGCCAGACTCAGAGTGGTCAGTCTCCACAAACAGGACTTGCGGTGCCTCACACGGGAGAGTTATGATTAAATATGAAGTCACCGTTACATATGGAACAGGCCAGTGGCTGTGTCTTGCATACATTATGGTTACATAATCCAAAACCTTTGGATTATGTAACCATAATAACATAATCACATTATGTTTAAGGACCCTCTGCTGTCTGATAGCTGTTAAGATCTTCCGGTTGGTACTGAGTTTTGACAGAAACCTTCATGTGTTATATATCACGTTAGAGGAATGGAGGACATCTTCTAATCTTCATGTGTGCTTCAGCTCAATTTTCTATAATCTCAACATCTCTTTATACGTATTATTCACATGTTTGAACAAAGGAAAACAGGATCCATATGTTCAGAGCTGCTAATAGTTTAGAATTACATTAAGGACTGAGCACTAACATGCTTTTGTCTTTAGTAGGAGAGGGTAACATCTGCATGTGTTTCAGGGTCATCAACATTTTTCATTGGCTGGTATGATATTGTGGCTATGTGGCTACTTCTGCCTCTTTTCTGGCACGATGCTATGACATGTTAAAGTTAAGGACAGACACATATAGCTACTTTTCTGTGAACATTGTTCAGTCTGATTTAAATTTGAAAATAAGACTGAAGTAAAAGATATAAAGAAGTAAACACTGATACTTGCCAACCCCCCTGATTTACCCAGTTTCCGATGTATGACAGTTCTTCACACCTTTTTACCCTTTTAGTTTTCACAACCTGTTTCTGACGCTGTTCAGTCTGCTGCACTGTTGCACCTCCTCAGTGAGTGAGAGACGAACAGAAAGAATAATTAAACACATCTCAGACGCCCCGGAGAGAAGAATTCCCATTTCTTGCGTAAAGTTTTAAAGGCGAGGGGCTGTAAAGTCTGCCTCGTTGATTTTTCTCTCAGTCACGGGCGTCGCACCATGTCAGTTCCCATCGAGAGGCCGACGAACACAGGGCAGTGGTTTGCACAGAGTTGCTGAAGGGCAGCGGGCGAAGATAAATGAATGATTAATGTATTTTCATTCTTTAAATGTCATCAGAATGCAGGATGACTTTGATTTAAAACATTTTCTGTACTTTTTCAACATTTTTTTCATTCTTTTTCTCAATCATGGTGCGGCCATGTCTCTTCTCTCTTCACCTCTTTAACACAATTTTTCATGATTTTCACATTTTTAATTTAATTGACTATATCTTCCTCTGAGGGTACCAACAACCTTAAACCTTTTTGGGGGCCGATTAAAACACTTTCAAAACCAAGGTTGGCAGCAAGCTGAAAGCTAGTTCCCGTAAGGCTGAGGGTCAGGAGACACGGGGCTTTCACTCGACGACTCTCTATTGAAATACAGAGCTATACATTATGTTCAATGTTGAATGGGAACAGACGGACAACAAAAGTCTTTACAGCATGATTAAGTGACAGGTTTTGACCCAGACAGCCAGACTTTACCAAAGTCAATAGACGGCAATTAAACGTTGGACAAAACCACAAACTCAGAGACATTATTTGACCTCGTCTGGCCATAAAGGCAGAAACACATATAGACCCTCGGTTGTACAAACAGATAAAAGCTCTCGTCTGCCAATCATGTGTGACTGGCAGCTGGTTGCTGGGAGTTACTGGGAAAAGTAGGCAGGCATCATGGGAAGTGATAATGGACTTTTTCCCCCTTTTAGCGTTACAATACAAACGGCCTCACATCTTCTCACGGCGCAGCACAAAAAGGTCAAAAGCAGAGTGTGGAGGGTAATTGGACTTGTAGGGTGCTCTGGTGTTACTATTGCAGGCTGATGGATAATTATATTTCGGGCACAAGAATGCTGTCTGTGTGTGCAGGAGACAGTGATTGACCGAAACCTTAAGAGCACATTTCGAGAGGATTAATATGTGGAAGTCTCGCAGCTGGTGACAGACAGTGTGTGAGATTTAGTGCCCTCCACGCCTGGAAGTAACCCATCCTAAGCCTTGCTTTACCAGGACGCTGCCGGTCTGTCCGCTGGGAGCAGGGCTTTGTTTTATGTGGGGAGAACTAAGCCTGGGATTTGTCTGCTATCTTCCCACTGGGTCGGCTGAGTCTCCAGGAGGACACTTGAGGTTATAGATGGAGGGGCCTGTAGCTCCTCGTCCCAGGAGGGAAGTGAGGCCTGGATGCCGAATAATCCTTCTAACAAGTGAATCGCACAAAAAAATAGACAGTTAGAGAGTTTTTATCTGGATGTACAGAGCAAAAACACAAATCTTCAGGATTTTATCTCCACTATGAGCTCTGGAGATCCTTGACTTGGTTCTCAGTGGTGTGTTTTCACCTACTGTATCACGATTCATGCACAGGGTTGAGGGTTTGACTCCTGCCGGGGCCACCCACATTTTAAAAATCAGTGAACAGATGAACATCAACCTCGCCCTCTCTCCTGGCTCTCGCGGCCTGCTCAGTCCTCCTCTTGTATAATTTACTTGTAGCTGATCTTCTGCCAATGAAATCTGTAAGCTGCATCTAATGCAGGTCTGTGCGTCCTGGCCTCTGTGGCTTCTCTTCCTGAGGACAGAGGATGCCGTTCGCCGCACAGACTGTAAAGCTCACTGGGGCAATGTGATTGTGATTTTGGGCTACATAAATAAAATTTGATTTGATTTGATTTGACATGGAAGTTATCTCGGTTGTTGTCACATGACGTTCGTTTTGTTACATTGAATTAAAAACCCTAATTGGCTGCATGGAGCTCCACTTCTACGAGCGTGTGCGCAGACCCTAGATGAGACAGAGCACATGAAATTATGCTTTTTTAATTCGACAATCCTAAGTAGTTAGAAAAGGGGATGCACTGATCCGATACTGATATCCAATATCGGTCTCATACCGACTCAAATAGCTTGGTTGCCAATCTATTGAATTATATGTTCAAAAATCCCCTGACTTCAAATTATCTGATAACAATCTTGAGGAATAAGGTTAAATATCTCGGACATTTTATTACACATTACAGTTTCTGTGGTCAAACTACAGAAAGACAAGCAATCAGAGACTTCATGTATCTTATAATGATGCCCTGAGAGTATTACTTAAGAGACCCAGGTGGAACGGTGCAGGTGACATGTTTGTTGCTGCAGGAGCCAGAACTTCACACTTAAAGGGGCACTACGCAGTTTTGGGTAAGAAATTCAAATCAGAAGAGAAACATCTTCACCGACAAACTAAACAAACACACTGTCTTTGTTTTCATGACTGAATAAACTGAATAATCAAACTGACCTTGAAGGACAACACAATTTCATACTGTTTTACTTTGTTTACATGTGGCGGACCCTGCCACCTGTCAGTGTTCTGGGACCTTATTTTCCTCTGAGAACGTTTTGTGAATTCACTGATGGAAAAAATAAATATCATTACCTCATTATTATTGTAAATATTAAAATTCTGAGTTTGAATTTCTTCTCCAAAACTACACAGTGCCCCTTTAATGTGTCTGAAAATGAAATCATCTTGGTTTTTATTAAACATGTAAATTATAAAGAAGTTTGATTCCTGTTTATTTTGAATGTTTTGTATATTATGATTTAATCAGCCCATCTTCATCAGACAAAAACAGCCTTACAGGTCGCACTCGCTCCCATGATCCCCCTGGATGAGGTGAGTGGAAAGGTCAAGAGAGGCGGAAATGAAATTAAACCAGCAGCGTCGCCGCTTGCTCGGACTCGCCAGCGGCCTAAAAGAGAGAAATGAGGGATTTATTGACGTGAGTCTGAGGAAACTGACGCAGGAGCGCAGCCGCAGGTGCGAGTACGGCGTCTTCAGAGGATGCTCGATGCGCAAATAGATGCGCAACTGGCAAGAACTGTGCACGATGCTGGTGTTTCCTACAGCAGCTGGGCTTGTAAACACTCAATAAGCGTGGCCTGCAACTGATGATGACTCTCTCCTGCACAAGAGGCAGAAGAAAGAAGAAGTTTCTCTTGTTCATCAATTTGGAGACCCTCATGCTGATGATCATTGACAAGGACGAGCTGTACATGAGGTAGACACATTTATTATTGTTATTATTAAATACTGTGGCTGAGGCTACAACATATGCCGAATTTACAAGAAGGCCCAAGTATTTAAGATTTTGTCAGAAACAGCACTTCACGAAGTTTATAAAGTGTCTCCTAACTCAACAGCGCACTAAATTGAGCTATTTTCTAAGGGAGTCTGGGGGATTTCTCTCCCTCCCTCATCTCCTTGCTGTTGTTGACTGGAGTTGATGTTGCTGCTTTGACCTACAACATGTTGGTGTTGGAGTTTACATCTGCTGTGGAGCAAAACGTTCTCAAAGGAGATCCAGGACATCAAAATGAGTACAAATAGATGAATGTTGAGCACCATTTACCATGATGTCACTACACAGACTGACCCCTCAGCTCCTCCAGCTGTGACTGACTTCCTGCATCTCTACATTTTGAAGATAAGTTGTTTTTCAGTGGGCAGTGACGACGATGTGGTGAAGCCACTGTCATATACGCTGTGGCTGTGCAGCGCTCTGTTCATATCCCGGTGTGTAGTTTGTGCTGTTGGGTTTGAAAACAGGCCGGTCTGTTGCAGATGCCAGGGCCTTGTTTTGATCCGTCTGACCTCCTTATTTGTTGTAATTTCTCTCGAATAAAAAGTGTCAGCTCCTTAATTCTATAAAAGGTTTCAGATCTGGCCTGTGCTTTGTGGCCGCACAGCACAGAAAGAAAGGCAAGAGTGAGTAATCCAAATCAGATTAGTCAGTGATTCATTCGGTAATCACAGCCTCCAAACTCACATTTTTTTGGGCCCAACGGATATTGGCAACCGGGGAGTGGAGGCCATAATCACAGGGGATATATCTGAACCAAGCAGTGGGCCAACTTGGAGATATTTCATTACTGATCCAGTAACCATCATTCAGCTGCAGTTTGTGTGTGCATGTGTGCGAGTCTGTGTGTGTAAGGCTAAAGGGTAACATTGGTTGCGGCCTGTTTCCCATTTCCCCTCAATCAGAGGAACCTCTGGTCCAATTTCACCCTCCCCTTCCTCCCACCACCCCCATCTTCAGCTAATTAGGGTTCCAGATCGCTGCCACATGCATGTGGGCCGGCAGCAGTGTGTGCGTGAGTGTGTGCATGCACCTATATTTACGTCCATCTCGAGGGGTCAAGGAGATGTTCCCTGCCTCGCTGCTATTAAAAGGCCCGACCCCAGATTTAGTATCAGATTACCAGATTGCCAAATGTTTCCCACATGGTCTTTTCCATATCAATCCTGAGCCAGTTGGCTGATGTTGCGGCCTGGCTCCGGTCCTCCCGCTCTCACCAAACTACAGAAACACAATGACATATAGCACACAAAAACCAGTGACCTCATGCCTGGTAATGTTTTTCAGACCTTTTCCTCAGATTTGTAACGCTGACTGAGAAAGCCTGTTCACTTTTAACGCAGCTACTAATTTGCCTGCCTGAAAAAACATGCATTTTGGGGTTTTTTGGTTGATTCATAGTCCTGCTGTGAGAGAAGGAATATCAGGGTGAAATCACGGTTTGCGGTAGGATAATTAGGCTATTATATAAAACCAGGCAGCCTTTTGGGAGACCATCAGTTTAGCCAAAAAAACAAAATGTGCTGAAATGATTTGGAACTGGACCGGGGCAGCTGTGAGTGTGTGTGTGTGTGTGAGAGTGTGTGTGTTTTATAAATTGTACTGTATGTTCATTACATCCAGAGTTTTATACCTGTAATTTATTCTAAATACAAAACAACAGCATCAGAGCAAGTCTCAGCTCTTCAACTACCATTTCTGATCACTGACAGGTCACAGTTTTACACTTTTTACGCCTCATTATTCCTGCTACTCTCTGTTTCCATTCATTTTGTACAATGTGAAAATCAATTAGCAGACTTGCAGTTTAATTACTGTACAAACTGATTTACAACAATTACAGTGCCACACAAGTTAAATAAAGATTTAACTTCGACCCATCAGGATGCACGTTGTCTTTATTTAACTTCTGTGCGGGCATTGTTGTCTTTTCATGCCTGGAATTGGATAAAAAGAAACAAGTGTTGTGAAGTTCATGTAACCACTCGTTCACTGTGCTGCAGATGTAAGCAGTCACGAGTGAATTTATTAGTTACATGTTTACTCAAATGCTTCTCTGTGCACCACTGCATGTGTCAGGACCTTAATGTCAGACTCACAGTCCCCGAGAGAAGCTGACCAGACTGCACACACACACACACACACACACACACACACACACACACACACACACACACACACACACGGTCCCACCCACTCATTCCCCCTGGCCAGTCTCCTCTGGTGGGTTTTGTCAGCCTTACAGCAAATAGCCCCGGCCATAAATCACACAGTGTTAGCGGCATGGCCTGCAACAAGCACAGCGTGCATTATTATTACTAACTGCAGCCACTTATGGTAAATGTAACTGCTGTTTAAAGGTGGGATGGAGGGAGTGTGTGTGTGTGTGTGTGTGTGTGTGTGTGTGTGTGTTTGAAGTAGAAAGGCAGAGGGAAAAGGGAAGCAGGTTCAGCATTGTTCATAGAGCAGCAACTGAATGGATGTTGAAGGCAAAGATTGACCAAGAGAAGATTAATAGTTTCTTACGAACACCTCCATAGCTTACTAACTAACACATTATATCTTCTTTGTTTAAGCCAGTAAAGTGTAAATACAACAACTTTTGGTTTCAGAGGGGGTCATGTGCGGGACTATTTCTTTGCTGCAGGAGCACTGACATCCTGCTTATTTTAACTTTTTCACGTTTTCATGTGTTATTTCGTGATTTCTCGGGGTGATGGTAGTAACCAGTCCTCATCAGACAAACAACCACATAGATTGTTTTAGCAAGCAGCTTATTACAACTCATATATACGGTTCTTGTTAGACAGCGACCTCTAGTGGCCGTAGTGGTTATTACAGCAGCAAAGGAGGAAGTCAGGGGAAGTAAAGGGTGATAAAGTCTGAATAGGGAGTAGTACGGGGCGGACGGTTGGATGTAGCAAGCACAAGACTACTGCTAGCGTACATCAAAGGTCCGGTAAGCCTGTTACTGGCACGCTGCAACGGCCATGTTGTTTTGGGAATGGTGACAAGTTGTTGTAGTTGTAGTTATTGGCAATTGATCACTTCAGTCATTTTAGTATGAGGAGTTGTTGGATGGTAGGAACATTTTTTTGCCTTTGTACAGAGCCACGCTAGCTGTTTCCCCCTGATTCCATCACTTATGCTAAGCTAAGCTAACCTTCTTCTGGTGAACTCTCAGCAAGAAAGCTAATAAAAGCTCCGTTTTAAATGAAGCGTTTCACGTGGCTTTGTCAACTATGCTTATTAATAAACAATGCGTATAAACCAGCCAATCAAAACTCAGGATTCCCTGCAGCTACCATGTCATTCTTTTGAAATGTTATTTATGTTTTCTTGAACTTCTCAGCTGTCATTAAGAATCAAAGATAATCTTGTTTATTGCTCCGGCTGCATTAAAACGTCATCGTTCTCGCAGATAGACAATGTAATCACACAGTTGCAACACTGAGCAGGCTGGACGTCCTCTGGCAGCTTCTCTCTGTCAGTAGAAAAGAGAAGACAGACTGCAAAGAAATGTCGTAGCTGACCGGGGAGGGAGGGGTCTATTTGATTTATTGTCCCTTCACGGAGCCAGAACTGTTCTGTTGGGTCAGGAATGCAACCCAACCCGTCTGATTGTTCCCATGCTGCAGGTGTGGTTCTGGACTATTTTTTAAAGGGTTTATTCAACCTTTATTTAACCAAGACATTCAATTAGGAGCTGATTATTTTTAATGACAGTCTGGCAAGATGCAGAGGCTCGAGTGTTGGGGAGAGAAGACTAAGAAAATAGACAAAGGGTACGAGCTGGCAGGAGTTAGTCTGATTGAAGCTTGAAAGATACACTTTGGGATTTTGAGCGAGGAAAATCTCAGAGCCACTGCAGTTAACTTTCTAAAATGAAAAAGCAGTCTCATTATTCCCCAGGTCGTCAAATACTGACGCTTTGGGTCAGAGTTTGGGACTGAATACCGACCCAAAGTGTCCTGGGAATGACACTCAAGAATCAACTATCTTTCTCCAGTTTCACCAGGAGTCTCAGAAACTGGGATTTCTCCAAGTGATTGACAGCCTAGGAAACTTTGGACAAGTAAAAATGACTTCTTAGCCTCGACTTGATTTACCTCTTGAGCAAGACTTCAGCTTGGATTTGGATGTCAGACCTCGATGAGAAGCCCGGGAATTCTCCAAAGCAGCACCGTAACGCTCAAAAGAAACACTCGGGATAAATAAAGACCTGAAAAAAAGACATGTTTTTCGAGAAAAGAAAGTTGTTTCTGTCTATTCTAGTAACTGCTTCGGGCTTCCCTCCACTTTCGAGTGATAATTACTGGACTCGGAACGAAGCGATGTGCCAGTCTAACCGACGCTTCGCTGCCTCCCCTTCAGAATGGATGGGAATCTTCCTCATTTTGGCCACAATTTGTCTTTAATTAAAGGAGCAGGCGAGCGCAAAGACGCGACGGCCTCTAATTACTTGGAACGTAAATAGACTCCCTTTGTGTTATTCTGAATAGATTATTTAAGACAAAGGTGTCAGAATGCCCAGGAAAAATACAGTCCTCCTACTTTCTCATTTTGGTATCTGACCCCTTCATTTGGTGGTCAGGCATGTATAAATGTTTAAGTTGCTCACAGGGTTTTAACCTTTCAGCGCAGTTCATTGGAGTTCATAATTACGATGTTTGTATGTTTCTTAAATTTAGTACCCGTGATTCATGTTGTACAGAATCTACAGAAAACTACTATCAGAGGCTCGTGCTGGTTGAAGGGTGGTCATCGATCGGACCACACGTGCTGCTCCATCACGTAGAAAAAGGATTGCGTGGACGTTCTGAATTTAATTTTCCTCGGCAACTTAACATTTTTAAGGTCATTTCGAATAAACACGGCATCTCCGAGCGTGGGAAGTGTACCAGCCGTACAGGGTGATGTGGCTTTGAGCAACCTTGTTACCCTCAAAATGACCTTTAACCTCTGACTCGCTGCGTCCTGAGTCATCGTACATCACTGGGTTATAGTTAGTGGGGAGAGAAAGCTCTCCAACACACATCAGTCACATCCAGGGGCGCCAGCGAACTGCTGGTTTATCATTAAACGAATGTGTATATGAACTTTAAAACAATATTTTAACTACACTCACACACAGGAGTGACTTCACTCCAGTGGAGGGTTCAGGTGCTGTTACATAATACAACTTGGACCTCACAGCCGCCTTATTAAGAAAGCTATAAAGTATTTTTAATCGGGACTGATGGTCAGATAGATTACTAAAGGTTAATGATGTTTTAAGCTACATTTAACTTCTTTATCATCTTTACTCTTCTTTAATAGCGTGTGTGTATCACATCTGATCTTATTTTTTCCTACAGCTTGGCTGCGGTTGAACCTCACAGCAGAACAATCTTAGAAATCAATGTTATGCTCACTTGTCTCCATTAATGGTAATACTTGCGACTGTCTGTCTGATATATTTAGATGCTCCATCCACTATTCCTCCAGCGCCGTCTCCGACAACATGGATTTTGATTCCAAAATACTTCATGATCATATTATCCATTTTGGGGCATAACGTTACTTTTATATCGATTCAAGAGAAAAACACCAGCTGTTTCTGTCCTGAATGACTTTGCCTTGTAACTGCGATCGCCATCATCACATCATAAAAGAAGAACATGTAAGCTTATAAGTCAGAGCTTTCAAAGAAGTTGAATACCATGAAAAGGTGATATGTCATGATGCACAATAATACTGCTTTTTATTGTTTTGCCTTATTTGGCCTGAGAGATAAATGTACTGCGGTGCAGCTGTTCCTGAAAGCACCATCCTCCCTTTTTGAACCTGCTTTCTCCCAATCTAATTAGTTTGTTTTACAGTATTTCAGACAATAACTGGTATGTACCGTTTACACAAAGCTGTCTTTCCTTGGGAAAGTTATGGTTGTTGTTCTCTGTTCAATGTTATTGCCATCGCCACGCCTTTTACAGATAATCTCCTGACACGTTTGAAGACATATTAAATACTCAGAATAATCATTTGTGATGATTTTCCAATGACAACCATGCATATTTGAGTGGACCGAGACTTAAAACTACAGGGAGAGTCAAATCTCAGTTTGCTTACACCTTTTAAGGAAATTGAGTTCAACACAACCATAAATGTACAATTATCTGACATCTGAAAAATGAAGCATCTTTTGCATTTTGTGTGGATGAAACAAGTTGTTTTCCAGTATTTCAGACAATAACTGGTATGTGCTGTTTACACAAAGCTGTCTTTCCTTGGGAAAGGGATGGTCGGTTCAGACGGTGAACACTGTGAGTTATGTCAGATATGGAGTTGAAGCATATTTGCCCTGATTTGGACTATTTTCAGTTTTTTATTCACCATTTTTGGTGACATTCAGTGATGTAATGTAACTGAGTGCATTCACTTAAGTACTTAAAGTGCTTGTTAATTTGGGTGTTAGCATTTTCTGCTACTTTATACTTCCACTCCACCACCTTTTGGAGGCAAATATTGTCCTCCACTACATTTATCTGATAACTTATTGCAGATTACATGCTGTATCAGAGCCAAGTGTCACTTATTTTTTATTTAAACAACTGATTCCAATAATTAGAAAAAAGGCTGAGTATTAAATCTGATAACAGGCCAGGCGGGACATCGATCCAAAGTATACAGTATAAATGTACATTTTACTTGTTATTTTGATACTTAGGTCCATTAATTGCCAGAAACTTGGTACTTAAGTACATTTAATATCAGCTACTTCTAGACTTTTACTCAAGTACTCTTTGTAAAAGTATAAAAGTATGACTAAAGTATGACTTTTTGGTGCTTTTTAATGGCACTGCTGATGTCAAATATATTAATAGACCAAGCGGACACATATGCATCTGCCTAAACTGTATATCTTAGTGTCAACTTTTAATGCAGTTAATTCAGTTTCACTCTAACACAACTTAAGTATACTTCTTCTACTACTACATTAAAAAGAACACATATTATGAGAACAGACATTATAATTCATATTAATGTTCACTTTTATGTACTTTACACTACATAAAACTTTACATTTCCTCTCTGAAAATACCGACCAAACTACAGACTGTCAGTAAACGCTGAAACAAAGTCAAACTCTCTGTGTCTTGGAGGCATAATGACTGAGTCTGCCTCCTCCTCTGCTGCTATGACCGTGGTGTTTAGGCTGTGGTGTGACTACCAGTCCACTATGGCCTCTCTAGTCACTATGGCACAGAAAACACAAACACTCTGAGCACTTGCGGTCTCACTGTTTACCATTTAGTGTGTACATGATCGTGTGGGCCTTTTGTGTGTGTGTGTTTCCTCCTGAAGTCTACTCTGACAGTGTAAATGGAGGGTGTGAGTGTTTCAGGCTTGCGGGCTTCCCGCTGTAGACTCGATCAAAGTGTGTGTGTCTATGGAAGCAGTATGATTTGAGGTTAAGAGGGTCCTGCTCTATATCTCCTCTCCTGTCAGCTGTGCAGCAGACGCCTGCCTTCATCTGGGCTCTGCGGAGCGCTCGGCGGGGCTTTTGTTTCGTTGAAATGTACACACATGTTGACACCGCGGTGTAAACACAACCGGACTGGGGGTCCAGACGAGCGGGGGTCGCGTCAGGGAGGTGAGATGTGCGAGACTGCAGCCGCTGCAGATCGAGCCGGCTGAACACAGGCGGTGTCTGTTTCTCAGGGACGTCATACTTTACATTTACAGTTCACACCTGGGAGCTACTGCAGGTCAGCTGCTGCACTGGACCAGGTGGAGGTCAAGTGTGTTGCTCAAAGGCAACCCGATAGTCGCTGTTGAGGGATCGCAGAGGCAGACTGTCGCTTCTTTTTCCAGAATAAAAAGTCAAACTGTAAAAGTACAGACACTGGTGTAAAAAAAGACTGATTCAACTTCTTTACTCAAGTAAAAGTAATAAAGTACAGGCTCTGAAATGTACTGCGAGTATAAAAGTAAAAAGTTTCCCTCTGAAGGACATTTCTACAAGCCATTTCTGTGCAAAGCTACCTGAACCTCCCGTCTTATTAATATAACTCAAAGACTATTAAAGGTAGAATCAGCCGCATTTGTCCGAGCTGTTTGTGAACTCACCGGAAAGATGGTTGATTGTCAATTCTCATTCTCAGGATGTCAAATACCGACATTTTGGGTTAGTAAAGCGTCCCGAGCACAGCAACAAACTGAGAAATCTACTAGTACAGTAACAAAGCATTTGTACTCTCTTGCTTACATGAGATCTGCTCCAACTCTTGGAGGCTGAAAGGTCCAGTATTTGTGATTTACTGGAATAAAGTAACCACTAAGTCCAACCACCTGAGCTCCCCTCGTCTCACCCTCCCTTTGACAGTGTGAAAAGCCCTCTCTGGACTTAGTGTTCTGGATTGTCTG
The DNA here is from genome assembly GCF_965226575.1 of Pagrus pagrus. Lineage (NCBI taxonomy): Eukaryota > Metazoa > Chordata > Actinopteri > Spariformes > Sparidae > Pagrus > Pagrus pagrus. The sequence continues at coordinate 5,928,718 of NC_140186.1, forward strand.
ATCACTATATATTTCATTTCTGCCAATAAATCCCTCTAAATCACTGGACCTCTAAGACTTTTCTGTTTGCTGCTGCCTTTTGTTAAACACATTCGGGACTATTTATTCATACGTGGCTCTACACTGTCATTTCATCCTCATTTTTATTTCTGCCTTATGTTTTTTATCTTACTCTTTGTCTAAATATGTAGTTTTATGTTTTTATGTTTCTGTCTTCAGTGCCTTTCATGTCCTATGTGAAAGTCGCCGTGTTGTCGAGCGTGCCGTACACATAAACTTGCCTCGCTTTGCCTTATGGCTATTTTACAGTTGTGGAAAGTCAAACCGAGAATACTAAAAAACCCAGAGTGTAATGACTGTGGTACTGATGATGTGGAAACAGGCGAACAAAAATGCCTGTAGTGTCTTCCAAGTGGATAAAATAAGCAGTCGAGTCGCAGAGCAGCGCTTTCTGGCTGGAGCTGGAGAGTTTCTGCACGGCTGAAACAAAACTGTCGTCCACACGAGACATTCGTAAAATGTTATTGTTTGACCGGTTCATCGGTTTATTTTTAATCCCTGTTCTTTTAAACAAATGTCAGTTACACATTTTTATTTTCCTACATCTGTTGTTTTGTTAACACTGCACTGATGTGACCGTGATGGAGACGAGTCGTAGCTCTTCCTATCCTCATTAAGATCATGTTTTTCTTAAATCACATCGCTTCCTGTCACACAGACAAAGCTCCTCGTTTCCCTCTTTTACTTGATGATGTTACCTCGAAATGTGTCGCTGAAGTGGATGAAGTTGTAGGAAGCATTTTTCCTTCCCTGAAAGCTCCCTTAAAGGACAATCTCATGTTTCTAAAACCTTTTATTCTCACAGTTTTGACAGTCAGGAACAACAACGTGCTCTCCTAATTGAATTCTGAGGTTTTAAACGAGGCGGTATCACTAAAGAAAAAATCACAGGGTGGTTAGACAATCATCAGAAGTCAAAAGGTAAACTTATTATACAAAATGTCCGCTGTAAACCTTCGTTACAGTTTACAGACTGACTTCCTGTTCAGCTTTGACCTTTGACGTTCACTGTGGTTGTTCGCACATACACCTTTTCTGTACAATGAGGAATTATTACCGATATTTCAGCTGCACTCACTCACCTCTAAATAAAGTAATTTTGTTTATAACTATATTGTCTGACTGCTCCTGTTGTTGTTTTGGGTCCGATGTCGACATAACCGGAAGAAAAAAGACCTAAGTTGAAATAAAGTGGAAGTTTTTTTCTTCCACTTCATTCATCCAACCCGTCATCGTGCTCATGTTCGCTCATGTCATGTTGGTTTATTTGCCCCAGCCAATAGTGAGTGATTAATCACTCCTGTCGACGTGATCTTATGGCGATTTACACAACTGCCTCTGTCGTATAAATGCTCGGCTCATTTTTCGGTGACTATTTTTAATGGATGTAGCTGCTGGGAAGCTACGAGCTAATTGCGAATGAGGATCAGGGGCAGTTTCTTAGCCTCGTCCACAAAGCTCTGGTCAGACCGCGGACCAAGATTTGAGAGCATCTTGTACTGTGTCATAAAGAGGAGTCTCATTTAGCCTCGTTTGTTTATGGAAAAGAAGCAGATGTCTCGGATTTAATGTGGTGATGTCTATTGTTCCCAGTTTTCCTCTTCATCCACAGCAGCAGCCCTCAGCCTGTTATTAAACAGCTTGTCTCAGGTGTCTGCAGGCTTTCGTTTCAGGCAAAATGAGCTGATGTCTTTTCTCGCCTCACCCTTTTTTTTTCCCTAAATGCTCTAATGAGTGGAATTAGCTGCAGAGATTCGTTGAAAAGCTTCCAGCTGTCTGGCCTCAGCATCGTATGGTTGAGGACCATTTAAAGCAAAGCATTTTTGTCCGCCTCTCTCTCTCCCTGGTTCTCCACTGGACGCCCACGGTCTGTGCTCTCTCTCCCCAGGCTTCGGTCAGTCCTGTTGGGCTGTGAGGGTCCAGACGTGCAGCCGGTTCTTGACCGGAGAAGGTGAACTCGGAGCAGCGGCGTTTCAGCGGGGGGGAGGACGAAGGCGTGCGTCTGTCGTGTGTGTGCTTTACACGCGCCTGTCAACACATGAAATGACCACAAATGACCCTTTACGTTCGTGCCCGTGTCATCGAGAACCTAATTAGCTGCAGGGTGATTGCGCGTGTGTTTAAATTACCCAGGACCCCGGCTGGAAAACACTGCTGCGACTCTGCGTTGGCAGTCCTCCACAGGGCCTGTGGTGGAGGACGGAGAGGTGGGAGGAGGAGGAGGGGAGGCGTTCGGGGAATAAGCTCTGAAACCTGGCCCAACGTTTCGACATTTCTCCACCGCCTCTGCTGCTCTGCTTTGGGGCTTGTTAAGTGAAACAGAAGAAGGTGGAGCTGGGGGTAAGAAAAGAGAAAGAAGCAGAGAAGAGCGAGTGGGAGCGCAGGAGTGACCGGTTGAGTAACTGAGTGAGATGAGTGAGTGAAAGAGCTGGCAAGTGTCGGCGTGGTGTCAGAAATGAGCGCTGGTACTGATTACAACATCAGCCTCCATTTCCTTCACAGAACGGGACAGAAGAGAAAACAATCGCACATCAGAAGGAGAGGTCACGTAGCAGACATGCACAGAAAAGATGGTTTATTCATTTAAAAAAGTAGTTTTGTGGAAGGAAACTCGCCTCCCTTTACTTCTAAAGCTCAGCAGTTAACACTTTCTTGTATTTCATTTGTTTAAAGGTCCTATTTGTAAGAAAAAGCTGATTTCTTACAAAATCTCTGACGCTTCAGGGTTGTAGGTGGGGTCGGTCGCCATATTTGATGAATCGGGAATGGGACTCAAAACTCAACTTTTCTTACAAATGGGAACTTTAGTATATAAAAAAACCCAAACAAAGCAAAATAAACAGAAGTCAGATCATCACATTGTGGTTTTGCCTGCCTGGCAAACTAAGCTAACTGGCTACTGGTGGTGGTAACTTCATAGTTACTATACAAACATGAGTCAGTGGTATTGATCTTTTCATCTGACGCTCTGTGAGAAAGTGAAAAGGGCGTTTTCTGAAATGTCCGTCCGACCCAGCACATGCTCTGCTGCCCTTGGTAAACTTGTCTTTTGTTGCTTTCGTCGCCAAACAGAGAAAACTAGCAACCTGTCCTGAGCAGATAATCATGGTACCAAACTAAAGTCCCTTCAGGCAAGTCTCACCACTCGCCAGCCATCTTGGCAACGCCTCTGGGCAGTTATTTCAGGCTGTCAAGAAAAAGTCCATCTGGAAATAAATAGGGAGAAAGCCGTTACTTCACTTTCAATAGTCTCCAGGACATAAAAACTGCATCTATAGCTGGAATCGCTGGTAAAGTTTGATAAAACTGCATAAAACGTTTGGTGACTTTGCCCCAAAATAAGGGTTAAGACACCTTTTTTTCCTCCACAGGTTTTACTACGACACATTGGGGAGGTTTCATGACACCTGCTCAGTTCAGAGTGCCATGACATGATGTTCTCGTCCCACCAGAGCAGTCGAACAAATGCTCCAAACTAAAAGAGTTTAATGTGTAATATTTGAATAACCTCACCTTCCCTGGCAGTCCTGTGCCTTACCGTCACATCTTCCTCTTTTCCTGGTTCGGCTGTTATGAAGCAAACGATTGGCTTTTTGAAAAAAAAGTGAAAAAGCTAAGGCTCATTTAGGATTAGGCTATGACTGTCTTCCCTAAAACATCTCCTATTGCCACAATAAACCTTGAACTGACCTTTGGGAATCCATGTTTAAAGCAAACAGCCCCACATGCACACGCTCACAATTGGCTTCAACAGTTTTATACGATAAAATATGAATATGCAGTAAAAAAACGTGCACGTCTTGAACAAAAAAACATAAGCAAAAGTAAATAATATGTAGATGTGGAGATGCAAGATGGAAAGAAAAGAACAATGGAGGATCGGAGGATGGAAACGTGCTGCATACTGAACACAGAGGGGGATATTTTTCTCTTCTGTTGTAACAGCTGTGGACGTGCAGAGAGAGAGAGAGTCATCACCACATATTAACAAATCACTGCGCCGGGCCTTTATATGGTACAAGTGCTGATTATCATGATTGCACATTAAGAGGAACACACACACACACTGTAATTCGATGTTTACACAGTGCACATTCCTCCAACTCCCAGCAGTGGATGATTTTGGCTCTGTAAATAGAGATAACATATTAATTACTCACCACGATCCAAAATAGGTGCTCAGAAAATAAGACTCAAGCAGAATCAACTCCCTAAACTATGTCTGCGGCTCAGACTCTCACTCTGATAACAGGCTGATGAGGCTCTCTTACCTCTTTGTCCTCAGGGCCGGTCAACATTTATCGTTGGGCCGGTCCCAGCTCAGCCTGCAGGAGCTGCTGCCAGGTTCTGCCTCGAATCAACTTGGATAAAGGTTTCGTTGCTGCAATCAAGGGATGTGAATGCGAGATTCAGTTGGACTCTCGTCTGAAGTCATAACACAGATCTTTGGACGTGAAGTACCTTTCCACTTTTGGAAAACGACAGGAGATTTGGCCCATAACGTCTTTTTTCCCCCCCAACATACTTAACGCTGGCTCTACTGGATTCAGCAGCTCCAATCCTCCTGCTGCTTCATGCATCATTGTGCTTACAAGACCCAGTTCATCATCTTCTGTAATGAGAAACATTTGTGTGTGATGGAGGTTGTAAAAATAGTCTCTGTTTTTACACTTTTACCCCTCAACTTTTGAAAAATGCAAGGCCTCGAACACAAGTACCCATAATTCTGCTGTGACAGCGCCCGGAGATGGATTAGTGTGAACCAGCGCTCAGGACTCAGCCAGATTGATGTTTAACATGTCTGAACCAAGATGTTTCTCGTTTTACTCGGATTCCTTTTTAAAAATAACACAGATTTTTTTTTTACGTGACCAATTTTGGCACAACTATCCGACCGTTCAGCTCAAACAAGAAGTCGGCCAAAATGTCTCCGACAGATAATCTCCAGTGATGGAGGGTAACTAAGTACATTCCCAAGGCCACTTGTACTTTACTTGAGTATTTGTCTGCTTCTCTGTCCTTCCACTCTGCTACATTTTGGAGTGACACATAATACTTTTTACTCAACTACATTTATTATTATTACTTAGAGACGTTTTAAAGTAATTTATTTTTACCGGCAATAAAAAGAAGAGAAAATACTGATTCCTATTCCTGGACTTTTACTCAGTTGCTGTTTGTTTTGATGACTTTTACGTCTGTCAAAATAATGTTTTAGTACGATAGCTTTACTTCTACTCAAGTGTGACTCTTCAGTACTTTTAACAACACTGGATCAGCAGTACTTATTACCATGGCAACCTAATCACCAGAATAAATGCCGGCAATGTGAATTCAAGAAAATCATGGATATGTTGAAACTTTACAATTCTTTATGTTGCAACTTTGTTTTCGTTGAGGTTAAATTTTCATTTTTATGTTGTGACAACGCTGTGCTTGTGGTCTTGTTAGGTTTAGGCACCAAAAACACCTGGTTAGAGTGAGGAGAAGATCATGTTTTGGCTCACCAGGTTCTGTCGGCACAAACATGCCTCGAAAAACGTGGCTGGGAAACGTCCCCACGTCCCGACTTCTTGCCAAAGTGATCCGCTTCTGTTGAAAAATGTCCAGACGTCTCCTTAAAACTATCCAGTGGTTTCACGCTTAGAAATGTTGGTCTCCACCACCATCCCCTCCACCCCTGACATAAAAGTCAGCTCATATACTTGTGATGTGATAATATGGCATAATATGCAGCATTGTAAAACGCTCATACTGTATTTAGTTCTGGTGACTGGGGCTGTCCTATAGTGACCAAACCAAACAGATGTCCAGCTCCACCTTGTCCTCCTGTCTGTCCTTCCTCTTTCCAATCAGCTATAAACACCAGGAAACAGCAGTTCTCACACCTTTTAACCAGCGCTCTGAAGAGTTTACGACACCTCCTCCTTCTGCTTACAAAGCTCTCCTTTTGTTTGCCTAACTCACATAATCTGGGTTTCATTTGATGCCGGACCACACACAGGTGGGACTCCTGCTGCTGCTGCTGTAGCAGGGTCTATCTCAGGTGTTTGCTGATGACGTTTTATGATTCCCCCTCGGTGGATTTGCAGGTGTTTTTCGGTCCGTGGTGTGTAAAGTGTCGCACGGCTTGACAGGCGCAGATAGAGGCAGGTGGGATTGTCTGAAAGAGGAACTAGTAAGAAGAAGCTTCTGTAGCTCACTTTGAGGGGAAATGAGCTCAACACGTTCAAAAGCTGTCGGGGAGCTTTATGTTTGCTCTGGCCATTGTTGCAGTTGCTGCAGCTATAAAGTAGGTGGAGCGATCGTGAAATAAAGTACATTTCCCCTTCAGTTCAACTCAGCAGACATCACTACAGTCAAGGTCACCGCTGCTGCAGCCAGGTTGATCTGACTGGAGGAATGAACCGGGTCCAGTAGGTCCGGCTCTGCTCCTCGACTCTATCCTCCTGAGCCGGTCGGCTCTAAGCAGAGACTTTACTTCGGAGAATGGGGGTGGCCGATAGCTGGACGTAAATCATTACCATGGCAACCAGATTTCCATTTTTAGTGTCGGCATCATTAGCGTGGATAGCGATAGCGGTCAGCAAGTTAATCTAGTAGCACGGTACACAACCAGGGAGCCGCTGCCCAGAAACAGGCCGTCGGTCAGTGAGAAAATATTTTCTGATGTCCGCTGAATGTTCTTCCTCAAGTGACATTGATGTACAGGGTTTTTTCCTGTGGATCGATGGCTTTACTTGTTGCTTAAGTAGTAGTGCAGCTGCCATTTGCTAGTTAGCTCTGTTAGCCGTTCAGCTCGTGGCCCTATAAGCTGACTCTAACGCTCACTGTTGATGTTTTGAGACGAGCCGTGAACTGTGTGTGTTTCCAAACAGCAGCGGTGTCTGGGAGGAAACCTGACTCTTGAATATTTAGATCTGATGAGCAGCCATAAAACACGGCAGTCTTGGATTTCAGTGTTACTCTCAATGTAATGCAGAGCTGAAACAAGGTGTTGCAGGATGATTCGGTCAGAGAGTGTGAAATGAGATGTTTTGCAACCTAAAGCTGAAGTTATGGGGCAAAAAGGATCAAACTGTGAGTTAAGGAGTTAAAGTGCACGTCACATTTCTTTTATTTGGGGCGAATTAACTTTATAACAAATCTTTCATGTGGCTTCAGGCCTTTACACACCAATGAAAACCAAAACGGGAACAATCAAACAACGGTCAGGGAACCCGCTGGCCCTTGGAGCTCGAAAAATCCCTTTGTTTCTATCCTGGCATTTATTGTAAGTAGGGCTGTAGCTATCGATTCTTTTTGGAATCGATTAATCTAGCACTTTATCGATCGATTAATCGATTAATCGTGTATATATATATATATATATATATATATATATTTTTTTTTTTTTTTTTTTTTTTTTTTTGCATTTTTAAACAACCAAAACAAATAATGCATGACGAAAATGATGTGGCTGTAATATGATCAACCATTTGGCTTTTATTTCTTTAAAAAACAGAGGTATTTCTTACACCTCCAACATTTGGCTCCAAAACTTTATTGCAATTTACCCATTTAGTGCAAGTGCAAACAATTAAATAACAATACAGTTTCAACTTACTGTAAAACATGTATAACATGTAACACTATGAATCAATACAAACTTAAATAGTAACGGCCATTTTGCCTTAGTGTTGTCTTATACAACATTACAAAAAGGGATTGCACCTTCTAACCACCTACTAACAAATAATATATAATCTCTGGGATAGGCCTATTTGCTATGGTAACCTAGCAACCTATGTGTGTGCACGCATGCTGTGTTATATATAATTGTATGTTATACACAGCACCAAATCACAACAGAAGTCATTTAAGGTCACTTTTCCTATAGAACCGGTCCGGACCGTGTTCGTTTAATGAATAATTTCTTCATCGTCGCGCATCTACAATTCTCCTCCGCTCTGTTTTACGAAGGGAGGAGCTCCGGACCGACGTAAACAAACACACGTGCACACACACTTACAGACAGACAGAGAGAGAGAACATGTCACGTCGGTCTCAACTGTCTGTAAAGCAGATATCATATCTACGTTTTTTAAACGCGCACAAACTGATTCTGCTCTGGCATGTCATCTCGAGCCTTCGCAGTTCTCCGTCGTGGTGGCTGATACGCAATGCAATCTCCTGCTGGAGAACCAGCGTGAGGACGTGAGTTTAGAGGACCAATCACAGCCCTTGCCGTCTCCGTTTCCCCTCGACGGAGTGACGGACACTCCGCGCCCGGAGAGTACGGAGAGGCTCTCCGTGTCCGTGTACGGCACTTTACGCAGTAGTATTAACAACGGTCCGTGTGGAACATTCAAGATCCCTGCGCGTCATAGGAATTTAACGACGCTTCGAGGCAGAGTTTTTGCCTCGACCAATTTTTGTAATCGAGTAACTCGAGTAACTCGATGAATCGTTACAGCCCTAATTGTAAGTGGCAACTAATTCTGAGGTCGCTTTAAATGTTTCCTGGAAATATACGAAGACTTGACCCTGATCTCTCTCTGAACTCCTGCTGAACCGTAAAATCTGCAGGGAATCTCTTCAAACACGCTGGACCAGAAGCTCGATGTCGCAGTTACAGCACACTTTAGTTATTGTAATTGAGTTTGGATTGAATATAGGTCGATTTTAGGTCACGGCGCGGCGTGGCCAAACGTCAAAGCGTGTGCGTGCATCAGAATATTTTGGAGAAGAGCGGACTTATGCGTATTGGATGTGTGTAGTTGTGTGTGTGTGTGTGTGTGTGAGACCTCCTGTCGGCCCATCCATTCCACTCTCGAACACTAACTCTGGCCAGATGTGACCGTTGCCCTTCTCCGCTGTTCGTCTCATTCTTTCTTTCGCTCTGCCCATCTTTCTTGCCTTCTTTGGTAAACCTTCCTCCACTTTCACTCTCTCATCACCTTCTCCTCACGTTAACCTTACCCGCCGAGTTCAATCAGTCTCATATGGCTCCTGACAGGTATAACACACACACATACACACACGCACACACACACGCACGCACGTTCGCACGCACACATCGCACCGAAAATATCACAGTTCAGTGACGGGTAATGAGAAGAGTGTGTCGGTGACCCGGCTGAAAACCTCTGGCATCGGATTTTGATTACAGACCGAGAATGTGTGTCATGTGCGTGTGTGTGTTTACACTGGGCGTTCACGTGGTAACAGGCCCTGTTGCTACGACTAATCCAGCTCATTTCCTCTCCACAAAGACTCATCATCTGTCATCTGACGGGCGTGGGCCTATTGTGTGTGTCCGCTATAAACATGTGGTCCGTGTGGGTGTGTGTGTGTTTATACGTGATGTCAATATCTATATGCATTCAATGTGTACCTGTCCTTTTGTATGGGAACTGCACGGGGTCACGACCGCCAGAGTGGCGAAGCAAAAGGCTTCGGCGATGAGTTTTATTTTGAAATGGATTTTCAATGCGTTACACGCTTCTTTCATGGTTAATTAGCAAATGAAAGCTTTAGTAAACAGCACGAAACATCAGCTTTGAGTAAAATAAAACCTGGGTCCCATAAAGTTCTGCACCGGAGCATCATGGTGACTGTGAACGCTGGTGAACTCGACTCCTCGACTGTCCACCAGAATCAGTTTTTGAATAAACCGCAGCATGATTTATATCCCTGAAATCGAGCTTTAGAGGGTTTTGTGGTTCAGAAGTTTCCACAAGGGTTTAAGTCCATGTCGACGTGTAAAGCAGTTGCAGTTTGCTGATTGGTCGGCCTCCGGCTGTTGGCCTCAAATTGATTCTCAGTGGGTGTTTTCCAGATTGAAACACATGATAGCGAAACATTGCTCAGTCCGCTGGTGTTGATGTGTGTGTGTGTGTGTGTGTGTGTGTGTGTGTGTGTGTGTGTGTGTGTGTGTGTGTGTGTGTGTGTGTGTGTGTGTGTGTGTGTGTGTGTGTGTGTGAATTCTCTGGAAGGCCCTCGATCGGAGGGAGTTGTCCGATGACTTGCCCGGTGTTTTTGGGGATATATACAATAATCCTCGTTAATCAGCGTGGAATTTTCCCTTACCTGCACCGGGAACTCCCTTCCCTGGTTTGTTTGAGCTTTTGGGTTTTAGTTCAACACTTGGAAACACTTGACTCTAATCCTGCACAGATTTTCCGCTTCTGGAGAAACTGACTAGAACAATGCGCTATTTAGTTACTGTGTTTACTTCAATTTATAATACAGTGGAAACCCCTTATAGGGACCACAGTTACAGTGATCCACCACTCAGACTGTGCGGATCATGAGGCTTTGGACAGAATCATTTCTATACAATCTCTGCTTAAATCAAAGTTATGTAGGAACTGGCATTTTGTACGATTTGCCTCCTTCCACAGTTTCAACAGTGCAGCACTGCTGTCATAAATACAAATCCCAGGTCTGTAACATTTGTCAGATGTAATGCAGGTGCTAACCATGGACCTATAACTAGTGGACACGGCACTCGAGGCCCCGTTCATTCCTATAAAGCTGCTCAGTGGCGCATGAAGTCAAACAACGCTCGCCTTCGGGCCAATAAGAAACTTTTGATGTACCAATTGTCAGGAAAACGTTGAACATGGATGAACCCGATGAAAGCCACAATATGAAACAAGTTGGAGTGACGATAACGTCGTTTCTTAGACGACAACTGTTGCTGCAGTTTTGACCTTTGCAGACTTTTCCCCTTCTGCACCTTGGAAGTTGGTGAAGCTGTGCAGGAAATCCCTACAAAGCTTCAGATTACTGTAATCAGTATGTTTTCTTTTTTTGGCCCTCATCACGTAGAGAGGAAGCTGTACATAGAAATGAAAAAAAAACATTTGCATATGAAAATAATAAAGGGTGGAAACAAGATGACCGCTGACACGACTCGTCTCTGCAACAACCTTCTTGGCTGCCCACACGTCAGCACCAGTGTCCCTGGTCGCTCGTTAGAGGAAATGAATTGAGCTCCGGTGACTTGTTGATCATCCCGATCGCAGTTGGACTCTGGGAGACTTTCTGCTCCAGGGATGACGAGAGCAGGAGTGTGAGATAAATAAATCCTTCTGTTCCTCTGCGCGGCTCCCAGGAGTCAAAGTGTGTACGAAAACTGTACGAGCGACATGTGAACCGCACACAGAACGACAGCGCTGGGAACGTTTGTGCTTTCTCGGCAGAAACACATCTCCTTGATGAATTAAGGTTAAAGGCATCAGACTAGCACGGTTCAATTAGTGGTTTCATCCAAACGATGTCAACAGATCAGTGAGTCTTGTTTGTAAGCCATTGTCACGTAATGAACAGCGAGCCAGCAGTGCTGTTTACATCCCTCAGTGGTGGTCAGCGGTCTCCTTTACAAAGAGCCGAAAGACCTCTAATGACTTGAATTCATTTAAATGCCCCTTTGGATCTGGTTGAGGTCATGTTTGGAGGTTTCAAACATGAGACCACCCTTTTTCTCACTTCATCTCCTAATTAGTTTCACTCTTTTCAGGGCTTTTTTCCCCCCTTTTTCTCAGATTTTTTAAATATTTGTTTCGTTCTGGTTTTTCTGATGTTGTTTGGGGAGAAAAAAAAAAAAATAGATTGATGAAGTGCAACTTTTCACATTCACATCAAAGACAAACCAGAGCTGAATAATGAGTAGTGAGAGGCAGAGGAGGGACTGAGACTCTGCGGCATTATCACTCTTTAAAGTGACAGTGTTGTTCCTCTGTGGGTTGAGCTTCCTCATGCTTTCACAGTGTTTCTACAGCGGCTCTGCTTTGTAATCCAAAAACATATCTCACTTCCTGCAGTATCAACATTGCAAAAGAGGGGAAACCTCTATGACTCTCGAGGCTTAAATAAAGGAATTTAAAGGACAAGTCAGTCATTAGCAGCCTCATGACAGCCCACTCCCAAAACATTTCTGAAACTTCGCAGCAAAGCAGTGTCGCAGATGTGGACTAGAGTGTAACAAAACAACTCGGAGGAAACATTTAACGGCTGCACACAGCTCATACAGCGCAATCCAAATCTCCAGAAGCCCCGAGGCCTCCAAAATGATTTTAAAAAAAGACTTTATTTACAAGCTTACGCACCCACTTCAGACACTGCCCGGCTACAGTGAAGATTTGGGTTTGAAAATAGGGTGTTAACTGCGTCTTTTCAAATCATTCTCAGATCTTGGAGCTTCCGGAGACTTGGCTTTTGCGGACGAGCTGAATGGAGACATTTTATGTTTTTTCGGGGGAGGTCCCCAGCTACTTCAGTTGTTTTGGAGAACGCTGCAACGCTGTTTTTGCTGTCAAGCTCCAGAAATGATTTATGCACCACAAAACCAACTTCCCATCGCCATGGGGCTGAGTAGTTGAACTTATCCTTCAAATATGGGAGTTTGAACTTAATTTGCACCTGGCAACAGCAAGACGCCCTCTCCAAAGCATCATAAAAGCATGCATGTATCTATTAAACTATAATCTGTTGTCTCAGATAAAGAGACCATTTGGCTTTTGCTTTCTACAACACATTTAATTGTAATATAAAAAACACTTTTTTGTGAATAAATCAAAAGAGAAAATAAGTTATTGGATCCTGTGTGAGTCTGTGTGTGCGTGTGAGAGAGGGGGATCAAGCCAGAGCAATCCTTTGAGCAAAACATTGAGCAATCAAGCGAGCTGAGGTAAGATCCAGGCTGTATTTCCTCTTAAGCTGCTAAAAATACCTGTTCGTATGGGAGCGGGCGGTCCTGCGGAGGCGGGTGGTCTGCGCTGCTGATACGGCGGCCGTGCCAGAGCTGCTTTCTCACCGGTGTTGTCTTTCAGCAGCTGGCACAGAGCCCCTGAGTTTAGACCACCGATCTCATACTGCTGAATCACTGTAGGGCTGCCGGGGTTTCCACTCTGACCTCGGTGAGCGAGGTGGATGTTGAGACTGGGAAGCATCATCTTCTCTGAGCTAAGCTAACCAAACCATCCGCTGTCTGTAGCCATGTTAGCTGTGTAAATATGAGAGCCCTATCATTTTTCTCATCTCAATCTCAGCAAGAGGAATTTCCCAAAATGGCAATATGTTCATTTCTTTCTTTTTCTTCCAGACTTTTGTATCAAATTGCAAATATTCTTTGAGTTTTTCCACTTGCATACTACCAGATGTGTGGGATTTACAGCAGGAACTAAATGCAGATAGTATCAGGTAGGTGGGCAGTCGGAGACGCATGCATACGAAGCACCAGACTCACACTGAGCCACTCTTTGCTCCCATTCTCTCCCCTTCTCCTTTTCCAACAATAACATGGCCAGGCCTTGACTCACTCCTTCCTGCCTTCTCCTCTCTCTTCATCTCCACCTTTCGGGACTTTCCCCTCGTCCTCCTCCTTCGTTCCAAAACGCCGTCCTGGTTCATGATAAATCTCCCCTCTGGATCTTGGACGCCACTTTCCACCCACACAACCCCTCTCCAGCCAATCCCCCCCTCTTTGTCATTATTTTCCCCTCATAGGTCATTCTGCATCCGCGGGTTAGAGCTATAAACAACATTAATAAATGCATCAGTCCGACGCGACCGTGATGGATGTTTATTTAACAACTGATGCTGAGTGCTACCGTGCTGCAGTGTTTTCAAATGCAAACAGTTGTGTTTCTTCATTTCCGACGTGTACGACACAGTCAGTCGAGTACAATAAAATCTGTTTCCATGTGTCCCTGCCCAACAAGTGTTTGAAAAGAGTTTCAGTTCACAGTTTTTAAAAAAAGAAAGTGTCATCTCGGGCCCTGGCAGGAATGAGTCAGATCCACTCGCACTACTTATGAGATGTTACTAACTTAACCACAAACAGTAAATCAGCCCACAGGCTTTTATTCCTCCAGGAGCAACACGTTCTGGGGAAATTTAGTCAGTTTCCAGTGGTTTGCAAACTCAGCCCACTTAGTCAGACCAACTTTAGCTACTGGACAGCGAGAAGCACTTAACCTGCCTGCCTCAGTAAATATCCAAGTGTTTCCTCTGTGGACTCCAGAACAACAAGAGGAAGTTGAAAGTCACCCTGAGGTCCGCACAAATGCAAATAAACTCTGGCTTGACTTGATTTTGTGCGACAAGATTGTTGGGCACCTTGTTAGACAGCTGATGTGTTACTGTATCTGGAATCAGAGCAGAATTCACCAATGATTTTGATTAAATCACGATGATCGATGGGCCACAAGTTCTGACTTTTAATCTCCTAGTCCGGACAAGGAATCTGGGTTTGACACTGTCCTTCAAGATTCATTGTATTTATCTTTATACAACCAGGACTGTGTTACAAAATGATGTTTGTCCCTTTAAAAAATTGGGTTTAAGGGACCAAACTTTTCATGAGATGCTAAAAATTCCTCAGTCTGAACTGCTAAAAAACAAGCCTGTTGATTTTACAAGTAACGTATTTATAGTGCCTTTAGCCCATTTAGTCGGCCTCTTAAGGGATAGAAATGATGAATGAAATGAAGTTTGTTGACAGCGACCTTTAATACATCTATTAATGAATTAAAAACCACTTGTTGGATGTTTAAAGTGGGTGTTTAATGGGAATGTCTTGGATCACGTTGTGTCATCACTGTGTCTCCACTGGAGTAATTATGTCACATGTTACATCATTTACTATGTTATTTTTTTTAATGAAATTTGGCCTTTAATCCAGAAACACCCTTTTTTTTTTCTTCATCCCAGCTGAAACGTTATCAGTCATAATCGTCGACGGGGTGAAGAGGTGATGAGATGGAGCCAGTTAGGACTTGGCTCTGAGATGAATGTGTGAAGCCACTGGCTTACTGTCAGTGTCGGCGGGGAGGGGGGGTTTACAAGTGTTTGTGTGTGTGTGTGTGTGTGTGTGTGTGTGTGTGTGTGTGGCTGTGATCAGGGGTGAAGGGCGACCCTCGTCCTCCCCTCTCTCGTCCCCCCCCCTGACAGGCGTAGATCTCCGTCTCCCCTCCTGGCTCCATCCCAGATAGATCGTGGGAAGATACCCCCGCCTGCGCACAAAATAAACAGATAAATAAAATAAGATAGAGTAAACAAACTGATTCAGAACACAACAGGAAGAATCGCTCCAATCAGCATCGCCTCTATATTTAGACACGGATAAGGAAGGAAACCGTCTCTCTCTCACACAGTGGATGTATTTGAGTGTTTGTAAGGATTTTTCGGGTCGGTGCTGTTTATCCAAAGTCCCTTTATACAAACATAGTTAATACAAATTCTCAGCACCGGCTTTGGAAAAGTACTGAGTATGTAAAAGTAATAACACAGAATGTAGTTTCAAAAGATTGTAGTTTGATGACACCATGAAGTAACTTAGGATCATGGGAGTTGTAGTCTTCATTGTTAAAAAACCAACATGAAAATCTATCTGACGTGACTCGAGTCTTGTTCACGGACCAGTGATGCATTAAAGCTTCATGCTAGGTTTAGTCACCGACTTCCTCACTCTCAATCTTAGTTTCCCTGAAAGTCGTAGCAACATGCGACCAAACGAAACGCACCATTACGTTGAATATGATTAGGACTTCTCTGGGTTTGTAGATTGTGGGAAGCTTTTGAGATAATGTAAGTACGCAACTAAAAATATATAACAAAGGTCTAGTCAACACAGAAATGTTGCGTATTATATCTCAGCTACATGACCAGCGTTCTCTTGGGACAGCCCAGGATGTGACCCATGCATGGGTGACTGGACTCAGACTGTTCTCGCTCTTTATACTGCTGCACTAGAGGTGTACCTACTGCGTCAAACGTAGATGTGTAGGGTCAATGACCAGGCTGCTGTATTAGACACGCTGGGAGTGAAGTGTCAAGATACAAGGTACTTTAAAAATACCAAAGAACAACTCGACATATTTATTGTGAAAGAAAGTCCGAAAGAGCCACTAAGAAATCGATATAAAACAAAACAGGAGTGTCAAATTATATGAAAATTGAGACTTTACACCATCAATCAACCATTCATCTTAATACTGAGCACATTTAGTTCATTTATAGACATTTGTGCTGTGTTGGAAACCTTTTTGACAACCTGTCTTAAAAACCCCAAACACTTTTGTAAGCTGTCTGTCTTGTTTTTCGTAAAATGTGTACAATACATGTACGACACCACTCACACGGCAAAATTATGTCACCTCTGAGTCGCCTTATTCACCTTTAAATAACAACAAGAGACGTGATTCCACCGTAAATGAATGGAGTGAAGACAAACACCAGGGGTTAAAACAAGCAGCACTCATAAGCTTTTCACATAACTTGAATTTTTTGGATATTTCTGGAAGTAGCGTGAGCAGCAACAGTCATCCAGCCTCTTCTCACAGACACTCAAACAGTATTACCACCCACAGTGTTTGATTGACACGCGGTTGACTGAGGGGAAGTGCAGTGTGAAAAGAGTTGCGGACGACAGAAAACGAGCCACTTTAAAAAACAGATTTGAATTTGAAAGACAACATCCTGTAGCGACCCTCGGCTCTGTCCGCTTTTTTCACGGCCGCCGTTCATCCACCGTGGTGAATCACAGAGAGAGAGAGAGAGAGCGAGGTGGCTGAGAGGAGCGGCTCACTAACGAGAGACAAATGGTGTTTATGATGTGTGTGTGAGCGTGGAGGGCTTTTTCTGTGTGAACGCGCAGTGGGGAAAGCGTGGGCGTCGTTAGCTCGAGGGGAGTGGGACGACTTTCCAGGAGAGTGCAACGGGGTTTTTAGAGGGAGCAGAAGAAAACGAGGGCAAAAGTGAAGTGAATAGGAGGACGCGGAGAGGAGAGGGGGATCGAAGCATGCAGAGGGATTAGGAGGTGAGGGGGAAAAACTGTCTCCGTGGGTCCAAGTGTAAACATCGAGCCAGCGTATGAACGTGTGCGGGGGCGCTGGGGTGAAACTGAGCACGATAAGGAGAGGATGGAGGGAAGGAAGGAAGCAGAGAAAGAAAGTTAGGAAGGTTTATTTTACAAACAGGCTTTGTCCTCATTTTCTCTCTATTACCCTCACACACACACACACACGCACGCTGGGGAGGTAGAAAATGATAACACGGTTATGAAAGTTAACACAAGCTGGCTTTGTACTCTTCTGGACCTCTTTCTCGCTCCGCGCACATTTTCATGCCACACGCCTCCTCTCAGCGGGCCACACACAACCACATGCCGGGCCCACATGGGCTGAGAGAATCCAGAACTCGAGCGCACAAACACACAAAATAAAAAACACTCGCAAATACCTCCACCACAAAAGCCAGCACCTAAATACACACACCGGCAGCCAAGCTCAACAGGCACATGCCGGCCTCACACACACACACACACACCCACACACACACACCTCCACACATACTGTACGTTCATGTTCATATGTACACATTCAGAGGCCCAGGACGGAGAATGAGGGGATTTCCAGCCTGATGCTTCACAGCTGCGGGACGGCACCCAGCGCGCCGCCAACCTGACGCAGAGTGATGACCTCATCAGATGGGAGTAACTGAGCAAACAAACCGCACACGGTCAGACGCAGAACTTTGACTTTTGCGCTTTATGCTGTAGAAGATACAGAGGGGAGAGGCAGTGATGCAACGTCTCCATTTTAAAGTGCTGCGAGGGAGAAAAGGGTTCGCTTTTCCTCTGTGTGGTCAATACTGCTAATCTGCTGTTTTCTGATGACACATACAGCTGGCGTTCATAATAACCGCATGATTTTATAGTGTATAGCCCTTTTTGTGGTCCTGGATGAGCAGGACGGTGCTTAACGTCGCAGCAATAAAGTTTAAAGGACCATCAACTGTGATGAACTGCAGGGAGGGCTTGTCCGCTGTCTGCAGCCTGCGTGAGTCTGCTCATCTCTGAGGAATAACTACATAAAAACACTTTCACAAACAGCAGTGACACTTACGAATAGATTATCAGTGTTTTTTAGCCAGATACGCTGAGGCGAGGGCAGAAAAACGTACCGCCAGGTTGTGAAAAGTGCTGGTACGTAAGAAAAAGTCACGGTACGCCAAAGCACCGGTGTCGAAGGACTGAGAGGACTTTCAATCTGCCGCCGTTATTTGTCACTTCAGTGGAGCGGAAGCTTGAGTTGGAGGAGAAACAGCTGGTCAATCATGTGAATTAAAAGTTAAGTAATGGAGCCAAGGAGCAAAACTGTAAAAGGCTGCAAATCAATCTGTGTGAGAAGAACAGTCAATGCGAGCAGCTTAGTGAGACTCATATTTAAGTTCAAGTTATGTTTAAGTACGCAAAGAGCAGGATGGGGTTGGTGGTTGGGACAATCAAGCACAACCAACTCAAAAGTCTTTCAACTTATTTGAACCCAAACCACGATCTTTTCCTGAATCTAACGTGGTAGTTCTTGTGTGTAAACCATGTGAAGAAGAACATCCAGTCCAGTTCACCTCACGTCGTAGTTTTCGTGTTGCTGTGAGAACAATCATAAAAGTTGTTTTTGGGTTGCAGCTACTCAGTTGTTAAGGTATGAGGACATGCTGCCTTTTATCACTTCGGGGGATTGCAACTGATATCTCTCTCCCTTTTTTAAAACACTGGAGTCTCCGAACACCTCCCCTGCAAACTTTCCCAGGTCAATAAAGACAAAATACTGTGTTGTGAAAGGGGAACGCTGGGCTCAGAATTATTAGTGTAACGGGAGAATGGGAATTACAAGTCGCCTCCCCTGCTGGCCTTTTATTCTTTACTGCAGAGTTTTCTCTTGGTGGTTGTGATGATTCTTACCTCCCCTGTCAGCAGGGAAGCACTCAACCGGCCAATAAACAGCTAGCTGTGTAATATTTCACCCAATCCAGGACTAAATCCGCTTCGAATATAGTGTCCTCAACTGTAGAATAAAGTCCTCCACAGTCTATCAAGAACCTGTCCACCATGAGGAATACAAGAGTGTATTTTAAAGGTCATTATAAATCATTCATCCTCCTGGGACAATGAGCGTCTGTGCTATATCTTTGTGGTGATCCATCCAATAGTTGTTAAATATCTCACTGGAGCAAAGTGTTGAAATGACAGAAGTACTGACCATTAGTGCCAAGACAGCAAATGTCCCCGCTGACTGCTGGAACCAACCTCGAAGGTGTTGAGAGCTGACATCCATCTCCACAACAGACCTCCACGCCCTCACAGCATTATACGGCCGTCATACTGCTTCCTGTCACTGAAAGCAGAGTGCTAATGTGGAAGGGTTGCGTAAGACACGAGACGCCGTTCGACACATTTCTCCACCAACGACAAAACTCGGGCGACTGGCAGAGAGAAGCGTGATGACAAAAGTGTTTGGAGAGTTTATGGAAACGGTTACAGAGGCCTGAGTTGAGAATGTGCTGAGTGTCGGAGGGAGCGGAGGATAAGACGGGTGGACTGGGTGTAGTCGTTTTTGAGCAGGATTCAGGAGAGATGAAGGGAGAAAGAGGGCACTGTGAGGAGAAAGCCTCTGCGTCACTTCGCCCTTGTTATTAAAGCAAATAATCCAAGAGGAACCAGTGAAGTTCCAGTGAAAATAAAAAGCTTCTCTGCTCAGTTTGCACTCGATCATTCAATCCCCCTTTTCATTTCTCATCTTTTACAACCCAGTGCTCCGCTGGACTTACTCAGCACTTTCTTAGATGAAGTGTCCCCGCTCACTCCCGCTCTGCTGTTTTTGTTTTCTCTCAAAGAGCTGCCAGAAGCAATTTAAACTACTCGCATGTGTCCAGCGCTGGCTCAAGATGTCCACTTCTCACTGTGGGGTTGCTCAACAGTTTTAACATTGCGTGCAATCTGAGGTTGATCTACATCTGTGTGTGTGCCGCTTTTTACCAGGCTCCTCCAAGAAACACACGCTACTGATTAACAGTTTACAGATCATCTAAAAGGTAGACAAATAAGAAGAGAAGGGAGCTTGCATCACTGGGTTGCTACATCCCAAAGTAGTCAAGAGTTTTCTGGAAGATGGAGGAAATCACAACCTTTGGAAACAGACGAAGCAGGCTGGAAAGTAGCTTCACCTCAAAGGTTAATTACACAAAGTTTTCCAGAGGAGCAATTAGAAACAATGATATATGATGCTCTGAGAGTCTCCAGTGGTGGAGTATCCCCTTTAACCTCCAGTTTCTACAGAAAGGTGGTGGAGAAACTGTGGTGCACTGTCGTGGTGCAATTGTCCAAGACGCTATGAAGCAATGCTAAAACAAGCGTAGCAGATAGTGTTCCTGGAAAAAGTCAGGCCAAGAACAGGACATGGTTACAACACCACAATTTCTCCATCCAGCAGAGTTGGTACTCCGCTTCTGCGAGGATCAAACCGTCGGCCTGACGCCAAAAGTTTTTCCACGCCACAGCATTTAGTAGCCATTAAGACCGGGGCCCTCGCAATGATCAAAGTGATTATTTGGGAAGCTCGTGGGGCCCGCTGTTGTCTTTGGCCAGTGGTTTCACAGCACATTGAGAATAATGCTCAGTCTGGAGAAGCCATTACCAGTCAGCATCAACAACCTCGGGACACAGAGTCCGACTGAAGCGAGCGGAGCAGAGACCGAGCTGAGTCAGAAAAATATACCGGGTCTGTTGATGGAGACTGCGGGAGGAGACAGTGACAAAGAACACAGAGGAAAGGATAACATGCGAAAAGGTTGGAGGCAGGGTGAAAAGAGCGAAAACACACAAAGGCGAAAACTGAAGCTTTAACAAAGTTATACTTCACTCTTCAATTGTGATTTTTTGCAGTTTTTAGTGTGTGGTCTTCTGTGTTTTTCAGTTTTCTGCAGAATTACTTTCTTATAAAATAATAAAGACGCAGGCCAGCTATTCTCACCACGTCTGACTTCCAAAAACAGGTCGTTTACTCATTATTCCCTAATGTGCTGCAATCATGACAATTAGTTCAGTTAAACGATTTAAGCGTGTTGTGGCTCCTTTCATCTAAATGATTGGACGAACTCGCCTCGATGTTGAGCTTCATGCTACGAAGAGAAGGAACTCGCTTCAGATGAATTATCAACAGGAGAGCGTGAAGAGAAAACATAAAGAGATGGATGTGAAGTATGTGAGGTTTTTGAGAATGTGTGCCCAGTTTTTTTCCCCCCACATGATCTATTAACTTCAAAATGTCTCCATTACGTACTCCATGAGGTCTACATAGCTTAGTTTATGGAGGTGCATGCATGTGCACATGTGTATTTGCCTGCCAACATAGAATTTATACATAAATCTTTGAGAATGACAAAATGTTTGACTTATCTTGGTCATGGGTTTCATTAACCAGGGACAAAGTCTTATCAAATGGGCCTGTTTGGTCTAATTCATGCCAGTTTAGGGGTCCTTGATGTGAAAAAAATAATTTAATAATCTATTTTTCGGAATCAGGTTCTTACTTTAAAGAAGGGGCAGCCGACTCTTGTGGAGTCCCATTCCCAGGTCGTCAAATACAGACGCTTTGGGTTGGTATTCGGTCCGCATACGAGCCCAAAGCGTTGGTTCTTGACGACCTGAGTCAGCTGTCTTTCTCCAGAAAACAGTTTGTCACTCACACAGTCCTGTTGAAGCAGATTCAAAGGTTAAACAAGTGATTCTGGAGAAGCATAGTTTGATTGTTGAGTCTCATTCCTTGGTATTTGACGATCTGGGAACGAGGCTCAGTCCTGTGATGAACTGGTGATCTGTCCGGTGTGTACCTCACCGCTCATCCAATGTTAGCCTGGATCAGCTCCAGCGCCCTCGTAAACCTTCAACGGATACAGTATGTGCTTATGGATGGATGGATGGATGGATGGAAACTCAACAATCAGCTGTCTTTCGCCACAAAGTTACATAGCGGTGCTTTAACTTTGGTTGTTACTTATTTTATAATTAATATTAAATGTTCAACCACATTTTCAGGGGCCCTTTATGAGTTTGTAAACTGCGTCCGGACCTTTCTATCAGTCCACTGCAGCAAATTGACATGAAACTCTGGTCTCCTGTCTGAAAAAGCAGACGATACTAACTAATGTTTAGTCAATAATTGCCTTTTTCTTTTAAGGGTTGTCAAGCTGTGTGCTGGTACCAAAGAGGAGCAATAACAACAATGGTTACCCTCTAAAGACCAGATGTTGCTTTTAAGTAATCAACCACTCAGACCTTCAAGACTTTTATGTGTGTTTTTCAGACTTTGGCTTACGCAGTGTGAAGTGTGTGTGGTTGTTTGCATAATTGTGCACGATCTAGTACAATGTGTTGTTATCAAAAAAATGTGAATCTATTCAGAACCATCTGTGCTTCACACAAAACCCACAGGCCCCCAGATTTCCCAGAGAAAACATCTTTTCAACAAATGTGAATCTCTGGCTGTCGTTTTGTCTCCCTGTCACTGTATACTTGTCAGTATCCTGTTAGCGAGTAACTCACACAAATGGGAAAATCTCTTGCAGCTTGTGAAACAAATCCAGTGGATCTTTTTTTTTTTCAGGAGGGACAAAACATGAACGTGTTGGAGTGCGTGTCCTGCTTTGTTAAAGGTTCTGTCACATTGAAAGGAAGCCAAGTTAAACAGCATTGGTGGTCTTTGTAGTTTGCCCTGTATGTGGGAAAAAACATACTTGTTTCATTCCAGTGCAGGGATGAAAGAAACTCGACCTACTGCGATGCCCCGAGGCTGCAATTTATTTACACATCTCTGTATAGCAGAAAAGAAACACAGAGACGATGGTGACAGATAACATTTATCTAATGTCAGTGTGGCGAGGCACGCCATCGACGCCGCACAAAGGAAACTACTGTTTATTCTCATCATCATCTCGGATACTCTGGTATCAACCTGTAAAGTTCAAAGCATTCCAGTCGTTCTGTGGATGAGGATTGCACTTTTTCTTGGACTTTCTTGGATCTTCTTTCAGGTTTCCTGTAGTTCCCTGCCAACCCAATCACCAGAATAAATGTTGGCAATGTATGCTACATTTCAGCACAACCACAGAAATGTTGAAACTTTCTGTCTGATGTGTTGAAACTCAATGTGGCACAACCACTCGGCAGTGGCGACGCATGCAGATGCAGCGGGCTGGCAGCTCCTTCGAATTTTGCTACATTTCTGTTACTTTTTTTCCGGCTTGATTGCTGCAACAAGTTTTACCTATGACAGAAAAAACATTCATCAGCATTGGAGAAGAAAAGCATCAGTTTTAGATTAAGAACAGTGGACTTTGAGATGATCACCGCCCGCAACATCCTTCGATAATCCAGACCCGACCAGCTGGATTTAAGGGCTGCTCCTGTCTGATGTCTGGTTGCATGAAAATGTAAATGGACAAAATTTCACTCAGGCTGCCCAAGTGATGGGATATCAGAGCCTGTTGTGTCCACATCTTTACAGAGACCCGTCTCCACCCCGACTTTCTGGATCAAGCTGTCACACTCAACAAGCTGACTGTGGTCCAAGCCGACAGAGCGCTGGACTGCACTGAGACTTGGAGAGGTGGACTCTGTGTTTACATCATTGATGCTTGGTGCTCACACACAGTCGAAGCTGATGGACAGTGTTTCCCAGATATTGAACTTTTAATGTGAAGCTGCCAGCAGTATCATTATATTGTTGCGCTGTCTAGTTTCCATTCACCGCGATGCAAATTCAAAGAATGCACTCCAGAATTATTTCCTTGTCCTTCGTTGTATAACGACAGATAAAAAGATCATGTTTCGGCTCTTCTGGTTCCATCACCACAATCACAGCCGCAAATTGTCCCATCAACTCGTTAAAAAATATCCAGGGGTTTCACGTTTACAAATTTTAAAATACCGTCTCAAACTGTGGTCGGCCATCAAAGCCATCCAGTGTTTTGGTGCTTAAAAATGTTGAAACATCATCTTGAACAGTGGTCTCTGGCTTGGCAGCTGTCCTTACTTTCATGCACACTAACTCGAAAAAGCACAGTGAATACACATGCGTATAAACACTTTTTGAAGTCACTCCAAACAGTCAGGGGAATATTTTACTTTGCATTTTAAAGAGCGAGCTAATATTTTCCCTTGTCAGCAGAGTCCTGTCATGTGGTAACAATATGTGTGATCGCTCTCTCTCATCCGCCGTTCCCATTTTCTTGTCTCTAAATCACTAAATACTCATCTCAATCTTCCTCTTCCTCTCATATCTTGTCCTTTTCTTTTTCTTTGCTTTCCACTTTTTATTCCAGTGGCAGTAAACATGTCACAGACAATGTGAAATCATCCTCTTCCCGTGTTTCTTTAGCTTTGTTCTTGGCTGCTTTCGTTTCAGCCGTTCAACCACAATTCACTCATCCATCTCGTATTGCTCATCTCTTTATCGTTCCCATTCATACGTACAGTTAAAAGTCTGCTCCTGTGCCATCCTTGAATGCCTGTGGCATCGCGTTGAAGCGTTCTGTCAGCTCAAACCCATAAATGAACAGATAAAGGATGACAGAAAGAAGAGATGAAACAAAAAGCTGTCATCAGCTGCTCTGTTGTTCGCGTCCTCTCCTCAGTGTGTGTCTCGTCTTCAGAAACACTAATAAACTAAAGCTGCTGTGGGGACGTCTGTTTTGTCTCTTCTGGGACGTACTGAAGGTGTCAGTGTTATGTTTTCACTTGCATTGAAGACAAACACAGTTCTTATGTGGTGAGAAACCTTCATGACCTGATTTCTGTGCCAATGAAAGACAACACAAACCACAGCAAGATCAACGTATCAGACGGGTACAGAGAATCAGTTGTACTCTTGCTCAAGAGCACTTCAGCAGAGTCAGGCGGACTCGAACCTCTTCAAAACCACTTGTTTAATCAGATATCTGGTAGCAGTGGTCAACATTCTTGGGGATAACACCACCACTATGAAACCCACAACATAATTACTTTTTAATACTCGTCATCTGTGAATGGTTATTTAATATACTTGACATACTGTAGATTATATTTCATATCCTTCAAGATTTTAACATAAGAGTCTTGCATGGTGACATGGTGATGATTACAGGAATAATTTTAAATATATGAAACTTGAAAACTTTGTTGGCTTTCTCTCTGAGAGTAAGATGGAAAGAGTAATGTAGAAACATGAAGCTTCATCCAGCAAATGTTTGGCAAGCGTAGCATAAAAACTGAAAGCAGGGGGAAACAGATGCCTAGCATGTCCAAAGGTATCGGCATCTACCTCTAGAGTTCAGGAATTAAAACCACAACTAGATATTTTTACAGATATACTGTATATTTTAGCTTCATAGTGGATCCTGCTGCCCGTCCTCATCAAAAAAACAGTGTTGGTTACGTGTGCAAGCAGCTTATTACTATCCATATTTATGTTTATGGTCAGACGGCAACCTAGGCAGAGGTCTAATCGTTATTGAAGCAAAGGAAGAAGTCAAGTGATTGGATATAAAGAGCGACAAAGGTGGAGGGTGGAGTGGATAGTTGGGTCAAACAAACACAGGACTACCACCCAGGAGACTGCTGTCAGCGCCCCCTGTGAAACCAAAAGTCAATTATTTTAACCCAAACCATAATCTTCTCCTAAACCTAACAGGGTTGGGCCAATGAACAATGCCATCCTTGTCCATTGCCACTAATCCCTGTACCATCGTAACATCATGAGTTAGAAGAAGAGCACAAAAAAGTGTGTGTCCCCCCCAAACAACAATATCATCCTCCATTATGGTCCATCACCCAACCCTAAAGTGCTTTACGCTGGTATGCTGCAACGGTCATGTTGTTTTGGGATGTTAAGGTATGAGGTTGGGATTTTGTTACCTTTGGACGGAGCTGGGAAAGTTCATTCCCCCTTTTACCTGTATTTATGCTAAGCTAAGCTAACTGGTTGCTGGCTGGACTATTTGCGTCATACTTAGCTGTAGAGACATAA
The DNA here is from genome assembly GCF_965226575.1 of Pagrus pagrus. Classification (NCBI taxonomy): domain Eukaryota; kingdom Metazoa; phylum Chordata; class Actinopteri; order Spariformes; family Sparidae; genus Pagrus; species Pagrus pagrus. The sequence continues at coordinate 5,954,610 of NC_140186.1, forward strand.
GTGGTTTCAGTCTTATCATCTCTCAGCAAGAAAGTGAATAATGTCCCAAAACTATGTCTGTAGGAGGAACATTATTTACAATGTGTTACCATTACTTGTCAAAAGAAACTTTCCTTGTCACTGGTCTTTAATTTTCCCCCTCCATCCTGTGAAAGCTGAGCCATGTCTCCATTTCCAGCTCCTCGTGTGACGTGAAGGCTATACATCAAAACAAATCTGTTCGGACACGAACTGCAAATTCATTGCTGTCGTTAAGTAATTTTAGCCCTGACTATTTCTCCCAAATTGTCCTAATTTTAGGGGCCATTGCTGTAATGTTGCCAATTTAAGGGGCTGAATTGTTTTTGCAGCAGCGCAGCAGATGAGATCAGACGATGGTTGGGGAGTATGAAGGTTGACGGGTCCGTCAGATTGATGTTTCTTTAAGCGATTTTCCAAGAAAACAGTTCCGTCAGGCTCATGCCGCCTCTCCAGCTTGTTTTAAAAGATAAAAATAGAGGAAAGTTTGTTTCTTCCCGATCGTTCCACATGTAGAGAGGAAGGCTACCCTCCTCACCTTTTGATCCTTTTTTTAGAATAGCCCACAAATATGTAAGAATGACCCTGCAGGTGGTACGGCCTCGACCTCTCAGCTGTTAGTGGCAGTGGGAAAGGGTTATGGAAAAAGATTTGAGATGGTTCAGTGCCAGTTTACAGCTCATGTCTTACAAAAGCTTAGATGTTTTCTCTAATAATAAGGCACACTTCTTCTCTTGAGCTGACAAGAGAAACTTATTTAAGTCGACTGTGTTTCTTGACTGCAGTTTCCAGCGTCCTGATTTAAAATTTTGTGAAAAAGTACTGAGGTAAAGACTTCTCTTTGCCACATAGCTTCTCCTTAAATTACAGCAATAAAAAAAAATACAAATCACAGAAATATGCTAGAAGTCTATGAAACCACTGTCATCACTTGTAATAAATTTCACGATGTGGTTTCCAACAGTTCGAGCATGAAAGAGAAAATTACTATTTGCAAATATGTGTGTGTTTTCTGCAAAACTCTGCGATGCCTGTGGAGCTGAGGACGACTGTTTCCACCATCCACCACAGCGTATTTCCTCAAAGCTTTGGAGAAGTCACACAGACAATCAGCCATTTGTGTTCAGAGATGACTCCACCAGAAAGAGAAGAAAAAACACTTCAATGTGTGCTTAATCAAGGCTGCATGCTGACTTGGCAAGAAATGAGTCTGAATTGATTACCTCGCAAAGTTTTTATAGAGAGAGGGTCTCACTTTTAGTTTGAGGAATGAGGTGTTGAAGTGTTTCTCTTGTGCGAGCTCGAGGCAGATAGAGAAGTAAAGAAAGTGAGAGAAAATATTTGTTTTTCCATCGCTGCACCACACAGAGTAGGAGGCTGCAGTACTTGCAGTATAAATCTTGTTTGTAGTTAAGATGAAGAGAGAGATGAAAACGAGGAGACCGATCCAAAAATGAAATCTGAAGATAATTTATTAGTCTTCACGAAACACATGACTCCAATGAATTTCCTGTCCTGTGATTCTCTTGCAATCTGTCTGCATAAACACAACCACAGTAAAGTCCTCCTGGACCTCCACTCTCATACCAGACCTGAGTCAAAACACTCAAAGACCTTTTTTCAAAGACCTTTTTACTGCCTTGTAGATCCAGCTGGGTGGGGTTGAATGGTTGAATGCCTGGAGCACCACACAATATCATTACTCAACGACAAACTCACTCGTCTTTCTGTTCGTGATGCTAACGATGTGTTGCTGATCCTCCTGTAGCAGATCCCCCACATCTGGAGTTTAATGCTCGAAATACAATCTATACAGCAGCGCCAAGGTTGTAGCTAAATGCTAATGTCAGGAAAAAGTGAAACTGATAAATCACCAATGTTACATCTATTTTTTTTAAGGGGGCATGACTGTCTGTGCCAAACCATCCAATAGATGGTGCTAGACCAACCTCCTGCTGGTGCCAGAGGAAAAGTCAGGGGATCGCCAAAGTCTTAAGGACTCATCCTCTGCAGCTCCTGGATGTTTGTAAAAAAAATGTATCTTAATCCATCCCATATGTGTCGAGATTTTTCAGTCTGGACCAAGTGGTGGATAGACAGGCCAACGGACCAATCAGTCCGTCCTCATTAGAAAAACCACCATACAGGTCGACTGCTCAAGCAGCTTGTTACGACCCATATTCACCTTCCTTTTTTGAGACAGCGACCTCCAGTTGCTGTAGTATTTATTACGGCAGCAAAGGAGGAAGTCAGGGGAAGTTTTTTAAGAACGACACATATTATGAATGTAACATAACCAACATATGTTTTCCTAAACCTAACCAAGTAGTTTTCTTGCCTAAACCTAACCGTACAACGAAGGTCCAGCATGCATGTGGCTCGTACGCCACAACGATCAAGTTGTTTTGGAAACAGTAGTAAATGCCATTTTGGGAGTCATTGGCAATCGACCGTTCAGTTTTTGGAAGGAGGAAGTGTTGGACCGAAAGACCTTGCCATCTCTAGACCCACACCAGTAGCCTGACTAAGAATACATATTTATGTTGCAGGCTTCACACTAGCGCTATATAAGCATTTAATGGAAGCATTAACTTGGAATGACATGGTCAGTATGTCACTGATGTGGCAGAAACACACCACAGCCACAGTCTTGACGCTGCAATGAGCAGTTTGATGTTATAAGCATGTAAAAAGAGTTTTAACGCCATAAACATTGCATGAAGGAGACGGAGGAGCTTTAGCTGTCTGGAAAAATGTGTCCGTAATGACGCAGGTTTGAACCAACGCTTGCAACATTTTCTAAACACAAGCGTTAGCCAACGTTTTCATCCAACGTGACATCCATGAAAATTATAAATCACGCTTTCCTTGACAAACTTGAATTACATGACTGCGTTGGCCCATTGATTAGTGCGAGTAAACCATGTTCTCAGTGCTGGCCCTGACATGAGAGGAACAGATTCAAGATAAAGGGAAATCTTGGACACGTCATGAATGTTGCACCAGAAACGTCTTGACACATGGTTCAGCTGTAAATGCTGTTAAACTTTGTTTATGGTTGTGTATGGTGCTTGGCCAGCCTTGAAGACTTTAGACATGGAAGTCACGCTGAAGATCTTGGAGGAGTCGGGCCGAGCTTTGATCATCTATAACAGGCAGGTCCTGAGGAGAGCTAAAGCTATCGGTCAGCCAGGAACATCCACTCCAGAGGGAGTTTGAGCTAGGGCACCTGTTCGGAGGGCTTGAAGACACCATGTCTCTTTAATTCAAAGGGCTATTGATGCATTTTTTTGTATTTGTATGAATTCTCTTTCCCAGCACTAGTTATATGTGACTTATTGTTGTTGTTGTTTTTATTGATGATGATGTCGCCTGTTAGTATCCCGTCTCGCTGCGTAACAGATTTCCTTGCATGGGACGATAATGATAAGCTTGAACCTTGTGTGTAAAAACAATACAGAACAGTCGTAAATCAACAGCACAGGCATTTCTTGTCGGTTCATAGAGGGAACGCTTGTTATGATTGGCTTCAGTTTTGACAGGTAGATGATTGAAGGAAAGGTGTTGCTCTAAAAAAAAAAACTGTCTGAACGAAAGGAGACCTTTTGGCAGAACATATATGAATAGAGACTGTAATTAACTGAGCGATGACGCTGGTGATGGAAGTGGTTTTGGTGTCTGTGTGTGTTTAGGAGAGTGAGAGACCTGTGACCTCCTCTGTGTGGGAAGGGGGGGCGTGTTACAGTCTCACTGCAGTAAAGTAACATTGTGAGTTGCAGATGAGGCGTGACGGGACTGACAGCGGTGGGAGTCTTCGTTATTAACAGCAGCCAATAAAATTTGAAGTTTATTTTTTTTGTCCCTTCCCCTGCAGGCTTCACATTCACACCTTCACATGCCCATATATAAACTACATTCAGTTCATTTACTTTAATACACAGACGGGTGAAAAAGTCAGGGGGGAACATAATGCTGAATGTTTGATTGATATGAAAATGATGTGAATCATGTGCTACAGTACGGCCTCACAGTCACCTACATGATTAAACATCTGTGTGAGATTTTGCAATGGACTGTAAGATGCTTATTCACTTTCTTGCAGATAGATGAGATCGGCACCTCACTCATTTCTTTGCATTAGGTACATAGTCGCAGCCATGATGAGGCTGGCCAAGCCTGGAGTGTCTTCGTCGAAGTATAACAACATGTCGTCAGCTAAAGTTAGCATTTAACCACTTGCATTACCGTTTGATTCGATACAATACATGCTTTACATCCTCTAAACAACTGGGAAAGGTGACGGTGGTGGGAAACGGGGGCTCCCTCTTTTGAAGTGGGTGGCCCTGTGCGGGGGTCCTGTCAGAAACCGGGGCTGAGGTGCCGTTGGTGGTGAGGGGTGGCTGTTCGTCACACCGCCTGTCTGGTTCAGGTTGTCGGGGTCGTGTGACGGCTTGACCCGGCTGTTTGCCTTCACAGGGTTGACTGGGACTCGACTCCGGCTGGCAGATTGAAATCGATCCACAGGTCTGAAATCAGTGCCTGGCACATGAGCAACGGACACACCCCACACTCAACCTCCCCCCTCACACGTTAAATACATATATAACAACCTTTTTTCAAGTTTTGTGGTGACAAAAACAACAGTAACTGTACTTTTGAATAAGATGTAAGGTAATGTGATTACTTGCAGTAAACAAGGAGCCACGACGAGTCATTGATATAACATATAACATGACAATAAATCCTGGAAAAGGAAAAATCCTATTTAGTAGTTTTGCCTTCTTGTTTATTCTGCAGCTTTGTTCTCGATGACTTCCCTCTTCCTCTCCTCAGTTTAAACCACAGACAGATGATGGCCCTGCCCTCAGGCTCTAACAGTGGCGAGCCTTGAAGAGAGCTGTTTATGTTTATATATACAATAAAACTGCAAACACACACATGAACTCATATTCAGAGTCAGCGGCTGAAGTGTTCTCATTTTTTTCCCCCCTCTCTCTCTTTTAAGGCCTCTTTTTGACACACAGGGAACATGAGTTACAGGAAGCCCTCCAAACCTGAATGGTTGCCATGAGGTTTAGGAGGGAAAAACTGAGAAAAAAAAAAAAAAATCCAACAGGGAAAAGTGCCCAAACCCAAAGCAGCCATAAAAAAAACGTATGGATGTGAAGTTGAAGGAAACAGAAATATGAGTTTTAGATTACGGGGTATAAATTTAACAGGAATCGGCTGCGGACCCAGGAATTGTTTCGTCATCGCTGAATAAAACCTTCATTCAGACCAACAAATTATGACAAGAGCCTTGGATCAGCGGGCAGGGCGGCAGTAAATCCATCAGCATTTACACCTTGGATTTACGGCAGGAATACTCAGTGGAAAACCGCTTCACTCCATCAAACACACCGATGGGTTCACTCCTCTCTTTTCATTTTATTAATCCCAGAAACATTCCTGTATGTTTTTAACTGCTTCTACCGTTTGCCCCTGCTTTTACACAGTTTACACACAGTTCCACCTTTTTCAGATGCCCTGTTGTGAATGCCCATATCAGTCTGAATCTAGCTGAGCTCCTAACCGAATAAGAAGAATATTAAATCACAGCAGAAACACTTGCTCACGGGCATTTTCACATGCCTCATTTTAAGCCAGACATGGGTCTTCATCAGGATTTTTGGCGAGCGGCTACATCAGAAAAAGCTTACTCGGAGTAAAATTCAATTTGTGGGCGTCCTCGTTTCCCTGTTTGGTATTGGATATATCCAGCACAGACTTTGGACACCACCGTCCTCATATTTGTGGTCTTTATTGGTGGAGTCAAACGTTCCTATTTTCCATCTTCTCTGATCGTCTTCAGGCGACAACACGGCCCGAGTTTAAAAGAAAAGTTCAACATGATACGCTTGTTCGCTCTCTTCCCAAGAGTTGAATGAGAAGACTTCTCTCGTGTCCGTCTGGTAAAAATGTAACGTTAGCTAGAGCCAGGAGCTCAGTTGGGTTGATCTACCATGTAACCCTCCATTAAGCAGTGAATTGCAGTTTTCACACTTTTGTAATCCAACAAGTGAGTTTATATTTTAATAACTGAGCTCTATAGTTGCTGTTAGACAGATTTTTTCTTTATTATACTGTGGTTATTTAGAGAAGTGTCCAGCTGCAGCCTCTCAGACTCTAGTAGATAGTGAACGACTACACAGCGCGAGGTTTGCTCGCCCGGCCCATACAGCCAAGAAGTTTATTCTAGCTTCCTGTTTCACTTCTTGGTTACACAGCCCACTAAATATGCACAGTCTCTCCTGCAGGCCCCGACCACAAGTCCCCACTCTGCCTGTACATTTTGGATTGTGATGACATACTATTAAGCACAAATGATATAATAAGGAGGATATTAACAATGAGCAGTGTAACAATTCAAAACATATTCATACAATATTTGCATATTGATATTGTAAGATACTGAGTGGCCTGTTACTAAAATGGTCAAGTAAATTTAAGTTAGCAGTTACGCAGAGCATACTCGCATGTCTTGGGCTTTTATTGTGAAAGGTAGAAAATCTGAGGGGTCTGTCTGTCTGTGCTGCAGACGGCATGCAAGTGGAATAAAAGTTCGGTAAATGGCATTTCTAGAGCGTTTCTCCAGTCTACAGCCCGCTCAAAGAGCTTTACAACACTTGTCACATCCACCCATTCATACACTGATGGCAGAGGCTGCCATGCAAGGTGCCAACTGCTCATCAGGAGCAATTTGGGGTTCAGTATCTTGCTCAAAGACACTTTGACATGCAGCGACCTTCCGATTACTGGACGACCCACTCTACCTCCTGAGCTACAGCCGCTGTTTTGGTTCAGACGACAGAGAGTCGTGTTATTATTTTATTATCTTCACAAGTATATGCACAAGTTATGACCCCCGGCTGCAGTGTTTATAAAACAAAGTATTGTTTTTGGTCAATTCTGTGACCCACCATCTGAAGTAAGCTAAGCTAAACTAATCTACACTCGGAAAAAGAAAACAAATATGCATTTTATTTCCCCCTAAAATGTTGAACTATTCCTTTAAAGTCCGAGTTCAAGTCAGAAAACTTCAGCTCTGTGACCTGGACCTTGTTGGCAGCTCTGTTTCTCGATGAGGAAGAGTAGGCTGAGAATTTCCCCTCATGAAACTCAATATTTTACACGAAACCAGTGTTTCTGTGTGATTCTGGCACCTTTGTGATGAGAAATCCTTTACAGCTCGTTTCGTTCAGCGCAGGTTCGAGCTTGTTTGTCTGCGGTTGGTGGGAAATCAACAGTTATGATCTGAATCACAAACAGAAACATTTATAACCCCAATACCAGAAATAAACACTGACAGAGTCATTCAGTGACTTTAATGCAAACTCACCACACACAAATGTAGCTACAGTACATGGAGACACGGATGGTTTGAGACGAGATGAGAGAAATTCACTTTTCATTTAGCTTTTGTTTTATTCACTCGTCCTTTGAAGGTTAATTTACGGGTACGCTCAACTGTATTTTCTGTCGGAGAACGAGGGTGCCAAGTAATCGAGCTTCATGCGTCATCTGCTAAGAATGCACCATCCATCCATCTACGCACTATCCTACCTGTTCCAGCTTCCTGTATTTTCTCTCTTGGCAAAACTCTTTATTGCCTCAGCCTTCTCCCATGAAACCCCCCCACCCTCCTGCATTAATTAAGACCTGCGTCGACGTCTGACGCCCACAGGATGACGGCTGATCCTCTCCTGGAGAGCTGGAAAGCTCAACTGAGCCGACAAGCTCAGGGGAACAAGGGGGAGAGAGAGTGAAAGAGTGGGGAGGCGAGGGGGGAGACTTATAATGTAAGTTTCAAATAGGAGTTTGATTTCATCCTGCAGGTATTTGGAGAGAGAGCTCCGGGGATAAGGCTCTCCTTCATGTAAACTTTCCACTGCATGAAAGAATATCAACAAAGAAAAGGACTGCTTTAATTTCTGTTAAAAGAAATACTGGAGGAGCTGCGGTGGAAAGGAAAGTGCCGAGCATGGTTTTGATTAAACGTTGAGAGGCGCTGCGGGGAGGGCTGCCAGAGCGTTTGCACGTTCCTAATTCCGGCCGTCAGTCAGCACTCAGTCTGCTCGCGTACCTCCAGAGAAAGGAAAGACCCCAGAATGAGAAAACCAGATAACAGGAAGGTTACTCAGTCGGTGTTTTAATCTCATTGGTGGATTTAAACCATGCTGGGTGGAACAAGAAGAGCAGCTAACGGCAGCTCACAGTTTGAGTGGCTAACTCTGGTAAAAGTAAAGAATATTCATATAGTATGATGGCAAAAAGCTGAAGATGAGTTAAACAATCTCACATGGTGCTGTAGCTGTTCTTCAGCAGGTGGAGTTTACCCCAAATGTCATATAATTGTAGATGTAGATTTTTTAAGCTTTAAGGATCAACAATCTCAATAATCTGGTAAAACCTGCAAGGCTAACAAACAGATTCTGGACTCTGAGTGTTATGTATGCACTGTTTTTTTTTGCTTTTCTTTCATGATGACAAAAGTTACACTTATCTACACCAGTTATTAGCATGTGATCTTTATCTGGATGAGGATAAAACAGCATAACAGGAGTAAATACGAGAAGAATGCATTGCAATCGTAAGGTCAAGATTAGTAGGAACGCGTTTCGAGGTGGTCCGGCTCACATTGTGATTGGATCTCTAACTCCAAACAACAGCGTGGCCTCTCTTACCCTTTGTTTTACTATGTTCACTGGCTGTTTACCTACTCCGCATGTTGAGATTGGACCACAATGTGAGCCGAGGTGAGATAAGGACACACTTTAACCTTTACACCTGGCGTTAAAAATGCGTCTATGTATGTGGATATTATAGTTGGGAGAAGAATAACCCATAGCTCTGCCTCTTCATACTGAGTCAAGCTGCACACCAAAAGCTGCAAGTTTTAGCAAAAGGCATGTAACAGTACTTTCCCTGACCCATGATGGACGTCTGTCCACAAGCCCTGAGTTGCTTATTGAGATCTGATCGCAGTGCAAGCAGAATTGAGACAATGTGAGTGCCAGTCGTCATTACCCTGACGTCTCATTATGTTGAACCGCTGTTAAGCCATGAGGTTTCTCTGTTAGTTTGTTTCAGAACAATGTCACATCAAGGCTGCTGTTGTGGTTGGTTGTTTTAAAGACCTTTCAAAGTAAGAATCTGCAGCTTCTGGACATAAAGACTTGTGGACCAGACTTCAGCGTCACAATGAGCAGTCGAAAACAAGGAATTAGAGGAGAGAAGGAGACGTGGAGGCCTGTGAGTCAGATTGGTTTTATGTCTTATATTCAATAACGTTCAACAGTCCTCTGCTTCTCATGAGATTGCATCATGGGTAGTCGGTGCAGCAGCAGTGGTTCTGATTAGCTCGCCTTGTGCAACACGGGCTCGTGCTTCTCAGTCAGCACTATAATCCAACTACTTATAATGCAATTTCCTAACATCATTAAAATGTTACATAACACATCTTTTAACTATTATACAGTGGTGGCAGACGATTAGGAGATCTTTCTGAGCCCACACCGAGAACAACGAGGCGTGTCACATTTTACACTGGCAGGTAAAACCAGTCAGTTACTGGTCCAGAACACCGTGGAGGATGCTCGCAGGATGTGGTGTCAGTGGACGATATTTCAGCAGAGATTTACAGCAGTTTTTCTCACTTTCAGTTCAATTCACTCATCACTAGGAGTTTTACTCAGCTCGTACAAACAGTGGTATGATGTCTTCAGTGTCCCTGGAGAAGCTTTCTGAAGGGTTATTGTGTAAAAATAATAATAATATCTGTTTTGAGACTTGAATGCCAAAGAAAACCTGCATTAGTGGGGTTGGAAAGAAATTGAATCCAGGCTTGTGTGTTTTTTTTGGAGCTTGACCGTGTTTGAGAGTAAAAGTCAGGATGTTGTGGCCTCTGCTGCGTCAGTCTTGACCTTTTATTAACAAATTGTTTCTTGCACGTCCCCCAGCTTTATGGGCATGCAACACCAAATTGCTGGACTGCTCCTTTAAAGGCTGCAAAGTGTGTTTAACTGTCAGCCAGTACAGTTACACAATACAGGTGATCATAGCTAACATGGCACTGAGGGGTTTGCAGCACCTTTTTATCCTCATTTCACATTTTATTCTTTTTCTAATTTATATTTTGTCATGATTGTTGCAGATTCTTCGCGATCTTAATCATATTCTGATAAATCTTCCATGATTGTATAAATACATTGTTTTAACATTAAGTTTCAAAGTGAGTCACAACTCATCCATCCAGCCTGGTTTACAGCGTTTCAACAGGCAGTTGAACAAATTTAGACAATCTGTTTGTAACAAAGTCCAGAGACTTTTTTCTTTTGGCACCAAAACAAAAGAAGGATTTTCACACATGCTGTGTTGGATTTCAAGCGTCACGAACGTGTGCTGCTGCTGCCGTGTGTCTTCATGTGTGTTGAAATCGCTGCCAAACAGTAACGGAGCAGGAGATTTGCTGTCGTGCTCGGAGATTAGGCCGTTCTGTAGATCCTGTTTGTGGGAATGGACTTCTGTTTTTCCTGTTTGACTGCCTCCGTTTCTTCAACTGTCTGTCGCAGCTGAATCAAACAGGTTTACTGACAACGACGAGGCTGACGATCAGTCTTTTAGACATTTCACTATGATGCTGGCAGGAAGCTGTACTGGGCAGGGCAATGAAAGGAAATTAATTTAAGGTCAAACAAATATAGAAACCCACATGTGACTTTAGATGAGGTTGAGCTATAAGTAGTATGAGGTTTATTGAGATGGAGTTTCATACAATGTTTAACCCAAATATAGAGAAAAATGTGTCACAAACCAGCAGATGTTGGCATAAAGGGATACATTGAATTGTCACACACACACATCTGTTTCGTTGCTGTCCTCGCAGATTTTCTTCCCTGACAACCCGTCATCACCCCGCACAGATCCCACCAACACATCGGGAGGCCTGGTCGTTTCTCAGCACAACACTCTCTCATATCTCCTCTCAGCGGGCTCCGCGCGGCCCGCTGCTGAGTTTTAATATTCAACCTCCCACCTGCGAGCTTTTCAGCGTTCACACAGCTCACTGCTGATCCCACACAATCCTAATCTCCCCGTGTGTGAGCAGGGAGGGTGAAGCAATGTGATTAGTTTGACCAGGGGAGGGTTTGTTTGGGTGTGAATGTGTGTGCGGAGCAATATATTCAGACAGAAGTTCAGAGTTATGAGTCATTGTCCAACTGTCCAAACATTTCAAAAGTGTTTTCAATTTAATTTAATGTTTGTTTGTCCCGCATATTTACTTTCTGGATTTACTTGTACAAGTATGTATTCGCAGCAACCTCAACCTACATCAAACCAAAGGCTGGCCGTGTCCTTAGTTTATATTATCGGACTACTGGGCTGCTGTTGCTCTCTGTTAGCGGAGAGGAGAGAGACGCTGAGACGAGGCACTCTTCGGATTGTGGAGGAAAATCTGAGCCGAGTCCTTCGCAAAGAAATCCAGCAGCATTGAACAGTTAAACAGATCACTCACAGGCTTGTGGCAACCGAGAGAGACGGTTTTTCACATTCACGTTACAATTCGCTCACGTGTGACTGATAAAAAAGTGATTAATACATGTAAATAGGATTTTGTAAATACAGTAGCTGCATCAAAGGTGCATAAAGGGATTCTGACGCTTTCTGGTGTTTTTAAGCATCATTTGGAGAGCTGCTACGATGAATCGCAGATTATTTTGATCATCGATTAATTGTTAAAGTCATTCTTAAAGCTAAAATGTCAAACATTTGCTGGTTTCAACTTCTTAAATGCAAGAATCTGCTTTTTCTTCGTTATTTATGACAGTAAAGAAGAACCTTTTGGGTTTGGTTGGACAAAATAAGTAATTTTAAGACGTCTCTCTGGGAAAATGTGATTTATCACAACTTTTTTTACATTTTACAGACGAAACGATGATCAGTTAATCAAGAAAAAAAAGAAGATTAATCGATAATGACAATAATCATTAGTGCCAGCCCTAATAATTTGTAGGAGAGAAGGTTGAAGTTTACTACTGGATGAATACTCACAGTACTCATGTAACAACAGTCAGTGGAAACCTACCTACTATATTTTTTTTCAGGAGTTCAATATCCATTTTCCGTGCCTCTGCATGGGAACATAAACGAGCACATAGCCGCAGAGAAGAGCATAAATATGTATATGCGAGCATTCCTGTGTTTGGTGTGTGTCCCTCTCACAATGGGAGCATAGCTGACCTTGTCTCTCTGGTCTCCGAGGTGAAATCATTGTGCCCTTCGCCGGCTCCGCACCTGCTAACCGAGTTGCTGCTCCACACAGAGTCTCACGAGATTAAACATTTCATCACACTCGGTCGCTTCAATAGAAGACGGACACAATGTCTTTTGTTTGAGGAGGGAAAACTCATAACTGAGAGCGGAGGTCACTCATTTGTTTAGAGGCTCTCGGGGACTTATCTATGTGAAAGGAAATGAGCTGCTGTATGTCACTCAGCAGGCTCAGCGTAGCCTCACATGACATAAGTGCAGATGTTAAATAAAAAAAATGTATATAAAGGAAATTGTATTTTCATCTTGGTGCTGCTCTCTTAATGTTCTCAGCACCTGCCTCAGGATAGTTGAGACATCCTGAATATGGCTCAACATACATGAGAGGATTTAATGCAGGAAGGAGCTCTTGTTCCCCAGCGGAGAAATTAAAAACTATTTTAAATTTAATGTGGAGGCGTAAAAAAAAAGAGCACAGTGTGCTTGTAAAAAGTGGAGAGAACAATATGTGTTTTATGAAATATTGGAGACACGAGAGACGAACTCCACCCAACGTGAAGCCTTACAGTTCCTGCCTTTGCTAAAGAAGTAAAGTCAGCGCACAGATCGGCACTCTGACGTATGAATCACACACTAAACTTTTATTCCACTGAATTTAGCAAATTGTCACTCATTCAGTTTCCATTTTTCCTCCTCGCCTCCTCGAAACAACCGCTCGCCAGAGCCACGGAGAGACGGCCCAAAACCATCTCCACGACAGGAAACAGTGAATCTTGAGAAAGACAGGAACAAAATTTGATTGCGCAAACCACACTGAAAAAACATAATCCTCCCCGAGTTAAAAACAAATGAAGATTATGATGGCCGCCCCGTCTCAGAAGCCACTGGAAAAGTCCAAAGTACGTAAAACAACCTGACAGGAGTCCATGAGAATGAGCGACTCACATTTACGACTGCCCTTTACTCCCATTCCTCTCTTCTCTCGACATTTAGGGAATTACGTTTATTTGCTCTCTTGCTGAGAGTCAGATTAAAAAAATTGATACCACTCTTTTATTTGTTTATTGAATACTACAGCCAGAAAATGGTTAGCTTTGCTTGGCAAGACGAGAAACAGCTGGCAATAGCTTAGCCTAGCTCTGTTACACGTTGGGTGTGTAGTTTTTCACTTTTGTGAGATAGAAAGCATGCAACTCAAAACATGTCGGCTGTGTTCGATAAAAGAAAAGCAGCAGCAGTGTTTTGAACTTCATTTTCAAGCATTTACAGTCGATGTACTCTGTTCAAAATACATATTTTTTAATGACTGGTACTAGAGGTGCATTTTTTTCCTGTAATAGAAAGACAAGAAGTCACACACACACAGATATAACATGCTAAGATTATTATTATTATGCCTTTTCCCCTTTTCTTCTGTCCTTCAGTGTTTTGTACAGGTAAAAGGTCAAAGTCTGCACCAATAGACGCTCCCCTCTCCCACAGAAAACACTGCTCCTGAAACGCCTCGTCAGTATTCCGTGACTTCGTGACATCACGCTACGTCATCACGTCGCACATTTGCACACAAATGAATTTATGCCTCGTGACTAGTTTGGTTGCGTAAGAATTGATCTAGCTCAGCTGTTCTCTTGTTTTCAGAGGTGCGGGGTTGGGCATGTGTGAGCTGACCAATCAGAGAAGAGGCCTTAAAGAGACAGGAGCTTAAAAAAGAGTGTGACAGACAGAGGGGGAATAAAGCGCTGCAGCACTGGAGAGTGTGAGAAAACTGCAGGTTTTTTGAGCGTTAAAGCCTGTAAACCTATAATAGTAGTGACCCAAGTGACACAGGAGCTTTGGCTGTGCCAGGGTTAGCTGGTTAGGATGCTAACTTCAGTAAGTTAAGTTAGTTGTTGCAGCACAGTCGATTGATGACATGACACTAAAATGGCTATTTTTTCACATTCTGTTGATTTTTTGGTCGGTGATTATGGTTAGGGAGGATTATACCAGTCCTCTGTTCCAGAGCTGGGAATGTGGCCAACGAACCTACCACAAGATTAGCAAACAGCTGTAACGACTTCAGAGAAACACTGCTTCGTCCTCTTTCTTCACTTAATGGGTCCGTTTTGGATGACGGTAACAAAAATGCTAAGAATCGATTAAAAAAAAGGGTTTTATGTGGCCTCAACTGGCAGAAGATTAATGTGGATCAGCAGGAATGAAGGAGAAGGAACGAGAATGCAAACTCAAAGCCAAGAAGGGAAATATGAAAATTAAAACATTCTTTAAAATCAGCAGGATCGTTGTCTGCTAGAAATCTCTCTTCTTCTTTTCTCTTTTTCCCACCATTTACTCTCAAAGGAGGTTTGAAAGAACAAAATGCAAATGAGGTTTTGCATTTTAATCAAGTTCAGTCTCTGGAATGAGTCATTGTAATTCGATTTTACCAGAGTAAAGTGCCACTCTTATTGCTACATCCCACTTTAAAGTCCTGCAAAATACCCCGAGGAGCTCTAATACATTTTATTATCGTTGTCCCAAACTGAAAGTGGGTAAGGGAACCAACTGGTTGCCTTGGCTACAGCAAACAATTACTGAAACGCACCCCTTACAAAACAATAAAAACATATCAAATGAAAAATCAACGCGCTTGATGTTATTCACATGCTCTTGCTCCTCCTCCCTGTCCTCCTATACCCTCGATTTCTCCCCCCTTCCCCCTTTTTCTTCTCTGCCAGGTCATGTCAAACCCTGCTTCCCATCTGGCCCGACAAACACCAGTAAAACAGGGCCCTTTGTCACAAGGGTGGCACCTCAATAACTCAATTGGTATCAATTTGATGAGGGGAGGAGAAAAGCCCAGAGGCTCACCAGACATTTCCTGAGGCAGGAAGGGAGAGGAGACATCAGAAGGGCGGGATGAAAACTGAAAGGTGAGGAAATGGCTGCACGTGACGTGACTCGTGTGTCACACTAAATGACTCTGCAAGCCTGAGGATGAGCACGATTTAAAAGAAGGTCTCGTAAAATTAAATAAAAACATGCTGAGTGGAACAAAGAGTGGGAGAGAAAATTAAAAGCAGCGGAGAGGGAGACGTGAGAAGGAAAAGGCTTGAACGCAAGTAATTAAAGCTGACAAGGGGATGGAAAGAGTTACCGAAAATAGCCGAGCACTCCAAGCACACCCTTTGTTGCTGCTATAAGTGGGCATAAAGAGGCTGGCCATGGCCCTTTCCTGCCAGTGGTCAGAGGTCACCTGTTGACAGGTGAAAGGTTAAGGGGAACAAGCCCTGCAGCAGTGAAGTGTTTAGAGAGGAGCTCTGTGAGATAAAGCCAAGATTGACAGACTCAAAGTGGTCCAAGAGCATCAAGAGACGTTCTGAGCGAGAGAGAGAGAGAGAACGGCTTGAAGGAAGAAAGAAATCAAATAAATCTACTGAGTATCAAATATTCACCGCCTGCAGGGTTGAAAGGTCGCTCTGCATGGGCCCGATCAGACAGCACAGCTTCAGCAGTGAGAGGCGTCTTTTTCCAGTTCTGGTTAAACTTAGCATACACCACAGACAAACGCTCAAGCACTCAGCAGGTCCAGTGGGCTCCCTGTTGTTAGTGGTCTTTTTTGTGATGACCCGACAACTTTATCCTAAGTAGGCCTAAGCATTAAATTGACTGTCCTCCAGGCGAAGCTCCCTGACGAGCTGGTGGTACTCCTAATGGTTTCTCACTATTTCTGAGGGTCTTATGTCAACACATTGTTTTCTGATGTGTTTGTGATGTGGGGCAGCATCTCACCCTCACTCGGAGCCAGATCGAGTGCCCTCCGCCATGTTTGTTCACTACATTTAGCCAGCTGAAATAAGAAAGTACAGATCTGCAAGCACAATTCTGGTAGGTGGTTTTCTAGCAACAATAGGAAAGAAAAAAATGTACCACATTGCTCTTTTTCTTTTTGTTTTTAAATGTAACCTGATCATTTACATCCAGAGCCAAGATATTATAGACATGGACAATGTGAAAAATGTTGTCATTGAACACACTCCAGGGTTTGGTGCAAAACAGCAAGCAAAGAGTGAATGTAGCTAGTGAGGAAAAATAACAATTATATAACCATGATGGTTCCCTGACATTAAGCCCCTTTTTTTGTTGCTTAACTTGAACCATTTCTTCCACTCTTTGCCGAATCCTAACCGTTCTGTAGTTGTGATGCAAAGATATTGCAAGAAAGTGACAAAAATGTCATTGAACACGATCCAGGGTTTGATCAATATCAGACATGGAAGAGACAAACAGCTGGTTGTTGATGTCACTGATGTAATTTGCAACTACTAGATGTCAGTTTTGTTGGTTTTTTTCAAAGGGTTATTTCAACACCAGCAATAAAGTGACATGGTTTTCATGGGACACAATTGTTCTGTTCACGGGCACAAACAGTATTTATTTAACATGCTATACATATACAGTGTTATCAGCACCGTCATGGCTCTCTGCGTCTGTGTCAGATACGTCTGCACGCATGAATGAGTCTTCCCATGCTCATGCATGATTAATGCCTCTTGCACATTGCATGCATGTTTGGAGCATATGCTATACAGGCACGTCTGCCTCGCCGTGGCATTAGTCTTGTCTGTTGTGCTTCTTGGTGAAGGCCTAGAAACGGTGCAGGTCCGTGATAATCCTCGCTCTGTGCAGTCATGTCATCTCCTATCACAACATGACCCTGCCTGGCCCTGAGGGCCCATTGTTGTGCCACAAAAATACTGGAGACCAATAAACCCTCAGCTGCTGCTGCTGCTGCTGCTGCTGCTGCTGTTGCTGCTGCTGCAAGGCCCGAGTTCACTGCAGCCAAACAGCTCCTCCCCTCAGATACCTGCAGGTTGTACTTTCATATATAAGTTCTCCTTCTTCTTCTTCTTCTTCTTCTTTGGCTTCTCCTCCTCCTCCTCCTCCTTCTTCTTCTTCTTCTCCTTCTTCTTCTTCTTCCCTTCTCCTCCACCTTCTCCTCCTTCTTCTTTTTCCTCCCTTCTCCTTCTCCTCCACCTTCTCCTTCTTTCTTCTGCTTCTCCCTCTTCTGCTTCTCCTCCTTCTCCTCCACCTTCTTCTTCTCCTCCTTCTTCTTCTCCTTCTTCCTCTTCTCCTCCTCTTCCTTCTTCTCCTCCTCCACCTTCTCCTTCTCCTTCTCCTCCTCCTCCTCCTCCTCCTCCTCAGAACTTTCAGAGAATGATACAGATATTTTCGTTTGACGAGAAGATGACTATCTAACCACAGAAACTTTCACATTCCTTTCTCTTCTGCTCTCATTTCTGCTTCCTTCATCATCACATTTGATTTCTTCCATTAGCGACCGCAGATCACACGATGTCAAGAGCTCTACATACTCTTTGGGAAATATTTCATGTCAGCAGTTTCAACAGTCTGTGAGATGTCGGGCGGTCGTGTGTTGCTCTGTGTCAAAGACTTTTTTCATTTAACTGAGAAATCTGCCTCAGAGAACATGGAAGTCATTAAGGGCCATGGGTAAGAGGAGACCTTTGGGTTCCTTGGGCAAATGAATGGCAATTAAAGCTAATTTAATTAAACCTTGTATTGCATTTCAGAGAGGAAAAAGAGGCATCCACAGTTTTTTATCCACTGTGTTTTCTCACGAGAATAAGGAACATGAGCTCTCGACCCGGGCGGTGTGGGAAGCCATTTTTACAAAGTGAGCCTGCACTTTGTCTTGAGCCGGTTCACCTCTTTAGGTGATTAATTTAGTCTAAGAGCAGCGATGTAAACACTTATGTGACCATTAGCCTGTCCTGTGCAGTCTCAAAGGTAAGTTCCACTAAACTGGACACAAGGTTTGCGAGACGATAATCTTGTTCAGCGTCTTCATTTTTCACAATCAGAAGTCCAACTCAGCGGTAGAAGATCGCAATTTGTATTTATTCTCAGTGATTTTCCTGAAACAGCTGTGCACCATAGTCTTTAGCCAACATTGGTTGAGGGACTATTTTCAGCTGTGAATCGATACATTTTTGGTGTGCTACCAAAGATTTAATTAAATTTAGCTCGCTGGAGCTCTGGCACGGAGGAATAAGATATGTGAGGTTTTGACCACACATGCGACACTTGTTGGTTTTGGTCTTTTTAATGGATTTGTTGACAATAAGAAAATGATCGACTCTGGTCATGTCAGATTTAAGTCGCAGGTTTGATTGATACTTGAATGCTTTTGCTTTCTACGGTCAATTAAGTCTTTAGGCAGCCAAGTCTGAAATAAGTCAAGCAGAGCAGCCACTTCAATACAGCAGACGACTGTTTTGTTTTCTGTCAGCCAGCTGCGGCCTCGGTCGTTTCCTAACCTCAACCAACTTAAATTTTATTGTAACCTAAACTATGATTTTTCACTAAATCTAGCTAAAACTTGAATATGTAAGAGTTTGAGTTTAAAAATTGACTTTAACGTGATGATGCTCGACCTCTGTCATGCTCATCTCCTACGTCACAGCTCTCCTGTCACCCCTTGAACTTGCCTTGGTTCTGGTCGGAGCTGCTGTAAATCACTGATGCTGTATTACCTGTCATCAAACTGGCCTCCATCGGTCTCAGATGCTGCGTTCGGTCCCGACCGGCGATGTTCACTGGGGAGCTGTTGAGCCTTGTTCCATTACCTGCTTGACCGGTGCCCTCTCTGACAAAACCTTCTCCTCCTGGTGGTCCAAAGCTCCTGTGGTAGCAGCATAGACACCACCACTCACCTGTGGTCCGAGATCCCAGGCCGAGCAGGGTTAGCTAAAAAGACCATTAGCTCTATGGCTAATCAAGCTTTAGCTAACTAGCAAACGACAGCTGTAGTTGGCAGTGGTTGGTGGTTACTTTCTTTCATATTACACCTTGAACCATAGCATAGTTATTTGTTGTCGTAGATGCCGTTGGACAAACTGCAAAAAGAAATTGTTCATTCTCATTCCCTGGTTGCCAAATTCTGACACTTTGGGTTGGTAGGTGGGGCCCACCACTAACCCAAAGTGCCAGTATCTGATGAGCTGGGAATGAGACTCAACAATCAACTACCTTACACATTGCATTTTTTTGTTTCTGAGGACTTGAGACTGGATCCAAGAAGAGACACAAGGACATAAAACTCCAGTCCAGAATCTCCTTCACAGATTAGAAATGCGTTCTGGAAAACGACCACAGATCTGTGTTATGAATTGACGCCAGAAGGTTTAGTGGGTTCGTAAATGATTTTAAACACTCAGATTCTCTGGGATATCCAGGCTTTCTGTGCCAGAATTTGCTCCTCCAATGCATCAATGTCCAAAAGACATAAACCATGCTTTTAGTGTGTTAGCAGCTGTAGTAAACATTCCTCCCTCTATCTCTTTCTGCCTCTTATGTATTACACAGGTATGTCAGCATTGATAGGAAGATATATCGCAGCACAAACGGGTTGCATGTGGGGTTCATGACTGTAATATGGTAAGTTAGGCACTGCAGAAGTCCACATGCACACACACACTGAGACAGGGGGTTTAAGAGGCTTGTAGGGTCCGTTTAAACCATTATCAAGTCCAACAATCTGTCTGCAGTTGGATTTCACCCCATTCACTCTTTCCTCTCCTCTCTTTTCTCCACTCACTCTATCCACCCACCTCCAGCAAAGGGCCTGACTGCTTTCATTACGACCAGATTGTTCAAATAAATCAAGCCTCTCCCCGCTCCCCTGCCTTCTTTTTTCTCTCTGCGTCTCTTTCTTTTCTCTCAGCACCCTGCAGCAGTCCGTGGAAGAAGGTCTTTTAATGAGAAGCACATTTCGGGGGCTAATGAGGGTGATGGGCTGTGAAGTTGGAGGTTTGTTCGACTCTTTGTGGCCCCGGTGTACGTTGTGTATGTATAGACTGCCAATATTGAAGGCTTGTTGGTTCAATCCAGTTAGAAACGTAGATTTAGAGCTACCTTCAACCACGGGGAGTACCTGGCATGTTTTTAAATGGTTATCCTGTATAACCCTAATTGAGGGACTACCGTACACTGCCCCTGTGGAAACTCCAGTTTCAATTTTAAACTGCACTGAACATTTTGGTACGTTTGTCAGTGTTCGGATGGGAAGTTGTTGTTTTGGAGCAACATGCATTTAGCCCTGATCCAGCGTTATCAGATCCCCATCGGCAATTGAACATATTGTCTCTCTAGTATTACAGAAGTTTAGAGGTGATATCTATGCGATGCAGTGTTTTCCTCAAGGTTTATTCGGCAGTAGAGAACCATGGAAACGAAAAGTTTCCCTCATTCGCCCTTCAACCAAGAGTATTTCTCTGATTTTCACTGTGAAATATCGTGATACTTTATTAGGTTGACTTTTGTATAAACGTTTTGCTAAATCCTAAAAAAAGAGGTCTCCGTTTCCGTACTGCCACAGTTATGTATGCCATCTGACACACCCTTTAAAAGAGCTTCTGTTTCAGCCAACACACACAACAACAACCAAACAAAAATGTTTACCCCCCTCGTAATCTTCTGTGGAATTCGCCACGATAATCTAGAAAACCCACACTGCGAGCCACAGTGGCTGCTGTCGGTCTTGCAGCTCTTTAGAGGAATCCCCGCCATTTTAATGTGTTTTTCATTAGAAAGTGAAAGGCTGTAATCTGTTCTGCGAATATATAATTTGTGTTCCTGTATCGACTTTCTGGGTATGTTCAACTGTGACTGCTGCAGGCCTCAGTATAGAGCTGTGTTTTTATTCATGTCCTCTGGAGGCATTTATTCTGGGTCGATCTTATTGAAGCCAGCTGAGCAACTCGCTCCCTTTAAATCTAGTTATATCTGAGGAGGCTTCATTAAAACAATCTCCACTCTTTTTAAATGTGTCCAAACGCAATACAAACAGCACTATGCTGTTTCTGATGTCATCGTACCATTAATTGTGGTTTGCATTGTGAGACAATCATGTCAATCAGTATCACCCCACAAAATCAAGTGACTTACCAACAGACGGGTGCAGTTTTACCTATACTTCATCCACTTTTCACTCCTCAAGCGTTAAATACAGCAGCCTGGTCAGCTGCCCCACGCTTCTAAGTTTGACGCTGCACATTACATATTCATCCTTTTTATACTTAGCCATATTTGAAGAGATTGGACTGAGACACCTTGACATACCGTGCTCCGGCTGCTGCTTGGTGGGGGTTGGTTTTGGCTCGTCCGTTTGCAAGCAGGAAACAATGGCGGCCTGATCATAAGCTTTCTTATTTAACAGCTGAACAGCACAATGCGATATGTTTCTGAAAACATTTGAGGGGAGAAAAAGGCAACACAGTAACAAAATCTCGGTTCACATTTGATCAGCACTGCCTAGTGTGATGGAAAACAAGGGAGGAGCTCTGGGTGCAGGCGACATGGAGGGAAGTTTAACAATCATAAAACTGGTTTAAAAGTGGCAAAGTTTCCTTTTCATAATATATTAGCAGCCTGCCGTTTGGGTGCATCCTTGCAGAGCCCTGGCATTTGTACTTGCTGGCTCACTTTCATACCTTACAGGGGCACATTAATGAGATTTAGCCATAATAACATTAGTTACACTTGTGCTTTTCGTGCTTCGACAAATCACAATCCCCGTTTAATAAATTCTTCCCAGGCAGGTCGATCTATCAGAAACATGTGTGGCAGCTGACATATCTGAACAGTGAAGTCACTCTTGTTTCTGTTGGTTTGCCATGGATACCGATGACGGACACAAAACTGAGCCAGGACTGTACATTTTTCTTACGTATGAAGTAACGATCTAAACATTCACCTGGTGGTGAAGATTTTCCAAATGCATCACAGCGAGTTTGCACTTTAATCCCGTTGCACTGTTTTCATTGCAATTTACTGTGGATAAAAACATGCTGACTCAACAAGAAAACAGCCAATAGCAAAAAGTCAGAGCCACGTAACGTCAGTCCCTTGGATACCGTGTATTGTTTCGTAATATTTTCCACTGGCATGTGTTCTTGGCAATTAGTGGAAAATTCAGAAATTGACCTCCATCCACAAACCAACACAGCGTCAGAAAGCAATCACGCCGCGGTTGAGGTCTAGTGTGTGCATGAGTGTAATGAGGTATTGAGAGATACAGGCTGTGTGTAATCAGCTTCTGCTGTCAGTGGAAATCCTTTCTCAGGTTTTGTGTTTAGCTTCGCTCTATGACAACACCCCTGTACATTCACATCGGACTAACAGAACTGAAATGGGCCCAAATTCCTCAAATCCAGAAGGAAGAGGAAAACGTCTAAAGCACTGACTATTGAGCACACTGTAAAAAGTCGTACAGGAACTTTACTGATTAACTTAACGTTAATATGCATGTATTTTTTTATTATTTCAAGGTAATTAAATGTAATATTTCTAGCTTTTTTCTGAATTGTAATGATGAGTTGTATGAATATACTGTACAGATTACAAGACATTTCTAAAGAGACTTAATAAGCATGTTGGCAGACTTCCCAGCATGCATTGTTTCTACTGAGACCCTCATTTTTCAGTAGTTTAAAGAAAATATGTGATGGAAACTTGCTGTGAGTCTTTAATATATTTAAGGATTAAGTTATTGTTGTTAGTTTTCAGCTTTGAAATTCCAACTAGAGAAAATTAATCCAGTTGTACCTAAATCCTTTAGTTTACATAACTTAATCACATCAGTTCCTGTAGAATCAAGTTTGCATCACAAAATTTGCCTCAACTTGTTTTCTCAAATTCAGTTAGTCAGTCAGTTTTTACAGTGCACATAAACATAATATCACTGGTATAAAGCCATTCAAAAGTGAGTTAAATCACAAAGACAACACCCTTCTTGATGAGACACAAAAAAAATCACAGGCATTTTAACAATAAGTCTTTTTAATACTGTTCTTTTTCTCAGCATTGCTTTTCTGGCAATCACGTACGCAAAATTCGACATAACTGACAAACATAAAACATCAAGAAATAAAGACGAGTGTTCCCTAAATAAACAGGGAAGCTTCAGTAAAAAGCATGTTGAAAATATTTCAAAGATTTCCTGCTCCTCTCACTGTCCAAAGCAATACAGAGTCTTCCAGTTGATACTGTATATTGATGGAGAGCAGATAAATGAGCATCTGTCTCTGTGTTTGTACTGGAATACTGACAGAATGAAGAAAGTAGTGAAGCCAAAGAACGGTAAGTTGATTTTGGACAGTGGCTGGAGTGTAGTGCATGGACTCAATTATAAAGCAGGCAAGCGTACTGTAGAAGTCGAAGCAAACGCACACACACGCACACACACAGACACACACACACACACCTTCCAAGCATTCGGCTGTTGGATAACCAAGAACTGATGCAGGTCTTTTTTTTTTTTAATCCTGACTAAATTGATTACATTACATTTCACGTTTCTTCATTTTCAGTTTTGAATATAAGGCGATGTCTTGTGAGGCGAAATAGAGGCCCTTTTGTTCTTGAGCATGTAACACGACACTGCGAGATGTCAGCGAGGCTCTGCACCAATGTCGCTAAGGCACGTCTCTGTAAACCTATTTATACTTTGCAATTTAAGTTTCTTTCTCATGAAAGGAAAAGGCATAAAAAAGAACAGTAACACTAAACGCTGGTGACATTCTCAGCCCCAGACAGGAAAGAAAGAGAACAAATACATCAGAACGGTGCACTTAGCTTGTACATTTCACAGTCTGGTTGGCTGTAAACAAGCACAACAGCTTCCAAACACACAAGCAAATGATCCTTGTTGACCAAAAACACACTGGATGGTTAGAGTGGAGGCACAGAGAGCCAGCGAGAGGATGTGAGAGTACAGAAAAGCTACAGGGGGACAGCGTCTAGACCATATCTCAGAAACGATACGGTCAGCAGGGCCAAGAGGGAACTGGTGCCTAAACCTCACCGACACTCACAGCAAATTGCCTTTAAGCCCTTTGAACTTTCTTTTCTCGGCACGCGTGTGCTGCTTTATAGGAGTGGGTTCTGCGGCAAAAAAGCCTTTGAACACAGTTTTGGGAGCTTTGGCGGTCAAAACAGTCTGAGGCTTATCCTTATGTAGCGTTGGTAGACCTGGCACGGAGAATAAAGTGTCTGACACTGAACAGTTACATTCACTTGGTGAGTTCCTCAGATATATTTCGGTGAACGTCGTACAACAGCAATCTGTAGATAATGTAACTAATTACATTTTTGAGAGATATTTGATTTACTGTCGGTTGCTTTTTCGTGCTGGTCTCAAGAACATAAGCTGGTATATACTTCGGCGCTCACTGCAAATATAGCTCTGGAGAGTTTGCAGAAAATTATAGAAACCGTGATGACTTAAGCAGGGTTGTTTCATGGGAGAGCAATAAATGTTTCAACTCACAGCAACAGCAATACTGAATGGACATCGACAGCAGAAAGCGCAATAAAAATACAAAAAAAACACATGACAAAAAAACAGGATATCATGATATAAGCTTGACAAAACAGCCTTCCCGTCACGGCACAGAACAATGCAGGCGAAGTCCGTTCTAAATGGCTCTTCATTCAGTCCATTTATCTTTCACAGCAAATGTATTTCCCACAGAGCCAAAAGCTTTTGGACGTGTGGACAGAATTATGGTCGATCTGTTGACACGGCCGAATCCAAATCCACATGTGAAGATACTTGGAGTTTTGTTTCAGGTTTGATCATGTCAACAGCAAAATATGGAGTTTAGACAGCTTTTATGGTCATCAACCTACTTTACAAAATATGTTTTCAAAGTTTTGTTTCATTGCATTTTTGTGATGCGATCATCAGTCTTGTGGCAGCTCATGACTGGGACACTGTAAAGGAAAAGAAATATTTCTTTTCAGTGCAAGTTCTCTTATTTATAATCCCCACGGAGCAGTCGTAGTTGGTCGAAAACCTATTTTGTACCAGGACGCGTGTTCGAGCCATCACACATCTGCATAACTGTTCTCACCTCCGTCACTTCCTCCAGTTCATGAGCCCAAACGTCGGGGCATTGTTCTCCATACTGTACCTCCCAAATCCAGCAACAGGATTACAGCTCATTAATCTAGTGTCTTTCATATGAACAAGGAAATTAAACGAGCCATTGGTTACAGTTGTGTCAATGCAAAAAGGCACTTCCGTTTTCAGTCTGCTACTAAGACCCTTCTAGTCGATTGCACTTAGTTAAATCACTTGGTTAGGTTTCACCATCCGGATCATTGTCCCACAGTGGTTTAGCATATTTCCAATATGCTGTAATCTTAAATTCATCATTCAGTATCTCTAAAATGGTCCAGTCTGTAGTGTTATCATTTGGACAGCAAAGGATAGTAAGTGCCAGTTTTCAAATTGTGGATATCTGAAACTGGAATGAAGATGAGATTTTTAGGCACTAAGTGAGCCAAAGTGGGACCTCACAAGTCTCTCACTGCAAAATCTTTCCAAGTGTTTGTGTTTTATTGCATTTTTAGAAATATGATGGCTTTAGGGATGCCAGATTGTTATTTGATGGGCAGTGTCCTTGCATCAAGGGTACTTCATAGTCCAAACCCCCATTTTGCTGCAATAATGGAGGAGGCTGTGGAGTGTGACAGCGGTCGATCTCAGGCTGTTTGTGGGGCAGTGTACCGTTCCCCCCGTTCTCCAGACAGGCCTTTATCCCCTCCAGTTCCATGGGATCAGGATCAGCCGGACCCAGCTCCAGCTCCATGCCTGCCTTGGCCTGCCTCCTCTTCCGCACACAGATGATTGTCCCAGCCACCACAGCCAACCCCAGCACCAGTGCCAGGGCAGCCAGGGCAGGGATGAGTGTGTATGTCAGTGGGCTCTGTTTCTCCACCCTGGACTCTGAATTTATCACTGAGACCCCTTCGGTGCGAGCCTCTGTACAAGACCTTGGTTCTACAGAGATGTTGACCCTGGAGTTGATTCTCTCACCCAGGGGACTGGCACAGACTGAGTAGGTACAGTTGGGTTTCAAACCACGCAAAGTGTACTCAGGGTAGGAGGCCGGTACACTCAGGATAATGGGACGGCGGTCGGGCCCTGAGAGGTTACGGTAGGTCAACCTGATTCCACGAATGTGTGGCCGTGTCTCGATGAAGCGGTGCAGGTCAAGAAGGATAGATGTGGAGGTCACATGCCGTGAGCTGATAGCATCAAGTTCAGCGGGCGTCATAGGGGCAACTTCTGTTGTTGAAGGTTTTGGTGGTTCTGGGACCTCATCCACATTTTCACAGTAGAGGCCAGAGGTTCGTGGAGGACACAGGCAGCCGAGGTCACCCAATGGGTCAAAATTACATGTGCCCCCGTTAAGGCAGATGTTTGGTGGGCAGATGTGTGGCTCGTACTCCCCGCTGGTGGAGCTAGGGGAGACTGGAGGTTCTGGTGGAAGGGGGTAGGGGGTTTTAGAGGCGAAGGTTTCCTCACTGGGTGGAGAAGGAGGAGGAATAGCATTGGTGTGGGTGGTTTCTGGAGATGTGGTTGGCAGCTGTGGAACAGGGGTACTTCCAATGGGGGAGCCAGTCAGCACTGTTGTGGTAGGTGGACACCCAAAATCCTTGTGCTCCAGTGCTGAAAGCTTCTTCCCAGCATTAACTAGAGGGAAGTGACATCTGGTTTCCTCAGGCCTCCCAAGATCCACTTCCTTGTCTTTTAGCCAGACTGGGAACCAGGCTAATGGACACAAGCAGTTAAATGGGTTCTCAGCTGCTGTCAGACTGACCAACCTAGGGAACGTCTCGAAGAAACTCTGGGGAAAACCCTGGAGATTTAGTCCACTAAGATCCAATTCTTGAAGTCCAGTCAGTTTCTGGAAGTCCTCCGCCCTGAGCTCGCCCAATGGGTTGGCAGCCAGACTGAGCTTGATCAGCCCCTTGAGGGAGTCCTGCTTTAGGGCTTGGGGAACCTGAGTTAACTGGTTGGAGGAGATGTCAAGCTCATGGAGATTCCCCAAAGAGGCTATGAGATCCTCATCCACAGAGGTAAGCCCCAGAGCGGCCACCTTAAGGGCCTCCAGGTGGGGAGTCTGGAGATCTGAGGGTCCCAGGGCTGGGATGTTGTTGTGACTGAGGTCAAGAAGCAAAAGCTTTGGGAAATTAAGGGACGGCAGAGAGGTGAGCTGGTTCCCCTGAAGCTTGAGCTCCAGTAACATCTCTAAACCTTCAAAAGCTTCCGGATGGATGCTCTGAATGCTGTTTGCATGGAGATACAGCCTTTCCAACTGGACCAACCCAGAAAAGCTGTCTTTGGAAATGTGGGTAATGGGGTTAGAGGACAGGTCTAAGTTCTTCAGCTTGGACAGCATCTCAAACACACCGTCTGGAATCTCTGTCAGCTCATTCTGGCTCAGATCTAGCAACTGCAACTCTCCTAGGCCTATGAAGTCATCTTGGGACAAAGTGTCAATGCCATTCTGGAAGATGTAGAGGTTTTTGGTGCTGGGGACACGGGGCACAGTGTTGGAGCGTCGCTGAATGCAGAATATGGATTCTGGGACCTGGCAGGTACAGTCTGCTGGGCAGTCAGAGGATAACACCAGGCCAGATGAGAGGAAGAGGAGCAGGACGTAAGGCAGCATGGTGACTCTGAAAGACATAAAAGAAATAGAAAATGGTTGGTATTACAAGTGGGTTTTACAGTAAGAAACATGAGACATAAAATAGACTGTAAAGACTTAGATTTCATTACAGAGAAATTCAGTTCTATAAGAAGCATTTTTCTCAGTCTAATTACTAAAGCTTAATTCTATTTGCTCATAAAAAATGTCAGGAATTTTTCTTCATCCCTTTACAAACACATCCGTACACTCACATTCAAGCATGCAAGCGCAGACATAGTGTGGCACAATACAATGGATACAAGGACACTTTAGCCCCATCAACAAACCTTAGCTTCCACACACACACGCATATAAACAAACAGTAACACTGAAGGCTTCAGCGTATTGAATTTGCGGTTATACATC
Source organism: Pagrus pagrus (assembly GCF_965226575.1). Taxonomy (NCBI): domain Eukaryota; kingdom Metazoa; phylum Chordata; class Actinopteri; order Spariformes; family Sparidae; genus Pagrus; species Pagrus pagrus. The sequence goes on from NC_140186.1 coordinate 5,982,851, forward strand.
CTTGATGAGCAGACACCCCAGGGATCAAGGCCTACCGGGCAAGGCGACGGGCTAACACAGCCCACCCAGGGTGACCCTTTCTGGGGTAAGTGAGAAACCCATTCAGCCTCTTCTCTGTGTTTATGACACAGTCTTTAGCCCGTGAAAGCCAGTCTGCAGTCATGCAGCTGGGCGGCAGCGCCACACGGCTATTACATACAAACATACCCAACGCAAATATGCTGTGAGTGTGTCGGCACAAACACACGCGCGCACTCAATCACATCTTCTGACATATGTGCCGAACCTCGTTACCAAAAACTCGGGCGCCAGGCACAGGAATGCAGAAAATTGTGGGGCAAGAGGGACTATTTGGTGCGGTATGCATGTGTGTATACAAAAGAGTGTATGTGTGTGTTCGACGGAGAGGGAGAATGGAGTCGGGTGACTTGCAGTGACAAACAATCCATCAACTTAAAATTCAGATGTAGGTTAGATAAGGCAATGAATGTGTGTATGTGTGAGCCTATGTGAGTGCCAGGCAATATAGACACTATCTTTCTTTTCAAAATATTGTGCTTTTCAGGAGGTTTCAAAACATCCATGTGTATATTTTGTATCGTGATTATAGCCTTAAAATATTCCAATATCATTTTAAGGGCATAACGCAAAGTCCTACAATGTAAGTTGAAATCTTTCTGTCGACCAGTCAGTGTTGAGACAGTAAGTTCACCTAGATACCAAGTGTCACCTCATGACCTTGATTGAAGGTAAACAGTCGCGATTAGTGCACAACTATCCAAACAGCCCTGAAAGGGATAGGTGGATCAAACCTTCTGACTTTCCCTACCTCTTCCCCTTCTTCTACAGCCCCCTCTCTACCTTAAGTGAAAATACAGGCTGTGTGAAGTAGTGTGGAGTACAGCCTCCTTAGTCTTAGAAACTCAAACTCACTCTTAACCTGACTTCTACAGAGTGTATGTATTTTCTTTCTTTTCCTTCCCTTGTCATGTTTGGTGCATTGACGGTTTTCTCACTCCATGGGTCGACTATCCACGAGTTTCTATCCACATTACACGAAGAGACACAGTGTTGTCGAGGTATCGCACCTTTGACTTATTCACCGCAGAAAGAAGAAAGCCCTTTCATTTGGAGACTCGAGGTTTCATTTGCCTACCATGAAAATCTGCTTGAAATGGATAAACTCCAGGTTGTTTTTTTTCATTTGAGATGAAGCGTCTGGTGGAATGTTCTGTATGTTCAAATTATATCTCTGTGTCACGGGATGAAGTCTCGAGACCGAGACCTTCACTCCAGACCAGTTGGAGCCTAAAAAGATTTTTTTTTTTTATTTCATCATGAGGCTTATTCTGGAGGTTATTACAGTGCGAGACCGTCCAAGAGGCTCAAAGACTGAAACCTGATAGGGAACCTGGCAACAGCCAAAGCCAGAAAAGATTCAAACAAATGAAACTTAATAGACTTCAGAGGAGTTTAAGTATAGAATCGCAGCATTTAAAAAATAAAAAACTGGAAAAAACTCATCTTTGGCCTTTACTGATCACTCATGCAGTACACATCTCTGCATCACCCCTTTGTCTTCACTCTCGTCTCTGACCTGGTTCGTGTTAGTCAACTCTTGCTCTCCTGCCCTTTCCAAGACTCCCGAGGTGGAAGTTGGGGAGAAACCCAAGATGTTTTATTAAAGTCAGGAGCGCACCTCCGGCCCCATGCCTCCGTTCCCGTTCTGCCCTCTGTCTCCTCCATTTATCCCCCTCGCCTCATAACACACGAGGTCAGAGCCTGTCAGCTTGGCAGGAATTTGCAATATTCCCTCAAAATCTGTCTTTATTAAGCACGAGGGGAGAAGTGGAGGAAGTGGAGAAAGGAGGGAGGATAAAGAAGTGACTGTTGCCAAGAGGAGCACTGATGTTCTGCTGGCACATAAGAGTTAAACACACAAGGTTTTTTTTTTGTTGTTTTAATAACCAGAACTGGGACTTTAAGAACAGCTAATATAAACCAGAAGCTATCAAAGTTGACAATCTTGTGGTCGGGCTTTAGTGGCAAACTTGACAAAAGTCCCGTTGGTCACATGACGGACTAAACAATAAGCCAAAGAGTTTTAATTGGTTGGTCTGCGAATACTAGTCCCTCAGCATGTTTCCAATGCTTTTCTTTGTTTTATAGAAAGTAGCTACAATGTACAGACACAAACAAGCGGCTGGTAAACAGGCAAAAGAATGTGGTGAAATAAATCTCCCTCAATTTGTCCTGTCATGTTGTAAACCACAGAGCGATGTGTGATCTCGGACTGGTTCTTCAGTTGTATAAATCAGCTTCCAATTACAAATCTGTTGATACTTGTTTGGACAGTGTCTTTCTGCATCTGGGCCAAAATCCTGAAAATGGCGGGAAAACGGGCATGTCTTACACTGACGGATAATTCTTAATCCCAAAAGCAGCACCCGGTCAGTTGTCAGGGCCCTGGGTCACGGGATAATAATCTCTAACCCTTAAAATGAACCTGCCGGCGGCCCTGCTGCTGAATGGAAACCGATCAAAACACATTTTCTTTGCCAGATGTAACAACTAATAAAAGTTTACATAAAAACTTAGTGATTAAAATTAAAAGCTGGTCGAGCTGAAAAGCTGCTCGACACAGCAGTTTGAAACAGCCTGCTGCTGAGTTTGTTTAACACGGTAGATAATAGCATGACAAGTGTTGAAAATGAAGCAAACAGCATTGCAGAATTGCAAAGATGAGATAAAACTTTATTAATCCTGAAGTAAATTCTTGTGCTAGAGATTGCTTTTTCGATTGAATCACTTAATAATCTCCTCCTGAAACTTTTAAGACAAACTTTATTAAAATAATAATGTGTGCAAAAAGAAAAACAAACTTCTCCCTCATTGAAAAATACCAAATCTTTGAGTTGCATAATATATCCTTTCATTATTTATAAAATGTCACTGCTGGGCATAAAATGTCGTCTCCACATCACACATGACGCATAGTGGAACATGACCGGCTTCCCAAATTACCTGCAATCTCTCAAAATCACACACTTGTCTTATAACTTGTAACTATCTTCAAGTGTTAATGTGACAGTGTGAGATTTATTCTGTGTCGGGATTTAAACAATGCCTGGCTTCACGTTGCTTAAGTCACCAAACAACTCTGTCACATCAGCCAGAAGAAAAGATCTGTCACATCATCATCTGCATTATTCTTGCTAAGACTGCACACACGGACACAATGAAGCAGCATACTCCACTGATGACAACGTCTGTCTGTGACAGGGCTTATGACTGCTTTTGTTTGAGGTGCATGTCTAAGTGTAAAGATGCTCTGGTCCTGATCCGGATCTGTCTTTGCGTGCAGTCTCTTCATGTTTATAGAACAGTAACAGGGTTATAATAAGAGCTGCTAGTCATTCCTCTGAGGGTGCTGCTGCCAGCAAACTGGCATTAAGTGAGTAATTTGATGACAGAGACGGAGAGGAATGAATGAAATATGAATGAAAGAGTAATTATGTTCGAGTTAAGAGCGGAAGGATCTGCTTTTGACGATTCTCACAGCAAAATTAAAGTGAACGTAACAGGTTTTACCCTTCACACACATCTGGATATATTCTTGATAAAACTCCAAATCCCGAGTAAACACTGTACATGTGGGCTTTGGCTTTGTTGTTCCCAAAGACCTGTGTCGGGACTTGCTCTCCAGGTAAGTCCTCCTGACAGCACGTTTCAGTTGCAGCCTCTCTGCAAGTCAGCTGGATGTTGAGGTAGAAACACCTTCAGCCACAGCGGACGAGGATTCAAACCTCCATATCAGCAAGCATCCACCCTGCCGCAGCATCCTTGTTCAAGAAACTGAATCCCGTCTCGCCTCGGGGTCGCTGCTCTGCAGCCGAACCTGACCTCTGACCTCCCTGTGGACGAGGGTGGGACAAGAGACAGATTTCCTTCCAAGGTCAGAAAATGTCTTGCAGTTCTTTCTGTCTTGGCTGAGGCGATATCATCTTCAGCTGGTGATCTGTGAGTTACTCCTCCAGCTGTGGTCACTGTCAACTCAGTTTCATTTTATTCTTAATGTTTCTCTACAATTCAAATATCTTGTGGATGCATTTCATGAGTCAAGTTTGTTTGTGAAAGACAAATTGTCAGAGCAGAAAGTAACTCGCTGCTTCATAATTTCCTCTATTCCTCCTCGAAGGAGGGACAGGATAAGAAGAAGTGAAGTAAAGAAGTGAAGAATGAATTACAGCTCAGTCTGTGCATGCTTATTTTAAGCACTTCTTTCTTTTTAGGCATTTTGGCTCTCTTCTGTTGTTTGATACTGACCGGGGCACCGAGATCACAGAGCCAAGAATCTGCCATGTACCGTATCAACCACAGCAGTCAGACACGGGGAGCGTTACACTGCACTCGAATAACTTGGAGTTGCAAAACCGGTTCTCTTTGCTCTTTTGTGAATTCATGATTAAATGTGACACAGTCGCTCTGCTGTTAAGACTTCATGGCAGTCAGTATATGCTCAGCTATTTGTATGAGTGGAGATAAGGACGCACGATGAAAGAGAAACATGGCTGTCAGAATGACACGAAACAGGTCAACACGCACCCGAGACCTGCGGAGAGCCACGGACACACACACACACACACACACACACACACATTCCTGCACATGTTCACACCAGCAGACACACACATACACACACACACAAACACAGCGTCTACAACACAGCTGGATTCTGTTACCCACAATACACTGCAGCCATCTCTCACTGTGAGACAGAATGAAAGGCCCACATAAACCTTTGTCCTCCCCCGTGATAACAGAAAGGTAGAGAGAGGGAGAGGGAGACTAATAGATAATGAGTGTGAGAGGTAAACTGAGAGGGAAAAAGAAATTTGGTGTGTTAATAGCTGGTAGCTGACGACGATGCCTCCATTCATCCAAAAATCTGCCGTAAACAAAGCCTGACGTCTGTAAACTTAAAGTGTATGACATAAGCCAGATATGACCGAGGGAGTCCAAACCCGACTACTGCTACCAGACTGTTATACAAGAAGAATTAAAGGATAAGTCTGCCTAACTGCAACTTGGGTGTTATTTTTGTGAGTTCGGTCAAACTCTTTCCAAGAACACTACTGGACTCCAAAGCGGATCATGGGATGGCAGATTTGGCTTTTCAGGATCATTATGTAATAATATGTAATAATGTGGCTCTTCCACTCTCTTGTTAAATTGCCATCACGTGCTCCCAACTTCATCTGGGACACCCTGATCATTTTTAAAACATAATAGATTAGTAGTAATTTTCCAGTAGCAACAACGTCGTTGTGTTGCCTGTCATCATGTCATTGTGTTGTTTTGGCGCTTCGTTCCTTTCAGGGCTGAGCACAGAGACATCAAAGAAAAGCAGCGTAACTCCTGTGGTTAAATCTTGCCAGGCGAGGAGGTTTGGTATTTTTCGTAGGAACACTGGTGACAAAAACAACAACAGATAAAGGAGACACAAAGGGAGCGGTTGGATTCGAGGTACAGTTCAGTTTCCCCCACCGTGGCTCTAAGTCCGGCTAAGACTGCACGAGTGTCCTGGGGTCTTAAAAGGGTCTGTTGGAGTTTTGAATCACAGTTTGGCGACACTAGCTAGCTACTTATTAATACAAAGAGCAGTGTGAATCAAGGCATGCTGCTTTGTTGTGCTTTACCAGCTCACCAGCTAACAGCCACCGGTTAAACCAGGTAAGGTTTAACTTTTAGATTTAGTATGAATGAAGATTCAGCAACTGGGTTGATTATTTCTTGCCTCAAATTTGCTCAGACACAGATTTTGGCTTGAAACTCGACTCACTGCTTGCCTCCTTCATATAAAGAAACCCTGTTATTCATGCTCGAACCATAGACTTAAAGTCAGAGTATCAAACCCGCCCCATATCAGATACACGGCTGTGATTTGCCCATCACAACTCAGGATGGAAGGGGAATCTACAGTATCTGAACAGGGACAGGGGTCCAGATGCATCTGTTGGAGCGAACCAAACATGAGCTTGCATGCTTCAGTTCAAACACACTGATGCGTTTTCCTTTTTCCAGTTTAATGGACTACGAATAAAAAAAACTGTCAAGCACCGCTTACAGGAAGTTAAACTACCAATAGAAAATCCAATGAAACGGATGCACCGCGTTGAGTGAAGTGACTGCAGCGATGACCTTAAAGCGACTGAAGTGAACTAACAGAGATATCCAGGATTCAGGAAAAGGGGTGAGGAAAGGATTTGGAGGGATTAGGGGAAAGGTGAGGGAGGAAGGAGGAGGGATATAGTCGGGAATGAAGGTACAGAGAAGCAGAGAGGGGATCATAAATTGTGTTAGAAAGTTGGTCCACCGGGAGATTACTTCATTTTTCGTGGATGAAAAAAGGGGACATGAGTTAATGGTACAAAGCTTACCTCAACTCCCACACCCCCGAAAAACTCCCCACAGTGGAATATCCTGTTACCTCATGCCTGCAAAGCTTTCCAGTAAAATCACTTTAACAACTGCAGACCTTCTAAAACTCTTAGCCCCCAAAAGCTGTTGTATAAGCAGATAAAGTATTTGCGGTGCGTACTATATATGTGCTGTGTGGGAGGTGTTGTTGCACTGGGATGTGTCTGCACACGCACAAGCGAGCATATCTATGGAAATAATAACTGCATTAACCACACACAGAGTAACGATGTTGCTTTTCACGCTTGTTCTCATCTGGCGCAAACTTTTTCTGATGGTTGGCTTGTTCTCGCAGTTATGAAACCAAAACAAAGAAGTGTAACAAAGTGTTCACTTCAGCCTCAGTTGCTTCGAAAACTCTTGACCTTTAACCCCTGTGCACCCCAGAACATCTCTACATCACACACAGTCGCCCTAAAGCCTCCTCTCTAACAATAATAACAGAACACACTACATCACAAACAAAAGGCCGGTTCATAACCGACGGTAATCAGATGCAGAAGATTTAGCTTCAGGTCAGCTAACAGCTCCGTGAGGCTGCACTTCATTAAACAAGGCAGTGGTTTGAAATGTTCAGGGTTTTTTACATTTGTTATAGTTGTTGAGATTCTTCAGTTAAAACCAAGAATGTCAACCTCAGGGTGGTGGCAGCACAACATTACATGCACCATAAAAAGCCATTAGAAGACCCATGAATCTGTGTGCAAACGTCTGTGCCAATCCAACAGTATGAGTACGGTGGGCAATGACACACTGCACAGGAAGTCCTGATACCATTTTGCATGTTAACAAAAAAACAGGTGTTTACTTTTGGACTATGGCCCACCATTAAGTTTCCATTTAGTTAACACCAGAAGAAAATAATCCAACCAATAATCCAAAGAGCTGCTGAGTGTGAAGTTTTTATGACATGAACCAAACAGACGGCGAGACATCCTCGACAACTTACTCATCGTCTGAAGCAGTTAACACCTGGGAGGTGACAACTGCTGTCTAGGATTGAGAAAAGTGTGATTAGAAAGAAGTCTTGCAATCATTAAAATAAACCTGACAGAGCTGCGTTAAGGGCTCATCGTGTCCTTCACCAACTGCAGCGAGGCCAACGAAGCCAAACCGACTCTTGACTCACAACAGCAGAACACAAATATGTTCACAACACAATGTGAAAAGAAATGACAAATCAACATATTAGCACAAAAGCTCAGTTTCACACACAATCTGCCTTCCTTTCATTAACCTCTCTCTCCAGCTGGACTAGCTCTGTGCCTTGAACTTCATTTGGGCAAAATACACACAACCAAACACGCACTCACACACACGCAAAGGAAATACGACCAGTTACCTCTGGAACAAATTAATAACACGTTGTGTAACATGCCATCTCCTCCTGTTATTTGAAACCACCTCTTCAGGCTCTGATCACCTGCTGGATTGTGAGCTGATTCGTGGCACAACTCTCCTCCCTGCTCTGAGCCTTTTTTTTTTTGGACTCTGGTCTCTCTGTCTTGTCTCTTTTGTCGCATCAACAGGAATAACTTTCCGCATGCTGAACAGAAAAGCTCCTGGACACAGCCAGACGTAGTTTCACATACAGTACAAAGCTTCTTTAGCCTCCATGTGGAGGTCAGAGGTCAGAGGTCAGAGGTCGCAGGTCACAGGTCAGGGTCGGGGTCCAGTGTCTGCGTCAAGAATGCTACAACCATGCTGACACATGTAGTCGAATAAAACTGTGATAACTTAATCAATCAGTTGACAGTTTGAGAAGATCAGCAGTAATCAGCATAACTGTTGGTTTAATATAAAGTGAGCTGGTCACAGGATAATAATCCATCATGATTTGACAGCAGCCTCGGCCCGCTCCGTTGATGGTTTTGGCTCATGTGGCTGCCTTTACGACGCCTGGGTGCTGTGGTGTCTCACTCAGGTATGGCAGAGATGCCGGCTATGCTGCCGCTGCTATGAACGAAATGCAAAGTGACATTAAGGTGTGCTGTTGCTGCTTGTCAGACCTCAACTATCTCCTGTAGGTTTGCGAAACTTTGCTGTGAAGAGGTCGATCGCTCGCCCAGCAAAATACCAGATCCTGCCCGTTGGAGACAGGCAGGATGATTTTGGTTTCCTGCTGAATTCTTTCCAAACTGCGGTAACAAATACCTGATATTAGAGGGGTGTGTGATAAATGCTGCATTCGATGTTGGTATTTCAGTGCCGGGGTTCTGGCATTGCTCCTGCTGGCTCACTGAATAAAACACAAACGCCACAGCACCATTAGTGAAGTTACTCGTTACACCGGTGTTGGCGAGCCACCAACCCAAAGCGTCTGCACCTGAGGATGAGACTCAACAGTCAACTTCGTTTCTCCAGAATTTCTGGTCCAGAGCAAAACAAGAAAACAAGGAAATAGACGGGATGTAGCAAGTTTAGACATTGATTGTTGATCCACAACTCTTTTCATACCTGATTTTTCTTTGTTTAGTTGTTTTTTTTTTGTTTATATCACGTCTTTTGTCTCGCTTTGGTCTGAAATCTTGATGATGAGTCAGAGGGATTACTTCTGTATGAGTCTATACAATGTTTTTTTTGCATGGTACACCTTTACCAAGTCAAAATATCCATTGTTAGAAGGCTCTATTGAACAAGTCTTGGGTCTTTGTGGTGTTTTATCCCTGTACGCTGGCTGTTTATTCGGTGTTGCAGTGGTGCAACCATGTGCAGCCTCTTCTGTAGTCGTGCTGGTGAAGGAAACACGAACTGATTGGAATCAGCTGCTTCATTCATGCTTTGTAATCATTGAGGTCATCATCAGCTGCTTGGCGGCCAGATGAATAGTAGCATTCAATCATATTCATATAGGGCTGGGTGTGTGCGGCAAAACTTGTCACTGTAACTCCGTTGATTTCTTCATGCCTGTGTTTTACTTGCTGCCACGGCTCCTTTCTGTATTGTTCATTCAACGACTTTAACTGATTTGAATGGTTATGAATGAGTTTATTAAGAGGGTTCAGCTCTCCTGGCACAGTCCTTGTTGCAGAGGCTTTTGGCTACTGTTAAAATGATCAATACTGTGATTTAAATGTCTTTGACTGAAAGACAGTTTTGCTTGAATTCAATGTGTTTGCGCGCCAAGACTCATTATCTGTATCTTCAGGGGCTTACAAATTGCATTCATACCTGGTAAAACACTTTTTAATGCTTTGAAACCTCTCGTCAACAGACGTGTGGTTTTCTTTTGCTTTTTTTTGTTTACCGTTGCAAACTGTTGAGCGTAGACGTATCCTGTCATCCGAACGCTCGTCACGTGCACGCGCAAAGATCTCATCGAAATGATCAGCTACAGGACTATTAAAAAATGTCTCCTGGGAGCGTTTTATTCAAATTTCTCCACTCACTTTCAACAAGAGACGACAAATCTAATGCACACATATAAAACGTGACAAAATGGGTCAGTATCATGTTTGTGCATCATTGTTTTTTACCAGATTCATCATAGTTGCATACTGGTGTACATAAAACTGGTCAGTCACCTACCTTTAATTGTGCACGCACAAACATGAATGGAAACTAAACTGTACAGGAAGAGGAATTAACTAGCCCGGTTTGGCATTGACTTGCAGCACAGTTGGGCACGCACCTTTGACCCAGGATGGCTTTTGGTGACACCGGTTTGTCCACTGAAAAGTATGAACGCCAGCGAACGCCAGAAGAACAGGAAGGGCTTAATGCAGTAACAACTACGGCAAAAACAGTCACTGAAGGTAAAGGTCGTGCGTGTGTGTCTTTACACTCCGCTGGCTCTGAGCCCGTTCTGTCTGTCAACAGCTGAAAATAAGCATGTCACCTGTACTCGCCTTCACACAGGTGTGCCAGCGGGAGACTTGCAGTGGGAATAACAACAACTCTCAAACATGCCAGCTGTTATCTTGTCGTTCCCTTTAGTATAAAATAGTACACATTTTGTTTAATCCATCCCTGAAAAGTACATTTCAGTAGTTATACTTAAAAAAATCAGAGTGATGAGTACACAAAGTCTGGCAAGTTTCACTAAAAGCTACACAAAAGATTTGTTTTCAGTACAGTGTGAACGACTCTAACGTGTTAGCTTGACATCATTTTTCTACAATGGAAAGTCTATAAACTGCAACAAGCAAACTTTTCACCTTTTAAACAGTGGAGTGTTGTTTCCCCCTCCTCCCTCTCTGATCTGTTCATTCCTGCCCTGCCATCACTTGTCGCTCCTCTTAATGAGCTGTTTACATCTGGAAACGACATCTAGCCCGAAGCTGAGATGCTTGCAGAAGCCACAGAAGCAGTTAGTGTTCTTTCAGCAAAAAGCAAAAGGTTCACAGAGGGTTTAACAGGCCTTGTTTTCCATGCAGTAAACCACCCTGCGCTTTCTTTTACTTGATGCATCCTGCCATCATATCAGCTTTAACTTGTCACTGCTTTCCATTTCTTTATCTCCTGCCTTCCGCCATCCATCCATCAATCCATCTATGCATCCATCCCTCCTCCTTCCTCCAGGCCTGATTACTGACTGATGATCACCTGCGGGACTATTACCCAATAGGGGCCCCTTCATGCTTGTTAAGCCCAGCTGTCAGTTACCAAAGTGTGGCCTCTGGCAGGGTACAGGTTGGGCTGGACCGTGGGGGGACGAGTCGGGGTGGTAGACGCCTCCCTCTCCAGTTTGTACAAGTCTCGACAGATACTGTACCATGACAGCTTTTCTGTACTTTAACAAACACTGAACCTAGTTCTGGTTCTGAGTGACATCTTTCTCTCTGTCTCTCTTTTATCTACTTACTAGTCGAAACGTAAGACTGGAAACTCATGTTAAACTGGCAATGGACAAGTTTTTTATGTTCAGTAAATGTTGATTGCACAATGTAATAAAATAATGATCCAAGGCCAAAGTCGTGACTAAAACTTCCTTCACTTTTGTCTGCAGCTGGCGGACAAACCCCAGGGAACTGGTTTGTGTCTGTAGCTTTGATTTATGGACAAACTGTAGCTTTAACTGTGCGTTCACTGTGTTAAAAATGCAGATCTGTGTCAGGACGCAAATTCAAATCTCCCGGGTGATAGTTGAATGCATTACCTCTACACCCGTACTTTTCACTTTGCTACAGACAGGATTAGGGCTGCAGCGAATAGCTGAAGCTTTCTAAGCCTCATTCATAACGTTGACATCCTAATTCTGAATCAACATTATGAGTGAGGAGAAACGCTGTGCAGCATGCACGTCTATTTATTCTGTTTAAGCCCTGCACTTCTGCACAGTCGCAGAAAAAGATTAGGCTCCGCTTACATTATTACTACTTTCTTGTGAAACTAGATTCCAGTGATGTGCTGTGGAGGATTATTTCTGACTCGTGTGATCCAAACATTTTTCCCCTTGGGGATCAATAAAGTATTTCTGATTCTGATTAATCATTTCCAAAAGTCACAACATTCACAATGACATGTTCAGCTTAAATCCATATTGGTTGGTGTTTAGCCTTTCATTAGCTCTCCTGCATGCCAACGTTTTTGACACAATTAACAAGGCATCTTTCACATTTTAAGCACGTTTGATGCCGACAAAATGTACTTAAATTGTGATCTTGCTAAATTTGTATCTTGACAATGAACTCCTACTTGAGTTTGCCACATTTTTATTAAAAATATATATATATATTTCGAGTTTATTCAAAAGTTTCATGTCCGTCATGCCATAATATTTTGTGAAATTATAATTGTCTGTTAAACCAAAAGGAAAAAAAACCTTCTGTTTCTTTCAGAGGTCATTTGCAGGATGTTTCCAGCATCTTGCATTGAATTATATGGAGACTTAAGTTAACTGAAGCTTTGCCTGTTCATAAACATTACACGACCGTGTCCAGCTTACCTCAATACAAAGACTGTGCTACATGCACTGTAGTGTATGTGTTATAGATGATATGATCATTTTCTCTTCAGGACATGAACATCGCGCTCAGACCTGATTTCAGACGCCACCACAGCCTCGGCCGTGAGCTACAACGTGCATGCTGGAGCAGTTTCTGCACGCCGTGTTATTATCATGGGACTTCTGCGTCGACCCAAACCAACTAACTAATTAGTGCTGCAGATTTACAGGCATGGCCGACTCACGGCAGGAAAAATCTGCAACAATTTGCGCCGTTATTCCCAATCACACGACTCCAGATCATATTTGTCCCGTGCAAACACATCTCCGCACCGTGAACGCTGCCTCTGCTGCACCCGCTTAAATCCCTGTCCAGATGCATGCACACACACACACACCGACACACACACACACACACAAGCTGAAACAGGCCCAAAGACCTCTACCAACCGTCCCCTGCTGCTGGATCACCTCATTAACCCAGTGTTAGGTCAGGGAGTGTGGACGGATTTACTGCCGAGAGACGTCTACAGGAACTGCCAGCAACACACACACACACACACACACACACACACACACACACACACACACACACACACACACACACACACACACACACACACACACACACAGAGACTATAATTTGATTATAATTGGCAAATAGGTTCCCCTTGAACACAAAATGAACACAGGTTGTGAGGCACAAACAGTTAATGTGTGTGGATGGAAACGTATCCCTGATGTTGTTTAGTCATTTGTGTGTGTGTGTGTGTGTGTGTGTGTGTGTGTGTGTGGGATGGGTGTTTACTTTGTCACTTATCTATTTACTTAAACTCCTGACAGATCCTTTAAAGTAAACACACACACGTACACACACACACACACACACCCACTCTCAGTCTCGTCTCTGCTGGAAGGGGAATCAATTAGCGCAAACTGAACTGCGTGTGTGTGTTTGTTTGGCTCGGTTAAAGCCAGTGACCTCGGCTGGTTCATGACCCAGAAACAAAGGCTGCATTTTACACAGAAAGAGGAAAAAAAAAAATCTGATTTTTTAACCCTTCGCGGTGCCGTTCGGAGCCATGCCTGGCCCGTCTGCTCCGTCACGTTTACGAGGCCAGACCTGATCCTGGCCATTATTTTCACAGTGTGGGAGCAGCTACAGACGCGTAAAATGTGTCCTGGGAGGGCGACTCCGCTGAGAAGCCTTTGTGTCTGCAAGAACGGGGAAAATATGGAACTGATTTAAAGTTTGGACAGAGTTCATCCTGCGCTATTTGAGCAACGTGCTGCTGCCAAAAAGCCCCCAAAAAACTGTTTTCGCGCTGAAATCGTGTGAAGTTTGTGCAGCATTTACTACTTTCGTTTGAAAAACTCGCTCGTGATTACAAACCATCACTGACAAATACATGAAAAAAGGAGAAATCTTATCTCGAAAATATGGTTGATGTTTATCCAAACTTACAAAGAAGTATGAGCTGATGAAAACACACACACACACACACACACACACACACACACACGACACACACACACACACACACCAGAGTGCGTATCATCTTAACGGACCATTAATCAAGCCCAGGCTCTCTCTCTCTCTCTCTCTCTCTCTCTCTCTCTCTCGCTCTCTCCGTTTGCACTTGCTTCACTATCAGCGATGACAAACAAACTTGAGAATGTTCAACTGAGATACAAAACAACTTCTTCAAAGTTCTGAGTCATGCGATCGTGAGTCGAAACTGTACTGGTGCAGAAAAAGCAGCTCAAATAACCCTATAAGTGATTAATGAACGGGGTCAAAGGTCACGTTCACACTCTGTCTTGCCCCGTCTGTTTGTTTTTCTTTCAGGGTTTTTTTTTCTGCCCCTCGGTTTTGAGATTTGTTCTTTTCTCTCTTGCTTTCATACTTTATTGGTGTATGTGTTGTTTTCAGTGTTGGGTTTATGAGACTATGGGGCTTTGCAGTGACTTGCTAAACACACTTCCAATGAAGGTTGAAGCCAGCGGGGTGGCTTTAAGATGCCCTTTAGCTGGAAGTGATTGTGAAACAGTTTGGAGAGCAAATTCACAGACAATGAGATCACATAATCAACAGTTAATCAAAAGGGTAATGTGAGACGAATTAACACAGTAACGAGGAAACTGATTCATAAAAGAATACAGTCAAAGTGTGAAGTGTTATGACGAGGGCATGAAGGGAGCAGATTGAAGATGCCCGTCGATATATACCTGGACACTGCTCTGAGGAACACACACCTGTCTACATCAGTGTAGCTGAGGTCGAGCAGGTGAACAATTAAAGGTTTCTGGGAATCAACATCGCAGAGAACTTGTCGTGGTCGTCACACATCTCTAAAGGCTAAATTTCGGTGCAAAGTCCTTGTCAAGTCTTGCAGAGAAGCAAAAGAAAGCATCCTGATGAGAAACACCACAGTCTTTTCACCCTGCTGCCATCTGGCAAAAGATACAGAAGTGTCCGCTGCTGCAGCACCAGACGACGGAGCAGCTTCTTTCCACAGGCTCCTGAAGTCGTCCTCCATGTTTTTTTGTGCGTAGCGAACGACAATGGGAATATTGTTGTACTGAAACCGAAACGAAGGTTTGAATTGGTGGCGTCAGTCAAGTCAAACGATCCTCAACAGAAGACGTCAATAGTGACAATAAAACCAGTAAGAGTAAAAAAAAAAAAGTCACCACAACTATTCACAAGACACTGCTGACCAGTACCAAATGAAAAAGTTGTGCAAACTTGTTGTTGTGTGTGTCAGTACATCCTGCAAGCCTCACTGCACTCTGTGTAACTGCACCCTGAAATGTGAAGCAATGGCGGACGACACGCTCCGCCACAGACCGGGCGCTGACACACGACTCTGAAAAAAAAAAAAGGCCCGAGGCTCGTAGGGGATGTTTGGAAAAGGGGACGGGGGAGATAAATGATGTGTTTGTGTGGACGGATGGCGTGTGTATACACACACACACACCCATGCACAGACTCCAACAGAAGCCCCCAAGTGACCTCATTTGATTTTGAACTGATAGCATGAATAATGGTTTCCTTTATGGAACAACTGTACTGTTCAGTGTACAAGATGACTTGGCTGTTTTTATATAGTTTTGGTCACAAAGTTTCATTAAAATACACAGAAACTGACGAGAGATTAAAGAGAGTGATAAAGTCACAAATACTTGTAAAAGCCACCAGAATGTTGTCAAACTGTTTTTTTAAAGCTCGAGGGAACAGTTGGATTTAATTTGAATGTTTGAAGTATTTCTGAACTTAAATGAGTTGGGTTAATGCCTCTTTGAAGATAATATCTGGTGCGTTCGATTTCATGGGAAGATGTTTGAGTTTGAACTTAGCCGGGCGGCACGCTGAGGCCGAGCTGAACAGCAAACGGGACGATCGAAACGCGGTGAACGTTTTCTGAGCATGTGCAGTTCGGCCGCGTTAATCGCAAGTGTAAATCTGTAAACGGTTGAAAATCGGACGGATCTGAAGCGATTTCCTCGCGTTAACTTCGACCACAACAGCCGGGAGTAAACACACAGGTATGCGTGCCATGAAGTGCAGATGTGTGCACAGAAGTAAATCACTTTCCTTTTCGCCGCTTACATGTTTTCACACGGATCAATCACAGCTCGACTGCAGGTAGTCCACTAAAAAGAAGTTAAATCCTTCCCAAACTTTCCATAACCTTGTTGATTAGCAGATCTGCGCTACATGAACAAACCAATACCAATGTATTGATCATACATTTCCTAAAAAACAGCATGGTTAGCCACAGAAATGCTTAAAACAAAAAGTTGGTTAACTTCTCTATAGGCTAAGCTTTTCTTCAAGCTGCCGATTATGAAAATACTGCATGTCTGTAAGCACACTGGAAAAGCAGTGACAAGTTAAAGCTGATATGATGGCAGGATGCATCAAGTACAAGAAAGCGCAGGGTGGTTTACTGCATGTCAAGCTGTCAGGACATTATTGAGCAAACTTACGGTTTTCACCCCACGTCCACTGGTATGTGCTTTCTCAGCTGTCCCGAGTGCCGAACCCTGATGTGCTCTTACCCCATCAGTTTTCTCTGTCCTGGTCAAGTTGAGACTCACTCTAATGAGGCAGAGACCATAATATGAAGAAATCCATGTAAAACAAACTTAAGTTAATGGTGCATTTGGTCATCTATCACTTTTTAACAATTGGCAAACTACAGGAATTAAAACCACCTTTTGTGTAACGCCTCACACACACACACACACACACACGCAAACCTTTCCGTCCATTTGAATAATGGCAGCAGTCGAAACTTTAATGAGCAGCCAGTTTAGTGAGAGCCGGAAGTCTCTGAACTGACCAGCAGCTCAATCAAACCCAACACAGATATATTATGTTCATTTTCTGCTGTGAGTCTGTGAAATTGCTCCATTAATCTTTGCAACCTCAGTTTGTTTAAAACCTCCCATCTGTTCCAATGAGAGCACCAGTCTGGTGTGTTTTGGCCTCCTCAAAGGTACAGAGGAGTGTTTCTGCAGCTGACTGACCTGATGACTGCTTGTCTTGGACTCGTATCGTGTCTGTGTTTATGGAGAGTCTTGGTTTTGCTAGCAACCATCGCTAACGTACTGGTAGATAACACATAACAGACACAGAGAAATAAAAACTGACTTCTCACTAAAACTTTAGTCCAGCAGGTATCAGAGTACAATAGTGGAGCCTTAACTGAATCATTTGTTCCCCATTTAATTACTTGAAATAAGAGTTTGTCCAAACTAACACAACAGAAACACTTATCCTGTAAAGTATGTTTAAGTTACAGTACTGCAAACTCAACATTAGACATATGTTTGGTGGCCACTACCTGAAGCATCCACACTTTTAGCTGAAAATCAAAATGAAATGGTAGACCTCATTAGCCCATTTATATTGTTCATGACCTGACAAGTTTAAAAAGGTGTCATTTGTCAAATATGACCAGCTTTCGAAGGCAGCTCCAAAAACACAGCGAGCAGCACACCACCAAAGTAACCAACAACTGTTTCCCTCAATCATTAGCTAGCTACACTGTAATTGGCTCATGGCTCAGTTAAGCTCAGAGCCAACCAAACTGGACTGAACACGTTATCCAAGACCGACTGAGGTCAGTTTGACAACAGGGGATACAATACAGAGGCGATTTACAAACTACATGGGACTATCAGACTATCCCCTCAACACATTAGGCTACAGAGACGTCTCTGGCATAACATCACTGTTGTTATTCACACTCATTTACATTTTTAAATAAAACAAAATTCTGGCCACATCTTACAAATGACTCCTTCAGCTGTTTACTTCGCTCTGCATTCACACAGCGGCATGTGTGCAGCTAGCTGCTCGTCAGCAGGAAGTAAACAACTAGCGCCAAAGAGCGTAGCAACACATGTGGTCACACAATGTATTCAGTCATTTGAGGGCAGTTGAAAAAAGCTTCTAGCTTGATGCTAACTCCTTGCTAACTAGCCAAACTAGCAACAGCTTTGTCTAATCTCAGTTTCATGGCAGAAAAAAAAATGCAAAATGCGGCCTCACCCAGGCTCAAGACCGGGAAACAGTTGGTAACGGGTGATAGCATCATGGTTGGGTATGAAACGGTCATTCTTGAAAGTACGACTTCAAACAGCTGTTGTCGGTAAACACTGTTGGTTTTGCAAATGATTGTGTTTTATCTACGCTTTACGCATTTGCACAGCTTTTTGGGAATCAGGGTGACACACTCACGCACACTCAGGCCAACGCTATCCTCTCCTCTTTCCCGCCAGCGTGCATCAAAAGCTGCTGCAGCAGAACTTTTGATCAGCTTGCCATCTCTTTGATGTGGCTTTCACTTCTCCTCTGTGAACAAGATGTCCAAATTAAAAATACCACAGACTCGCCCACAGCTCCAGTTTGCTTCGCCGGGTTCAGTGGGCAGAGGGTGTGTTAAAACAAAGAGTGGCGAGTCAAGTGCAAAGCAATTTAGAAATGATGTGTCATCTGAGGCAGCGCTGGCTTAAAAGAGCCGGAGGGAGTGTTTATAAAAATTGTAAATGACCTGCAGATCAACCTGATTTGTCTATTTGTGCCTCTGTCTTTTTGGACTTTTGACCCCAAATGTGACCAAACAATAAGCTTTTTGTCTTTTTCATAAAAGAAAGCTCAGTTTTTGCTGAAAACATGCCATGTGCAAATGATGAGGGAATAATGTGCGCCTTGTCGACCAAAACAAACAACTTTATGTGTTCGTACTGAACATTCACGGCCGTCTGAAGTTTGTTTGTGGACATTGTTTGCTTAGCATAATTATTCTCAGCTTTCTGCACATTTTAATATTTGAGTTCCTGTTTTACAGCAAAGTAAACAGAGCAATGTCGCCCATAAACATTAAAAATATGTCGCGTTTGCTTTTATTTTACTGCAGCACCAGACAGAGCTGTTTAATGTACAAAAACACTTTCACTTCCACAGTAGTTTTATTGGGATAGTTTGTATTATATGGATCGTTTGGTCAGTCCCTTTGATCCGTTTTCTTCCCCCCCTCATGATTTATTGACTTGTTCGTGTTTGAATGGGCTCATTGTTGCCACAGTGGACACAGATGTTGTCAGGCTCTGACAAGAAAAATCTCAAAGCTATATAGCGTGTGTTAAACTGTGTTATAGACGTGTTAACTGTGATTTATTTCATTAAAAACAAAAACAATCAATATCACTTGATAGCATCCAGGTAGTTAGCTGCACTGAATCTCTACCTACATTACTATTTATTATTTTGGCGCTCCTTCATCACAGAAGACCTTAAGACATCTCCGCTTTCGGTGCCACAAACAACCCAGATCTCTGACAGTCAAAGCCGAGCTGAGTGTTGAAATCGTGACCTTCACTTGCTCTCGTCGTGATAAACAAGTGAGTAACAGTGGAAAACCCGCACAAGCCCGAACACGCCGGTTTGATCTGTTTGTCTTTCTGCGGTGGTCCGAGCATCATCAGACGGGTCGGCTCGGCGCCAACTGGAACCGCGATGAACCGCAGAACATGCTGTCTTGTGTGGTACTCGCTCAGCAGGGCAGATTTCTTGTCGGGTACGTTAGACAGATTCAGCGCTCTCCCTCTCCTCGCCTGTGTTTCTTCTGCTTCGTCAGTTTCTTGTCGAGGACCGCGGGTTGACTGATCCCCCCCCTTTGACTCCTGACCTCTTAATCCCCTGCCAGCTGCAGCGAGGAGGCCTCCAAGGAGGACTGTGTGAGTGTGTGTGTGTGTGTGCATGCATGTGTGAAAGTGTGTGTGTGACAGAGAGAAAAGGAACTGACTATGCAAGAATCAGTGGAAGAGTACAGTATGTACCTGTGTTGTTTGTTGAAATCAGCGACATATCCTGAGTGTGTGGGCGTCTGTCTTTACATGCGTGTGTGGATCGGGGATTGGAGAGTATTGCAACAATAGTTGGCAACAATAGCCGCTGCAAAAAACACTTCAGGCTATTACCTCCCAACACAGTGTCTGTAACCTGTAATCCGTGCACAAGGTGACGTTTGTGCCAAGAACAGATTAATCAGATGAATGAATTTGTTGCAGAACAGGTGTGATGTTACACCTGCAGCCGAGGCTGTGATTCAGCCGAAGGTTGTACTGTTGCACAACCTCTTTTAGGCCACAGGGTTCAATAACAGCTCTTGTCTCATTAAGCAATAAATATCACACTTTGTGATCTATAATTTAGTTTAAATTCCCCCATTTGAAAGGGAGATCTCTCAGCAGCCTGACTTTCTTTGGAAACCAACTGGAGTCTTTTATTTCAATCATCTCACCCACCTTTATGTCCTCGCACTGCTACTAATCCTAATAGTACGAGACTTTAAATAACATCTCAGTCTAGTCTTGACTTGAAGACTGAAGACATCTAACCAGAGATTCAACCGACCAATCAGCCAACAGCTCAGTCCAGACGTCCAGAATCAAGAAGGAGGAAATATCGAGCGCTGACGTATTTCTAACAATGTTATCCAGACACACCATCATCTAAACTGGCAAACTGGCAGTTAGCTCACAAGCTACAGTCATTTATCAACTAGCCATGTTATTTACTGAATTTTAGATTGTTATATTTCCCGTACGTCTCTGAGTGGGTGATAAAGTAAGTACGTTTTTTTTCTTTCTTACGTATATCAATATTACGTATTGGAAGAGATACTGCTGTCTTAATAAATGACCCTGTTGGTATTTGTTAAATGACCTGCATTAACTTCACAACAAAAATATTTACAAGTTGAAACACAGACTTGTTGCTGCACAGACGCAGGGTTTACTGCACAACAAAAGGAGACTAGACGGGAACGTGACACCACATGTGCACCTGAATGCCGACGACGCACACGAGAACAAAACACATTCCCCAAAACTTCCACCTGAGGCGACTGCGGCTCAGTGATCGACGTGCTGCACACGAGCGCGGACTTCTGCTGCACACGTCCGCGAAAACCAACACTGCCGGCCAACTTCTGCTCGTCGAGCGGCTTCTCTCTTCACCTGTTGTACCTTCAAGTTGTTCGGGACATCGTAGATCCAGACCTCCACCCTTTGAAGTGCTTTGTGAGGCCCTGCAGGCCCCCGGGCCAATGTCTACTTCCAGCCTGTGTGAGTGTGTGTTTAGGGGGAATGAGGGCTTTTGAATGGGGATGAAAGAGTGTGTGTGTGTGTGTGTGTGTGTGTGTGTGTGTGTGTGTGTGTGTGTGTGTGTGTGTGTGTGTGTGTGTGTGTGTGTGTGTCTGTGCCCTCAGGGGAAAGCAGGAGAGAGGGGCTCAGAAAAGGGGCTGTAAGGTGGGGTTCCCCTAATCTACAAGCCCACCCCCCCCACACCCACACACACACACACACACCAACTCACTCACCTCTGCTTGCCCTCAGGTGGAGTTATGGCTGCAGGGTGCAGGATGGAGGATGGAGGCAGGGGGATGTGTTATCTTAAAGACTTGAGACAGATTAGGTGTCGAGTCAGAATATGAAAGCTTTCTGTGTATACAGTCCCGGCTCCTCCGGGTTCTCACACGGCAGGAAAAATGTCTTCAACACTGAGTTTACAGGTTTGTTCAATTAATTAATTTTTCAGATTATGAATTATCTCAACGATTTGTTTCATCTAGCACGATTTTTAATGGTAAATGAGATGTTTGACACAAAAAAACACAGTTCTTTGTTAACGTGAGCCCTTTATATCTACAGAGGGAGAGGGTCCTCCAACATGGAGTCCGCCATGTTGTTTCTACAGTAGCCCAGAAGGGACAAACCAGACACTAGCTCTAGACAGGAGAGTGAGGCGAGGGGTTGCAACCTCGA